>NC_140482.1:42081882-42394382 GCF_051167445.1 Perissodus microlepis | reverse complement strand
TTTCAAAGGCTGTAGCAGCAGCCTTTGAAACAGCAAGTCCAGTTGCCTTTGACTTAGTGCTTCTACATATCTGCTTTTTATTAATTGCAGAGCGGCTGCAGCGGTAATACCTGCGAGACAAATGTGCTGCTCGGCCTGGTGCTCAATCCTAACCGCATTCGGCGGCTTGGAAGGCACCTACGCTTCCTCTCCTGGCTTGACCTCAGATTTCTCACTGTCCAATCTAATTCCAGCATCCTTCAAAATATCCCTCCTACTCTACAATCAATTGTGTTTAATGTATTAAAGACACTCGCCACAACCACGGCGACCTTTGGCCCCTGCGCAAATCAATGCCTCGTTAGACCGCTAATGATCATTCATTGACTAATAAGATCTGTATCAACCTCTTGTAGCGCATTGATTGGCCTTTGGCCTTTGTAGTGCAATGTGCATAACGCCAACAACAGCAGACAGCAGCTGTAAGTCGCAGAGAGTCAGATGATGAAAAAGCTCCTGGTGGGAATGGACGCCAATCCTGAACCCCAAATAGACTCATTCTGAAGCAGCTCAGGCCAAAACCCTTTCCTCCTGCTCTGCAGATCAATGGACATAACCTCTCTGACCACGGGTCAATCAGCGCACAGACTCCCAACTCCCCCCGCCTCCCCCTCTCGCTCTTTCTCTCTCTCATCTTCTCCATTAGTCACAATTGTTCCATCAGCTGCGGGTGTGGCCCAGCATACATGTGTCCAATCATCTCATTGATGGAGAGTGGACCGGCTAGCTGTGCGACTGCGTCCCTGTGACCACATTTCCTTTCTCAGGACCTCGGGGCAAAGATCGAACCCTGCCTCCGCTCCGACCAATCAATCTGCCCCTCATTGAGATGCATGGCTCAATGATCTTTGATAGTGACTCCAGATTGGAGCGAGGAAGTGGAAGTCAGGGAGAAACTTACAGCTGTCCTTGGGTATGTGTGAAAACACAGGCTTTATTTCTTAATCAAGACCAAATGTAATTAAATCTTGTGGCTTTAGATTAGAAACGTGGGCTCCTCGCTGTTTAGTCTTTACAGACCAGCTTAGTTTACATAACCTGACCCTGAATCTATTTTCAGGACTTCTGGACCAAAAGTCTTTCAAGTCTACAAGTGTGCTGTTGTGTATCCTGATACGCTGAAGAAGAAGAAGCACGCCAGTGAGCACGGGGAAAGATGGTGACTGCAATCACTGATAACAAAGCCAGTAAAGTCGTGTACTTTGTTATCCTAAAACACACGTTACTAGTTGTTTTAGGGTTTTATTTAAACAGGTTTGTGAAATCAGCTGTAGTCCACAGGTCAGGATGTTTGCATGTACTTAAATTCCTTTAAGAAGTTCAAGAGAAAATCCTTTTTTTTAACTTTGGTGTCAAACTGGGTGTTAAAAACTGTGTAAAACTGTGTAAAACTGAGTAAAACTGCGTTGGTACCGAGCGTGTACATTTGTCCCTGTTTAAAATGAGTTACATGATGTGACAAAGCCAAGGTTCACTTAAGGTTAAGAGAAAACTGAGTTTCAGTAAATATTGAGGTTTAGGTGAAGTCGGGGGAGAGTCCGGTATAACCCCCCCAGATCTTTTCACACTATAAAAACAGACTTTTTTAAGCTGAGACTTTAATATTTTAATGAGCCATTAAGACTTAAATATGTGCAGGACATTTGCTCAGACTTACTGGTGCTATTTTACGCTTTTTAAAGAGCTGTGATGTGGTTCTTTGTTCACATGAGGATCAAACGCAGTGTAATTTGGTAACTGAGCGTCTGTTTGGGTCACCGGATCAGCCAAACTTCAAATCAGGTCAAACTTTCCTTTGTACATTTTCAAATTGGTCCTGACTTGATGTAACTTCTTTGTATTAGTTACTCTGAACACCTTATTCCTGAAACAACCATCACAGGGAAAAACCCAAACCAGATGCACAGCAATGAAGGTCAGCTTACAAGAAAAGGTAGAAGAGCTGAAACTGTGGACCACAAAGTGTCAGCTCTCGACTCTGGCATGCTTTTGCTGAGCGCTGTCTGTCAAAGTCAGTGCCGTCACTTTGGATCAGGAAGCCAGTGACAACGGACAGCGACAGAGCCGTTCACCGGCGGTCTGTCACTCATTCTGATGGCGACAACCTGCACTCACAAGACAGCCTGAAACACACAGATATCCGGCTCTGTCTCACTCTGTCAAAACCTGAAGCTCTCTCAAGACTCTGAAGGCAACCAATCTCCCTCTGCAGTTTTCAAAGTTTAACTTAAATGTATTTTTGCCAGAAGAGAAATATGACAATTCGATGACAATATCTACGACACAGTGGCCACCACTCTCCTCTAAAGTAGGGGTGGAATAAGCAGGTGTTTGAGCTGGCCTCTGAAAGTCGGGGATTTGGGGAAAACACCAGCAAATTGTCAGAAAAGCCTTCCAGCAGTAGCAAAGGTTTCCTGCACGTTAGCAACTGCAATTCCTCTGATCTGGTTAATGCAATATTTTTTTATGTAGCAAACAATCATTAATGTTCAATCAATGGATCAATGAGTTCTGCAGTGTTTCTTTAGCACAGGTGTTTATGAGAAAGAGGCAGGATGACGCTAACAGACACATCACAATCCCTGTTAGGCTGAAATTAGATTGGCTCCAAAAATACAGATCAGTATTACCCAGACCGCTGATTAATACACATTAATGCTCGCTCGCTCGCTCTCTCCTATTATTCTGTGGCGCCCTCATCACGTCTCATTTTCATTTCCCTTCTCACTCGTTCTCTCAATTAGTGCTTAATAAGGAGAAAATGAGGGGATTGCTCTGTTGCTTGCAAGGACTCGACTTTTCTAAACAGTCCGAGACAAACACGTGTGTGTGTGTGTGTGTGTGTGTGTGTGTGTGTGTGTGTGTGTAACTCACACTCAGAGTTTAATTAGTGCAGCAGGACTCTGACACTGAAACAATAACAACACAGTATAAAATGTAAGTGACTCGAGCGTCCGCGGACTTTACTTTTACTTTATTACCTCGTCTCCACGTCCGGTTCTCCGGTCCGGAGACGAGCGTGGATGACACGTGTGACACGCAGACACACGCACCGTAGCTTTGCCTCATTAAACAAACGTAAGGCCAGAATTTTAGTGTTTGTAACGCACCAAAACTCGACAGGAGCAAAGCCACCGCTACCTGCCACTCTTATTTAAAACAGGAAAGAAAGAGGATTAACTCGATTTGAACTGTTGCATGAAGCACGCTGTGGAAACGCAGACGAGGTCCACAGACGGTGCTGAGAGGCTACAGAGAAGCTGTTGGAGTATAATAAAACAGAGATAACATAAGCTCTGCTGTTACGACTGACTGGACAAAAAACGAGAAAAAATGAAGATTTGCTTCTACAGCTTCTTTAAAACACGGCTCTCTGTGAAGGAAACAGACCGGCTGAGAAGGAAGCATTTTTTATAAAACTGATCGCATGGATCAGCATCATTATCATCATCATCATCACTCTTCATCAATCAGCCTTAAGAAGCCTGCTCTTAAATTATGTTTGTTCTCCTGTACTCGCTTCATTTGTTTAAAAGTGGAAACATACAGCATGAAGACTGGCAGGAAAAAAGAGGCAATTAAAATATGCTCCAATTAAAAGGAGAAAGATGAGCTCATAAAGAAAGAACAGAATTCATCTGGTTAGCAAGAGAGGAAATGATCGCACATTTAGTAACAACAGTCAGAGAAATAATAACTTACTGTCTTTGAGGTGATTAATACTAAAAACTCCTGAACGTGAGGAAATTGCACAGTTTGCTCAAAACCAACAAAAACCCTGCAGATGCTGTTACAAAGAATCTGTTTTCATTCTGAAAGTGTTTGACTTCAGTCGTGCACGCCAGCGTTTGCCAAGAAACAAGAAAAAAGGTTGAGTCTGATCCACAGCTGTTACTGTGCCGTCTTATTACACTGGATTGTTGCTTCAGCCAAGTCATTTTGACACAAACAAGCACATACGCTGCCCAACTCGCTCCCACCTGTTTTCCCATCACACACCTGTCCCACATGCACTTTGTGCAGCGCAGGTGAGCAGTGGAAACCTCACCCATTAGGCAACAGCACTCTAGAGAGACTTAACTAGTTGCACACTTCAAACAAAGTCTCAATGGTTTGTTTTTTCCAGGCAATGTGTAGCCGGAAAGAAGGACCCCGCATCAGGCCTGAAAGCAGTGTGAGCGGACAGCATCCTACTTTGGCTTCGTCCGTGGGCATCGCTGCAGATAAGACCTATCGCTCTCATCTCTCTCCTCGAGATAAGATCTGATACTGTCAGAAACGCCGCGCGACTGCTGCAGGTACGAGAGGACCACGAGCACCTGGTGCTGTGATACACCTGTGTTTGGGTTAGTCACACTTCCTGAAGGATGTTATTGTGTCTGCCTGGAGGAGCAAACAATTACAGCAGATGACGATGGTTTTATCTTCAAATGCTGGAAAGATACAGATGATTGAGCAGCTTCTCTTCAGTGACCCGCAGACACAAAGGCGAGGTCGTGCGCGATAACTCATCGTGTACAAAGCACCAAATTCTAAAGAAATCCACGAGGACGACGTATTCTTCAAGGAAGGAAAGCACTCGCTGATGTTCGTCGTTCTTGTTTTATCGGTCACGCTTTTATAGGTGAAAATAAAGTTTTACATTTCAGTCCATGTAGAGGTAAGAAAACAAGAGATAAATTACAACAGGACAAACAAGCAAAATGAGAACAACTGCCTTAGAGGTGAGTCGTTGCATCAATCAGCCATTACAGTGCAAACAAAGGTGAGCTGTATATAACGCTGCTGTTGCTGCAACATCTCAGCCTGCAGTGTGAGGCATCCCGGCACAGACGGGCGACTCTCCCGGCTCAGATGCCTTGTTAGGAAAAAGATATAGTGAGCTTTAATACAATGCTCTGAGCAGAGCGGACAAGCTGTAATGGCTTTTGCTGTTTTTGTGTGCGACTGGTAAGAAATGTGTCTGCAAACACACATGTCAGTGTGTGTGTGTCATTTACACTCACTGCCGTGTAGCCGTGGTGAGCGCAGCGCCGTGTGAGCCCCCCCGTCAGCAAACACAGGAGAACAAAGAGGCCGGTGGCAGCGCCAGCGGGTATAGATCTTCTCCGCTGTGTTGTCACTCCGCGAGGTCACGCAGGCGCCGCTCACAGTTCACTCTCCTCCACATGACTGATCAGGAGACTGGACTGAACCGGGCAACACACACCAAGGTCGGCTCAGAAGCAAGCATGCGTGTTAGGAACCTCTAACCCTCAGCTGATGTGATAATGATCCAGCATCAACATTCAGTCTGATTTATTTATTTAATGCCAAAGCACAGCAGCAGCTGCCTGGAAGCACTTTACAGTGAGCCCAGCGCTAACACGAGCAAACTCAAAATAGTTGCTTAGTGTTCTTGTTTGATTCCATGGTGAGCATTCAGTGCAATCCTGAAAGGATCTCATAACGTTTCGAATAAGCAAACACATATAAGCCACAGATTTCTGGCATTTTGAACTCCCTGTTTCCTTATACGACAATCTTTTTTTCTAATAACAATATAATTACGCCTTCTTTTGAAACCTGTTCAAATAAAACTCCTGGGGATTCACAGCTGGCACAATTGCACTGCACATCTGAGTGCGGATCTCATTTTTCAGATGTCGGCGGGATTATTACAGTAGCAGTTATGTAAGATCAGCCTCTGTGAGTCTCAGGATGGCAGCATTTGCATTGAAACAATCCACAGCATGTATCCCATAATCATTCAGTGATTGATTTGTAATTGGGCTAATAAGGTCGTGACCGAGACAATAGGACGTATAAAGAGTCTCTGCTCTCACTCGGCTTCACAGACTCACAGCCGGCCTGCCGAGCGCTGCCTGTGTGGTCTGCGGGGGCAATTAGCACAATCTCCATACTAATGGCAGCCTGTAATGGACACTGCTGAGCCTGCCAGCCGCTGCGTGCGCGCGGTTCCCTTGCATATGCATGTGTGTGTAGGGGAATGTTTGAATATGCGCATATCCTTCCTTCCTGTGTGCAGCTTGGCATCTCCTCAAGATGAGGTACAGATGATGCATCGAGCTTCTGTGCTGATGTATTTTTATGTGCGAGTGTAAGTCGCCCGTGTTTTACTGAGGCGAACCTCGTCTCCTCCCCTCTTGCTTGCAGCTCTAACCCTGCTCCACGGCCACTCATTAGCACCATAATAAAGACCTGAGACGACACGTAAAAGGTTATATACTGCTGGACTGCTGTTTTCCTACCAATTATCAGAGCTGTGATTTATGGCTGAGACCCAATGCAGCTCTCTGTGGAGAATTGGGGGAGTGTTTACACCCCTACACAGCGGGGTGAGGGGTCAGTCCTGCTAAACTTTGACCTTTCAGGCAGAGGTGCATAGCAGAGAGTTGGGCAAAGAGTTAAGCACCGCTGGAAGCGACTTGATCGATCAGAGGGTCTTTAGGATGCACGTGGAAGTAATCTGTGCCGTTTCCTGTGCAGGAACGTGGTTATATAACCCCCCACCCCAACTTTCAGTGTATAAAATCACTCCCTGTTTGCTGAGTTGTTTGAGTTTCCCAACTCGGAGTGTGAAATTTATGCACTACACAACGCCGTCAAGAAATTCCCACACTGGAAGGAAGAGACAGGAGCCCGTGGTGTATAAACCACTTTGCGCTAACAGTCCCACAGTGCATAACGCTGCATTTTAAAGCAGGAGAATTTACCATCCTACTGGGCAAAATGACAATTATTCATAAAAGTTCAAACTCTCAATTTGTTGCTCACTGGAGCAAACTGCTGGTGTCTCTTATATGGATACGCTGACATTTTCCAGGCCCCTGAAGTCACTTTCCCTTTATTCATTTTTTATTTTTTGAATCACCCCAAAAAACGCGCACTTGTTAATCAACAAAAAGTGCCAATCCTGCTCCCTGAGCCACTGAGTGATGTCAGGAAGTCGTGTATCTGGGAGGTAAAACTACCACGCCTGGCGTGCCTTTCACTTATTGGCTTTTGTCGAGCTCCTCCACAGCTGGGAGACTTGCAACAAGCACAATTGACATGCTGTAATGAGGTCTGTGTGTGTCACTGGCAGACAAGCGCTTACACACACACACACATATAGTTTCTATCATATATATGAGTTGGTTGCTGGCTGTTATCCAAGCATGCAGGATTGGTGGGGTCTTGCTGTCTGTCTCCTCAGCGGCATGTGTTTAACCCCAGAATTTGGCCTCCATACCCTCCCTATCTGCCTCGCTGATTTGTTAAGCTCCAGGGACAGGACGAAGGACGTGTGTGTGTGTGCTACTTCTTACCAACACGGGATTCAATCTAGCGAAACACCATCTTTACCCCGAGCATTTCCTATGCGCACACACACGTATGAAGGCTTTGATGTGAGATCACAGGCAGCAGGTCGATCAGCTGCACGTATAGAAAAGCAGAAACGGAGCAAAGAAAAGATGGAAAGAAGGCGTTCGTTTCAACGAGGAGGCTGTGTTAACGACCTCTGAGCCCTGCACTCGTTACAACTCTCGCTCTCTTTATCTCGATGTCTCACACTCGAGCCTTCCACTCTGCAACCACACCAGCTCGTGTGGGACGATCACGGCAGGAGACGGAGGCAGATGCATCAACTACAAGATGTGTTATGACTCATGTTCTGTTGACCGTCTAACAGGTGCTGATGGTCACTGCAAAAAAGACCCCCTCCTCCCCCCTCCTCCCCCCTCCTCCCCCGTGCTACTGTAAAATCTGCTTCCAGACTCACAGAAGTCTCGTCTGTCTGTGACGAGCAGTGTGGTCCACAGCCTCCTGAAGACGCTGGCATGTGTAGAGAACGCCTACACAGACACAAATGCTGCACACTCCATTCGCACATGCACAAACATATATGGGACCACACAGCGCACTTCTACACCAAGACAAACTCCCTGCTTCCAGCCTTCATACGACGGAGAGAAGGAGGTAGAACAAAAAAAAGCTGAGAAGACTTTCCCCTCCTGCCAGGATGAAAGCCTCTTTTAGCTGGGAGAACATTAGGAGGACAAACCACCATCACAACAGGAGGGGGAACAGCCGACCACGACGTGCTCTCACATCAAACGCAGCCACCATTAATATTGTAATGCTTCCTCCCCGAGCGCCGAAAACCAAGAACAAGACTGCAGTGTGGTCAGCGTACGAAGTGCTTACACCATGCAACTTTAAACAGACTCAGCATCGCCTCTCTGTGTGTGATGCTGCCCGGTGACATTTCAGATCCTTTTTTATTTTGTTATTTTTTTATTTTCAGACGGGAGAAAATGATGCTACACTTTTTTTCTATACCGTACTTTCCAATAAATGTGGTCTTATTTCCTTTAGTTCTTCATTTCCTGCCTCCTATTTTTACACATTCTTATTTTTACAAAACGTCACTTTTTGCAATAAACTTTTCTCACAGCACAGAAAAACAAAATCATAGCAAAGAGCCATAAAAACAAAGAAAAGAACAAACCCTGCCCTGACGCATAAGGTTAGCGTGACTGTTGATGCATGCAGTCCATATGCTAGTCTGCCAGATAAGGAGTGTACACATAGGGAATTATAGCAGGTACTATATGTGTATGCATGAGCATTGAGTGGCTGCTATTGATCTCCTGTGGTCTGCTGGGGGATGTAAACACTGCGTCTTTCGACGAGAAGCTCTGCTCGATATGAGCAGCCTTCAATGACAGCTGCACACAAACACGGCAGGCGAGTCCTTCTTATCAAATCAGCAGAAACAACTGCAGTACGAGAGAGGCAGAGGTGTGAACGTGTAATACAAATTACATGCACAATAAGTACATTTTTTTAAATGTGCGTTCGTGGTGGCTGAAGAAGCTGACAATATTCATATTTTCATGACCGAAGCAACACCAGCAGTCCTTAATTCACTTCCTAAGAAATTATAAATAAACTCATGTTCACCCAAACTCGCAGCAGATAAGCTTCGTTTGGAATGAGCTCAAACCCATCATGTGCCACGCGTCACATCTAAGGCGAATATCGATTGTGCTCGAGCCGCACGGCGTGCCAACAACCCGTGAGTAACCAACCATGGAGGACACTTGCACACTGAGCGCATCTGGTGGAGACTCCTCCGAGTGTGTGATGCTTAAATGTTTCCCCGCTGATACCTTCCCGCGGGACATCGTTTCACGCAGGTGAGACTCAGGTGAGACTCTCGGAGCCTTCTCTTCCGAGTGAGGGTAACGTCTCCAGCGGCTCATTCAAAGGCCGAGTTTGGCCCTTCTTGCATGCAGACTCGACACTCGCTCAGGAGATCGTTTAGGCTTTCGTTCATCATTTTTTCCAACCTGACACAAGTAAACATGCAGTATAAAGTACAGTTACCTTTCGGAGAGGCCGTTTGTGAAATACACCAAACAGTGCTAAAGATTTACAACTGACAAGGACGTTTTTTATTTACCAAAAATAAGTTTAATTAAAAGTTTTGTTATCTGCTGTTTTTAATATTCTGTTTGCCTTCGCATGATTTCTGCAGGTGAAGGTGTTCTGGCAGCTGAATCCACTGTTTAAGTGCTGCATCACAACACTAGTGCTCTCAAACATCTGGCTCCCATTATCACAGCTGTCACTTAGCTTTGCCACCACTGTGAGACGCACACACATGCACGTACGCACACACAGCATCTGGCCCTGGCATGTTTTTTGCCACTCTACTCCTCCGGTTTCCCAAACTCATGTTTCTGGTAAAGGAGCATTTTAGTTCCAGCTCAGTCCTGCGGTGGGAAGCGTCTCCCTGAGGAAAATAAGCATGACTCGCTCCAGTGAAGACATCTGCCCTTTGAAAGCGAGCGTGGCTGTTTGAACAGCTGTCAGAGCACACCGTGCATCTCAGACCTTCCCTGATAAAACAGCGGCGAGCCTGGGAGGGGAAATCGACACGAGGAAGACACTAAATGGACAGAAAAGGTGGCCGATGGCAATGACAGGCGAGGCAGGTGGGGAGAGGTACGGTGTACCCGCTTGCTTGTCTGGACTGACAAAGAAACATGAGAGGAAGCAAAACGCGTGGTCACCTGTGCGCCCTGCTGGAGACAGCGCCAAAAATTCCTGCAGATCTTTCTGCTGATGGAAAACACTGAGGAGGAATCTCACACAGGGAAAAGCCATTAGTTACTGTGTGTTCTGACAATATAAATGTTTTTGTATGTTTACAGGACCAAAGGGAATTTGAGCCAGTTTAAATATTCAGGTGTGCTGCGGAGCCACAGAGGGTCTCAGTACAAAGGGCCGAAAATGTTAAATGAAGATTTAAAAAGAAGCAAACTCTGCACTGATGAAAAAACTAAAGGTAGGATTTTATGGTCTGCTTCGTACTTCCGCGAGAGCGTCTGCTGCCGCTGTGTGCGAGCAGCAGACGCTCTCGCACCCAAAGAAGATTTCAAGCTTAACACTTAAGACTTTTGGTCCTGAAGTGACTGTCTGTTACCCAGTCAAGAGGAACAAGTGTATGTCAGACTTAGGAAAGTGCTGGGAGCTCAATTGCATTAAGGCTCTTAGTTTGCCCGAGCTCCAATCTAATTGGATAAAGCTGGAAAAGCAGCTTCCAATGTGCATGAATCCATTTTTTCTTTGGCACAGAGATGCTCCCCATGTTCCAGTCGACCCCGTCTTTTGTCCTTGTCAACATTCCCCAAATGAGATTCCCAAAATCAGGAGGTAAGCACGCACGCACGAGCGCGCCGAGCAAACACTGTCAGGCAGACACACCTCTCACACCAGCGCCGGCTGGCATCTCGTCTTTCCCTGTCCTTATTAAAATTCCATATTGAGATTCCTCGCTGCCACTCCGCCTCCCTGGCCCTGTCACTCAGCTACCAGCCAACGACAAAATCAGCAAGTTTGCACAAAGACGAGCACATATGCATAGAGACACACACACGGCGCACAATCCAAACTTTTCTTAAGACAACTCGTCCCTGCTGCCGCCCTTTATGTGTGGGATGAAAGTTTCCTTTAGGTGAAATGTACGAGAGCGCGTATCTCCCCCTCCTGCCTTTGCCCCCTCTCCATCTCACCCCCACCCCCACCCCCCTCTCATTGTCATTATTTTCGATGGTGTCCCCCTCTGATCTGCTGAGCCTTTGGGTGCTCTCTCCTCTCTCTCCTCCCTGGTCCCTTTCATCTGTCAGGCGCTCCCTTTGGCGACCGCCACTGAGGGGGTTTGATTTCCCATCATGCCTAGCATCGCCTCCCCGACTCTGGCTCCTTCACTCCCTCCCCGCTGCCTCTGAGGCGAGTGTTGTGCCCCCGCGTCGTTGGGCAATTATCCCTGGGAGTAATGAGGAGCGTCTCTCCCTCTGCGGCACGCTGACTGACACCTCTCCCACTCATTTGTCAACAAATCAGACGGCTGGTGTGGGCGGCCATATTGAGCTGAGGGTTGTCGTGGGGAAGCTCAGGCTGAGGCGCATCGCCACGTCTCCCTCTCTCTTTTTCTGTATCCTCCTCCATCCCTTCCTCTCTATCTCTGCCACCTCGTTATCTCTGACAGGGTGTCATTCGTTCCAACTCTCACTCCTCCCGTGTTAACCCTCCACACGCTCCCATGTATTTGTGTTCCTCAGCCACCAAGAAAAATCTGACTTCCAACAGCCCTAATGGTCATATGTGGCTAATGATCACTGAGCTGAATAAGTGACAGCGTTCAATTTATTTGTGTCAAAGCCGCTCACAGCCTGCCTCCGTAAACACTTTGCCCGACTACATGCTGACGACTAAAGTGCAAAAGGGGGAAATGTTTTCAGATATGCCTTTACTCACAAAATTTGTCACCTTTAGTGGATGCAGCTGCAGAGGATATGTTACCCTCACTGGCCCTGTCATGTCAGGGGCGAGCAAAGCCTTTGATGTGCTGGTTAAACGCTGCATACTTTAAAGAAGCCCGGTGAGTGACTGCGCTTTCTCTTTAGATACGAGCTGGGAGAATTGTGCAAACATAACAGCGCGTCGTGTGCGTCTCACTCACTGTGCTCTTTGCGCTCCTCGGGGCTCGATGAAGCCTCTCCATCAGACAGCAGGCCGGACATGGAGAACAGCTTCCTCCCCGACTCCTCCCCAGCTTTGAGGGAGCCTCCGAGGGAGCCAAAGTCAAACTCCTTCCCCTCCACCTCTGGAAAGCAGCTTTTCAGCCTCTTGGCGGGGGTGAAAGCAGACTGGTAACCCCCGGACTCCCTCTCATCTTGAGGCGAGGAGAAAGGCCGGAAGGCGCCCACACCGCTGTGGTTGAGCATGCCCAGGGTGGAGCAGTCCAGGTTTGGTGGGGTGAACTGTGGGTGCAGGTGGAGCAGGGAGGCCGGGAAGTCTCGGGACGAAAAGGTGCCTGACATGGGGCCCTGGCGCTGATACATGGAGGTAAACGTGTAGGAGGCTGAAGGGAAGGGGAGGTGGAGGTCCTTCTCCACAGAGACGGGGACGCCGAAGGGCCTCGGCGCTTGGCAAGGGACAGAGGCGTCTCGGCCAGACTCTGCAGTGGAAGCTAGGACCATCAGGGCAGGGGACGCCAGTGGAGCCGGTAGGTAGGAGGGGCTGTCCATCTTGAAGGGGCGGTGGAGGTCCATTCACCTCCTTTATGCTGGTTCTGAGAAGACAAGGAGACAAAGGAGAGGAGAGAGAAAAGTGTTTGGATGAGACACAAGAAGAAATGATTCTCAGTGAAGAATGCTGACTGTTGTTAGGCAGACAGAAAATTATTTCATTTTGTCAAATTTACAGGAAATTGTTTGATGTCCTCTTTAATGACAAGATCTTGATTTCTTCATTTTGTGAAATACACCCAGTTGCTTTTGTGAGGCATTTTTACAATTACGGGTTTCGACTAATTTCAGCAGAAAAATGGGTTTGAGGAGGCCTACTGCGCCTGTAAATAATTACGACGGGAATAAATTGCCAATAAAACACACACGTAGCTGGAGCCTGCAAAGGATCATTTTGATAGCGAAGTCTAAGCGATTAAATTGGGGAAATCGTGCAAACGCATTTGGGAAAGACGACGATTCTTTTTTCTCCTTCTTCTTTCAGTCGTAATGAACTGTTTGACTTGAAAAGAGAATAAATCAAGACAAATGTGTCCGGTAAAATTAAATTCTAGGAATATTTTTGTTGTTGTTGTTGTTTTTATTCTTTTTTGGCACAAAAGTAATCTGTGCTGACGCGCAAAAGACTGATCCGCTTTAGTTATTGAGAAGTTTGAAGAAGTGCGCTTCATATGAAATGATGAGAGGCCTCAAACAGAAAAAAAGGTTTGGGCCCACCCAACCATTTTTTTTTCTTACATCAGAAGCAAAACTATTCAGGAAATTTACCAAAAACAAAATAAAAGTTGGGACTCTTAAGAGGGACAAAAACGACTTAATTTTTTTAAAACAAAAAAAGTCCCTAAATGAACAAACTGGCAAAATACAGACGAAATGTTGCAAATTACTGACAGTTTTTCAGCGCCTCGTACTTTCTGCTCGCGTCCAAGAGCGCGAGTCCAAATGTGACCCCGGTTTATCCCAGGAATTAGCCTCCTACCGTTTTTCCAAGTCTTTCCACGAGTGTGTTATGAAAGTGGGGGCTTTTTTCTCAGTAACGAAAGCTCACAAGTTCCCTAACTTTAGAAAAACACACGCAACAAAACTTCACATCAGAACACATGGCAATCGAAAAGCCAATTAAACCAATTAAACCGAATGAAGGCGTAATCACTGGAATGATCGCGAAGCATCAGTCAGCACTTACCGTGATGAAGCGAGATTTATTTCGCCGCCAACTCTCTCTCTTTCTCACTTTGCCTTTCTTCCAAGTTACAGTTAATTTCAAGGACGCGGCACTTTCTCCCGGTTACGCAGGAATGAGAGAGGGGAAAAGACCTGCAGCTGCGGGCAGCGTCGGCTTTTCTCCAGATGTTGTGAGTGTTTACGAGTTAAGGCTGAGATGAGGCGCGTAGCTGCTGTGTTCCTGCGCAGGATCGAGGCATCAGTGAGTGGACTGGCTGCGGGTCGGTCTGTCTCTGTTGGTCTGTGCGCTCTGTGTGACAATCCCCCCTCCACCCCCTCTCTTTCCACTTTACCCTGCCCTCTTTCTCTGTAGCCTCGTCCCCCCACCCCTCTCTCCTCCGCGCTCTCCCCCTGAGACACGCCGCGTGCGATGGACACTTTCAATTTCTCGTCCTCGCTTAAGGTGAGTTACAGTGAAATTGAGTCAAAAGAAAAATGCACTTATCAGCTGCCCACAGAGTAGGGGTGGGTGGGGATAAGAAGAGAACTTGGGGGATTAAAAGTGTCAGATTATATCTGCGAATATAGAATCAAACGTGGTAACTTTCACTGAAAACTCGTGAATATCCGGTTATTGTCACCTGCGCTTCTTAACTCGCAGAGTCGAATCCACCACATCGATCTGAGTTTATGAAGGACATGCATGCACCAAAATTAAACTTTTCAGCCGCTTTCAGTGCATTAGTGCTATATACCAAGTTCACCAACTCATCACTTTCTGTGCGCTCGCGCGCGCGCGTGTGGCGCCGCTGCTTTGAATGGCAGGTAAATGAGTTATCTGTTCCTCCGTGGCTCACTGAGCATGTACAGTCGCCAGCCTGTGTGATTGACACTTGGGAATATTCCCTTTTGATGAGACACAGTGCAAACCAATGGTATTATTTGTCACAGATAATCTGCTTTCAAGTCCAACACATGACGCGCGGCGTAATATCTACATTATTCATATCTGATTTCCAGCACATTGTCAGAAAGAACAGCTCAGAGCGCCACAAATCAGCCCAAATCACTCTTAATTTGTTTTTATCGGTATTGGTATTGCTTAAAGACTTTTTGAAATAATGTAATTGAAATAATTCCTTATTCCCTCGAGCCAATCCAGAGGCTTTACACTGCTAATCTAATGTGACACGCAATTTCCGTCTCTCAGACGATTGCTTCCCCTCAGGTCCCTGTCTTTAATGAACAGCCATTTGGCTGTGAGCCTGTGTGCCTGCATTTGTATGTGTGTGTGTGTGTGTGTGTAATCAGAGAGCGAGACACAGTCCTGAGATAGGAAATGAGTGAAATGGGAATATCCCGGCCAAGGAGACACAAGGAAGAGGGTTGTGGGGAAACATAGCTTGAGATCAGTGGCTTCGCTGTACTAAATCAGCCTGAAAACACACCACATAATTGAGATGTAAAAATAAACACTGACTCTCTCGATGGCATTAGCCAAGAGTGAAGAGGGCCACCGTTTAGCCTGGACAGTTCAGCTGTCTCCCGCATCCTTAAAATGCTCCCAGAGATGAAGCTTGCCATGTGTACCACTTCCTTTCACACCCAGCCGCTGGTGGAGAGGTGGAGGGCCAGACAGCAGATGCAGACCTATAAAGGGACACGTAAACCAGAGTCCAGACCGACTCTGTCGCCGTGTTGCCCTCGGACCAGTGCGGGAGGGTGCAACACATGTGTCCCTCGTGACAAAGCAAGGTCATTGCTCCGCTTAGAGAGCTCCCTCTCATTCAGTCCTTGTTGTTTTGAGGTCACACATGCCGTCACACACCCGCACACGCCAGGGGTAAAGGCGAGGATTAAACGCAGAGGATTCCCAAACTGAATGACCTCCGTTTAATTGCAAATGTGTAATCAAAAGTCACCTTTTTTGGAAACCCCTCCTCTGTTGTTTGGCTGAGAAACACCCAAAATATCCTAATTTGCCAAGTGATCAGTGAACACCCGCTCCCCACGAGTGGCTGCATTGACATTACGATTATTATTTCTTCCCCGTTCCTCCAATTTGCCCCGTGTGCTAGTGGCTGTGGGGGGTGCGCAGTGGATGATGGGTGTGTGTCCTGCAGGCCCAGTGAAGTGTTAATGATGTCCCCGCTGCCTCAGCCAGGTTACGGCACAGGGACCGTTAGCCGCCCAGGGTAACTGCACGGCTCCCAGAATAAATTGCCACCCGAAGCCACGCAGGCTGGTCAGCCAGCCAATTACAGGCCTGCCCGCTCAGCTGAGGATGATGGGATGCGATGTTAATTGTAAGCTTTCATTTTCTGGCAGGAGGTGAGTCACTTGGCTGTCTTCTTGACTGCCGTACACACGCAGAGCATAACATCTTAATGCACGCAGTTTATGCTTAGATTGTGTGTGTGTGTCTTTTTGGTTCTGGTTTATGTGGTCATATTCATCTGCCCCATCTCGCTCCGTTTTTTTCTTCCTTTAAAAGAAAATTGAGTTTTGAATCATTTACAAGCAGTTTTAATGGTATTTAAATGTCACAGCTTAGTTTCTGTGGTCTTCAGTGTAATTCCCAGCAAGTAAGAGATGAGATGAGGGGAATTAAATCAACATGATGAGAGTTCTTCACTTCTTTTATTAGGATGCCAGAGGTCATCTGTAGAGTCTTTTAACTTTCTCAATTGGAGTAGTGAACAGTAAATCGTCATGTTTTATTTTTTTTACTCCGCCTTTCATATCAGTTGTTGTTGCTTTTTTTCTGGGGCACTGGATAAACTAAGTTACTGCTGTAATCATTCCCACAGACCAATTAGAGATAATTACTTTTTGCTGTGAGACTCACAATGTCCAATTACAGCAAAATGGCTTCAAAATTCATACAATGTTGCCAAATTAAAAGCAAAATGATATAAAAACGGGCCGAATGATTATTGTTTTGTTTTGGTGGGTGTACCTGCTGGTGAAGTTAAAGGAGAGCCGGGCACAATTCAAAGTCTCACCGACGGTAACGGGAAGAGCCCCGGCAGGATGGGCAGAGTGGCAGCATCAGCAGTGAAGAGGAAGAGCGCTCAGTTCTCTGGAGTCAGTCGGGTAGTAGTTGTGCAGCCGAGTGCTACACTCTTCTCAGTATATCAACATAGAGACTGTCTGGTAGCAGTGCTATGGAGAGAGAGGTTAGCTACTATATTAACATACAGAGAGACAGCGCAGAGCAGAGCAGTCTGCCAAAGACTCAGCAGTGGAAGTGAGACACAGAGAGGCCATCGACCAGACAGCTGCAAGATGGAGTGGAAGAGAACGTGTGAGAGATGAGCTGTCGAACATGTGACGATGTGTGTGTGTGACGGGTCCCCAAAGCAGCGTGTGAGCGTGAATGTGAGCAAGAATACAGAGAGGTGCATTATGGTCTCAATCATTGATCGCTTCCTCCCGAGGGGGCGGGCGTCTGCCCTCCGCCACACGTGTAAACACACTCGGCTGTGTGTGTTCACATTCACAGCACACTGTTGTGTTTCCTCAACTTTTGTCTCTACTCTGCCGCCAAATGTGTGACGGTTTAAGGATCCCACAACTTCTTCAGCACTTTCAGGAATGTGTCTCAGACACGTCACGGCTTTTACTCGAGCCTAGTTTTAGGAAACGTGACGGTGATAAACTGAAGGAACGTTTTACCTGTGGGATGCATCGCTGATAGGTGTGGTGGGATACCAGGTGATGTAGGACTCATGAGTGACGGGAAGGACGAAAGGATTAGAAAAGAAAGACAAAGTGACGCAGTGGTTAAAGGTCACGGTCCAGTAGAGGCTGCAGATGCAAACAGCAATAAGAAATCATACTGTACACCAACACGGTTACTTATTTACATCGTGCTTTCAAAGACACGGGGACATTTGTTTTTGTTACCTCCTGCAAAAAAATAACCATTATAACCACATACAATGCTGATCATTGTTTGTTGTTTGCAGTGCCAGAGAGAAATATATGTAACGCATTATTCAGAATAATGTATTTGACTAAATGCATTTAGTTACAGCTACAAGCTAAACAGGTCTTAATAAGCAGAATTAAAACAGCTGATTTTCCATCTTCTGTCTCATAATTCTGAACAAGTCGTCAAAGTTCCCACATCTAAAAAAAGAAATAATAATAAACCCAGCAGAGTTAAACAGGCTGTTGTTTCATCGAGAGAAATATTTAAATATCGCAGAAAGAATAAAATACAGATCGTCTGTTGGAGGTAAACAGGCCTGAAAACAGTCCAACCTAAATTTGCCAAAACAATTACAGCAGCTAAATTCAGAGTTTATTAAATACAATAAAAAAATATTTTATATATTTATTATTATTATTCTTACTATTAATTAATGATGATTTTACCCGAATTATTATCAACATATAGCCAGCACAATATTTATGTCAAACAACACCAAACATCTTATTTCTAATGTCGTATTTGTCAATATACCAAAATCTGCTGATCTGTTGTTCGTCCAGAGACTCGGTCTGTACGTCTACACACAGCTGACAGGTGAGCAGAAAGTTACACGTGCAGCACGTTCAGTGTTTCAGAAATAAACAACACAGATTTGAGCCAATAATGACGAATTTATTCTTCAGGTTTTCACCACGTTACAGAAATAACACGTCACTAAAGCGTCATTTCTTTCTCCTCCAGTACAACAGCCGGTGAATCCAAATGACTCAAACTGGGCTCTGAAAATATCATTTTTATAACAACCACCAGCTTCAGCGCTCCGCTCACCCAGCTGATGGTTTAAAATAGGCAGCCTTGTGATCGTGCACTTACACTCTTTACATCTGGAGGTTAAATAAATGGATTACTCATCGTGTCTGCATTATTCATGAACTGCTGCCCAGCTGTCAACACTGTAGTTAAGTTGCTGAGCAGGTCTATTTAACAAACGAACTAAGCTGAGACGGGCAAATTTAGATGTGTTATTCTCAACAATAAATATCAGGGAACGTTTTCAGTTCCACCCGGGAATCATAATCCGTTGATTTGGAAGCTGCTTGCCTGCTGTGTGCGTTTCCTATTTTCTGGTCATCTTTACCTAAATGCTTGTTTAGCCTCCTGATTTTGGAAAAACAGAAGCTCAAGAAAAAAATGGACGTTTGTCTTATTTGTCAGACAAAACATCCCAGTTAGAGGGATTTCTGGGGTCTACGTTTGGCACTAATTTAACAAACATGGACGACGAAGACTCTGAAAGGCAGCTGGTCCTGCTTTTTGCTTTTCATGTCTTTAGCCGGCTGGAAAACCGAACACCTTTGAACACCTGTTCAAACCCGTCTCGAGTTGCTGCGCCGGGATTTTCTGCCCATTTTTTGGTCGTAATCTTTCCACCTTTTTAATGTTTTGGTTTTAAAGCCATGTTACCTGTAATCCAGGTGAGACTCAAAGGGGAAAAGGAAAAGATGGAAAAGTGTAAAACCTTTTGCAAACAGCGCTGTCAGCCGGTGTCCTCAGCCCACCATACAGTCTGCACACATAAATACAACACTGCCCACCACCAAACATCACACCCTTTCCCCTCCCCTCACTCTGCGCCGAGGCCCCGTCCTCGCTCCTCTCTCACCGCCATGAGGCTGACACTAATGTGACACTCTAGAAAATAATTACCAACAAACGCACTGCTGACTGCAAACAGCTCGCTCCCCTCAGTGGACTGTCACTAGTCATTAGTCTGAACCCTGGGTGAGGACAGGACCACAGAAATGGGGGTTGGGGGGAGGGTGGGGGGTTAGGCGATGAGGAGGAACATCCACGTGAAGAAGAAAAAGGAAATAAAGAGGAAGAAGGGAGATCCGACAGGTAAGATGGAAATAATCTGCTTTGCAGGTGTAAAACCTGATAAACAGAGTTGTGAGTTTGAGCGTCCTATTGTTTCGGCCCAGTCTTCATCATTTGCCCCCTCTGCTGGTTTATATTATATTAACCGGGGCCCAGTAAAAACACCTGCCCCAGTTTGCCCTTTATACTGAGTGCTCAGTATGCTGGCTGTATAGTGCTGAACCCTGATTTTCTGTGGTTTCAAAGAAAGCAGGTTGTTGTCGTTGTTGCTTCAAGTGTCCCCGTGACAGGAGCTGGTTACACGGTGCAAAGAAAGAGTGCGACAGTACTGGAGAGGCTCATTTCTAACAGGGAAGGAGCCGACACAGTCAGAGGCACCACAGCGCCTGTGAGAGGTGGGCGGATCGACACATCCGCAGTGTCGATGCTGGTATTGGTATCGGATCGATGCTAACGTGATAGGATCTTTGTCTTTAAGTTCAGTGGATAATAATAAGTCAAAGTGCAGACGGCACGTTTAAACTCCAGTCTCCAGAAAACGTTTTTGAAAGAAGCTGAAAGGTCGTTGTGTTATTTAATTATTTAATTACTGTGGAACGAATTGCAGAAGTGATGACACGCTGCTCGCTGTAAGGCCAAAGTGTCAGTGCTGGAAACTCCGGCCTGTATTTACTTGTATTGACTCAATACCAACATGTGCAGTATCACAGAGCACTAATGACTATCGTGCTTTCATATAACAATTATTTTCATACAGTGATACTAATTTGGATTCATGCCGATGAAAATGCACAAAACCGTGAAATATTCAATATAATAATTATTGTATTTCTATATGAATCATTTAATATGTTGCTTTGCTCTCATTGTGACGAGCATCCGGTTTGACTTTGTTGCTCAGATTTGGATATAAAGTGATGCATTTTCACTGAGCTGTCCACGTTTATTTATCCTGCATGAAAGAGCACAGCAAAGACACCTTTGCATTATTATGTGTAAGCGTACCTGGATGATCTCAGCGGCTCGACATCTTTTCTGGAGAAAGTGAAGAAAAAACACCGAATTCCAACACTTGCAGTTAGAAAACAGAGAAATCTGTGGTCCAGGTAAGCAAATAGTTTAAAGAAAGAAAAGCTGCTCAGCCTGAAAACTGTTCAAGGTGGCAGCAATTCCAACACAATTATCCAAATGCCACAGGGTACATCAATTCTTTGAACACCGACCCCCCTCCTGAAGACTGTTATTTGAGTTGCCTTAGGGGGCAACCGTGCCAGAGAGAGATTAAAATTTTTTACAGCTTCCACAATGGCCAATATTAAAATGTCTCGATACATCTGCCTGGCTACTTTGATTGGTAACTTAACCCCTGACTCCTGAGCAAAAAAAGAGCCATTCTCTGTGCTACTGTCGCCAGGCTGCAGTCTAATTCTTGTATGATTCAGGCTAATGAGGCAGTAATAGGTCCTCTGTGTGCGTGTGTGTGTGTGTGTGTGTGTGTGCGTGCGTGTGGATGAGAAGGTTATTACAGTGTATTGCAGACATGAGCAGGAGGAGGGCCTCTCTGAAGTAGGGATGAAGGGTTCTTATTGTACAATAATTGGAGGGTGGGTTTAATCTGTGAGCAAGAAATGGTTTGCCCTCTTTAAAACATAGCAAAGCTGCTCGTTGTTAGTCTTTTTCTATAAAAACAGGCACACTGCACTGAAGCAAGCGCCCCTGTTTCAGTTCAGTTTCAGTCACAGAAAGCAGGAGACGAGGAGTTGGAAGGAAAGTGAAAGTGTGTCTGTCTGTCTCTGTGTCATCAAGCCAATGGCTTCATCCAGCCTTATCCTGAACCATGAAACCATAGTGCATGACACCCTTCTATGCCCTGCACAGATATGGCTATTCACTGTTAGCACAGAGATTTGACAAGCCAGACTGATCTCACTCAACAGCCTGGGTCAAATGGATGACTGTCACAGTCTTTTTGTATCTGTCTCTCTTTCTCCCCCCCCCATCCTCTGTTCCACTTTGCACACCCTCATCTTTACTCCTCACTTGCTGCCAATCTCCCAACTTTGCCTGTTCAAATTGACAAATTCAACCAGCTACAAGAGAATAAATGGAATAGAGAGAAGAGACCCCTGAAGGGGATAATCTTTCCAGAGGGAAAGATGTGGTTGACTGGGAGACAGGTGAGCGCGTTCATCTGTTATTCGCAGTGTAAACAGTCAGATGTAAATGTTTCTCACAACAGTACAAACACTGTGAAACATAAATCTCCCGAATGTAACAGGATATGTTCGTGTTTTTAAAGAAAGGTGGTTCGAACTCTTCTGTCCTCTCAGAGCAGCTGTTTGTTTCAGTCTTCAGCAGAGACGGTAATAAAGTAATCTGATTACTTTTTTCAAGTAACGAGTAATGTAAGGGATTACTATTGCAAAAGTAATTAGATTACTGTTAGTGTCCCATAAGCACGCTGCGTTACTGCGTTACTAAACCGTCGTGATTTTGTTTGTGAGAGAGTCTCATGACAGTGACGTGCGAGCGTGCGGCGTCCGTGGTAACAGACGTGTGCAGATCAACAATGGATAATAAGGAGCGATGGAGAGAGTACGGCCGTGCAGCGTTTACAGCGTGGAAGTAATCACATTACTTTGAGTTTAATTCTGTAAAAAGTGACACAAACATCAGCGTCCGCTGTTCACTCTGCGTGGGAAGAAAATTTGTTTCTACAGCGAAAAATTAAACTTAAATCTGAGCGAGCAGCGAGCGCGCTGCCACGGGAACGTGACACTCACAGAGAAACCCCCGCATCCTCCCACTGACATGACCGCTGTGGGCCAACCTCCACCCGCCCCACTCCTGCTAAACAGCTGACAATAGATTTAAGAGCTGCTGAGTCTATGATTTTATTTATTTTTACTGTGTTTTACTTGCATCTATTTGAAAGAGTGCAAACACAAAACATGATTTGATTTTATCTGCTGGAACATGCAGACAATAGGTTTCAATGTTAAACACATCTCTTCAAATCAAAGACTGTTGCATATAATTACATTTTTGCTTAATGCAATGTGCAGAAAATTAAAACATTAAAACTAATAAAAAAAATTTTAAAAAGAGATTTTCCATTGGATTCACTTTTATATGATGGATTATGCAGAAAAATTGAATTGGGCTGTGTGACAGCGGAGCAGTTGCAATGCTCTCCATGTGTCCCATATGTGTTGACCTGTTTTTTTGCACATATGATTTGCTATTTGTCACGTAACATTGCTGCACTCGCTATCCCGGGTTTGTTTGTGGAAGCGTTCTGATGCCGGCAAATCAAACATTCTGCAAATTAAGGCAAATACTCAGTTACATGTATCTTTATATTTTATTATGTTACAGATTAAGTCATTTGTTCATACTTTGTTCTGTCTTTTCAGTCTTCATGAGGTCAGGTGTGGGGAAACGCCCGCCTAGCATTTCCTCATTTTAAAGTGCTGATGATGTCACACATGACATCAGCAGGTCGAACCAAGTGGAGGGGTTTCTTTGTCCATAGAGATGCTTCCTTTTGTTTGTGTCAAGGTTTAAAGGGATTTGTTGAATCTTTTTCTTTTCGTTAATACTGCCATTGAGTTGTGTAAATGTGCTAATTAGAAGTGTGAAGAGGTTTTGTGTCTTTTTAATCATCTGTGTAGAGTTTTAGATCCCTCAGTTTGAGTGAGTGGTACTGGCTGGGCTAATTGAAGGGAAATGATGGCCCTATTTAAAGCCAGTCTCCACCAGATTCAGGGGAGAGAGGAGAGTTGTGTTGTGTTGTGAGATCCATGTTCTGTTGAGTTTTGTTAATTGAGTTACTTTGGGGGGAAGTTTTGTTAAGTTACAGATTAAATTGAGTTTACTGTAAATAAATTGCTCACCTCTGGAAGCCTGAGGTGCATAGTCTGCTTCCCTACCTCCTTCCCTACCTCCTTCCTTTACCTCCTTCCTTTACCTCCTTCCCTACCTCCTTCCTTGACGTTCAGACTGACTACCTCACAGGCTGAAAGATCTGTTACTTTATTACCTACTCAGGTTGTGTATCATGCTTTTAAAAAGCAACTAAGTAACTAATTACTTTTGAAAATAAGTAATCAGTGAAGTAACACGATTACTTTTTTGGAGAAGTAATCAGTAAGTAGTTACTAATTACTTTTTCAAGTAACTTGACCAACACTGGTCTTCAGAGGACAGACACAGTGTACCTGATGGTTTGTGATCACAACAGTCAAAGAGCCGCAAAAAGACTTAGTGCGGCCGCTTGGTAATACTGCGGTATTATGGTAATACCGCAGTATTACCATAATACTGTATATATATCAGTATCATAATACTGCGGAGGGTAAAAGGTGCAGAGAGAGAACGCAGAATCCCTTTTCACTGTATTTTTCTCTTCTTACCAGCTTTCAGGGATGGATCGCGTCATTGTCGAAACCTTTAATTTCCCGTGAGCCAGCGGAGGTCCGGACACTGACAATAAACGATTGAGCCGCAGAGCTGCGCTGACATTTGTCTTGAGTTATGGCAGCAGATTGACTGAATGTGAAAACATCGCAAACACAATTTAAATTGCACTTACTTTACACTGGCTGTTCATGCGTCCTGCAGACGGTTCATTAAATGTGTTTCCACAGTGCGTTCGTGCTTCTTTACACTAGAAGAAAAAAAATGTTATGAGCTACACGTGGTCCCGGAAGTTTGACACAAAAATGTTTAGGTTTTTCCTGAAAATGCCTTCGAGCCAAACCTAATAAGATCCAGCTTACTGCAGTTTTTCACGTATGTAAATGTCAAAAGTGTTTGTCTCATTTTAGATCCTCGGTTCCTTTGAAGGTTGGGGTTTTCCTGTTCTTGTTCCTGTTCTTCCTGCCCCGCCCTGTTTCACCTGTGCCATCTTCTTATGTGTCTCACCCTTTCTCCAATAATCTGTACTATTTGTTTTTTTCCTAGTGTCCCCGAGATTTTCTTTGTTTGCTTTGCTTTCATGAAACCGAGTGTAGAGAAGAAGTTGACATAAAAATGCAAACTTTGGGGAGAAGGAGAGTCTTCAACCTTGGGCCGATTAAAAACCACAAGTCATGACAGTTAAAAGGCTTTTTGTGTTTTGAGTGCTGTGTTAAATTAAAATTGTAGTAAATAACTGCTTTTTAATATAATGTGAGAATGAGAAAGCACAGCATTCACCTCTGTGGAGCAGAAGTAGATCAAATAAAGGTGAAACAAAATCATTAGCAGCACTAAAATGTGAACACGGTTAAGAACGATATGATGACCTGCCATGGATGTTTCTCTCTCCCTCATTTCATACCCTCAAAAAACAGCTATGATCCTGTAATGTTCAGTAATGTAAGGAGCTTCTTCTGGACCTGTGGGACAGATGTTCATACATGTTCTCCTGGTCTGTTCCACCTCCCTGTGTAGCTCTAAGGCCCTGGAGGCACTTTCACGCAGCCTGTGGTTTTGTGCATGAAAATTGTAATCACCGCTCACACACACACACACACACACACACACACACACACACACACACACACACACACAGTGTATTGTGCGTTCAGTCAGGAAAAGGTCTCTCAGTCGTGCTCTGTGAGTGGCCTCTGCTCAAACAGATCAATAGACACTGGCACGTCCCTCCACCAACCAAGAGAAAACAATTAAAAGCCATCGATCCTGTGCCAGGCTCCTCCATGAATATTCATGTGTCCTTGACCTTCCCTTGGAAAGGAGAAGAGAGAGCGAGATAGACAGACAGGTGTAGGAAATCTCACTCATAACCCTCCCACGGCTGTGGGAGTATTTTCTGTGGCCCCGTGCTTTTCTTTTCCACTTTTCTTGGGCTTACTTCAAGCAAACCGTCTCATTAAAGCTTGTTGCTCTTTTAGGAGCCAGTTTTAGGCACAGATTGCTCTTTTCTGAGCTGTGTTGAGACCAGAGATCAAGTGGTCCCACAACAACTGTCCCCTCCAGCTCTCCCGCTGCCTCTTTTCTAATTACAGATGTGTGACATGCACATGGGGACGTCTCCATGTTAGCACATCATCGTGCCTGTCCTGACACATCCTGTGGTCACAACAGCAGAGGCTGCAGGGGACAGCCCTGCCCTGTCCCCCGTCACTGGGGATTAGCATTAGCATGCTAACAGGACCCCCAGGGGACCATCGTGCAAAGGGTCATGTTGACAACTGTCAACAGCCTGCTTTAATTAGCTGAGCTGTTGGTACGGCTAATCCTGCATTCTAATTTCTGCTCCCTGAGAACATATCGTGCACGGTTTCATAGCAAAATAACATTTTGTGTTTTCATTGGTTGTAACTGGGAAGATGTGGGCGACACCGGTGCTGCAATTCAGCATAAAAATACAACTGTTTCCCCCGCATCTCCTCTAATCCATCATTCATCATCAGTTCCCACTCTCTCCTGACCCAGCCACCTTTGCGTTTGCTCTAATATTGAACGTCGGGAGCCAGCAGTGCGAGCGCTGACATATCACACCGGCTGGTTCCAGACCTGACAGCATCAAGTCGACATTGTCATAGGCCTGGAGACGAGGTGAGAGTGAGTGTGTGAGAGGTAGAGTGTGTCGTCAGTCAGACAGTGCATTATCCAGCTGTTCTGTGGCTGTCTGCCTTTTTCTGTGGTGGGGTAATGGGAGTGTCACACAATAGCAGACAGCTGGAGTCTCACTATTCAGCTGAGAGGCCACATCCATATACACCGCTTCCTAACTTACTGCAGGCGCTGCCGAGGCTGTCCTGTGTGCCCCACAATGACTGTCAGCGGCAGCCCGGGCGGCTGGCTGGCGTGACTGTCAGCGATTGGTCACAAAGCATTTACCTTCTGACAGAATTGCAATTAGTCCAGGGAATGCTGTTACTGGGAGAAAGAAAAAGAGAGACAGAGGGGAACCAGAGGGGGGAGGCTTGAGGGACAGGTATAGGAAAAGTGGGAGGGAAAGGACCGTGGATGGAGAGTGAGAGGTGGGTAGATAAAGAGGAGAGAAGGTGTATTTGGGGACGGCGGGGAAGGTTAGAAGAGATGTAGAGACAGCAGCAATAGAGAGTGAGAGGTGAGTAGATAGAGGAAGGTAAAAGAGGAACGTGAGACATTGGATCTGTGGAGCCCCCCACCCCACCCCCCGGTTGTGTACGTGCAGGAGATTGGCTCGCAGCACGAGGGGAGTACGTCTGTCTGTCAGCGGCCCGGTTCAACACACATTTGCTTAGTGGCACAATCCTAACGAATCTGCCCGGTCACGTCACCTCGTCACCAGCTCAGAGCCAGTGCTGATGACCTTCTGAAATAAACAGCCTGTGCTTTGCATGGAAGAGTGAAGTGGAGATTTCCCCCCTCTGTTTCTGTGGTTGTGAATCTTAACACAAGCACAACCATTTGGACTGAAGGAATCTGTGGTAGCCACAGAGTCACGTGACTACGTAACACACTGCAGCCTCACACAAAGCCAGAGCGGAGCTGCCTTCTCTCAAACTCTTCACCATCCACTAATGACCTCCCTCTTTCTCTACAAGCAAGCAACGCTCCCCTCTCGCCTCACACTCCGCATCCCTCTCCATCCCACGCAGTCTTTGTGTGTGTGCTTTCTGTCTGATAAGAGAGTGGCAGGGGCTCCTCCCTGGCCCTAAGGGAGAGACGGAGCGTGACCGAAACTGTAGTCCCAAACCAAACACGAGTGGAAATTGCTCTATGGGCCAGGATCAATAGTGAATTAGCCAGTAGGCTGGTTCTATGGAGGGCTGCTCAGATCTGATCTGATGATCCATAGTAAAAGGCCGTGTGGGGAGATGTGAGGCAAACTGCAGAGGCAAAGAAGCCTTTGAGTCTAGTGGTGACCAACTCGTGCTGAAGTTTCTCCAGAAGAAATGTATGGGGAGCTACATGACTGCGATAATTTCAGAGCTTTAGAAATTATGACTTGTTTCCTGCGGGAGCACCGGAGGGGCGGGCTGACTCTAGAACCACTGGGCTCATCTAAGAAGGAGGCTGGGGTAGATGGTTGGGTCAATAAAAGGTTGAACGGCTCAGGAAATGCTTGTTTTGTCCTGGTAGGAAGAAGATCTGAGAAAGCCCAACGTCAGACTGTGGCATGACCAAATTCTCCGAACACTGTCTGGAGTTTATGTGTGAAAATAGTTCTTGAGTAAAGACAAAACAATCAAAATAAAAGGTGCAGACGCTGAGGCTGACACCCCGTGTTTGTGTCAAGCACCAATAATGTGAGAGCTAAAACCCATCCATCCAGCTCAGGGTCACAGGGCGAGCGGCTCAGCCTGGACGGACTGTCGCAGGAAAACCATTCATCCTCACGTTCACACCTCAGGCCAATTTAGAATCAGCAGAGATGGTAACCCCACACATGTCTGTGCACTGTGGGAAGAATCTGGTGCAGACTCCACACAGAAAGCCCCCAGACTCGATTCAAACCCATACAATGCTAACAACCCAAGCAGGGCATGGGTGTGTGATACAACACACTAAACTAAGTTATGCTTTAGATGTCTTTTTAAAACAGTATATAGTATATTGTACTCAATGTGATGTAAGAATATGTAAATGCAATGAAATAAAAATCAAATCAATAAATTAATAAAAAGAAGAAAAGTTTCCATTAAAACAGGAACAAAGATCCTCCAGGTGCAGATGTGTCTCTGGAGGTTCTCTGAGGTCATTTCATGTTGTGCTTACTTGCTCTCTGTGGTGCAGGTGTTAGTGCTCCAAGCCTGCTGTTCTTCACTGCCTGCCCTGATCCCAGAGGTGTGTGTGTCCGTGTGTGCGTGTGTGCATGTGTGTGTCCGTGTGTGTGTGTGTGTGCGTGTCTGGTGATTAATGAGCAGCAGGGCCTGATGGATTGTCCTGATCACAGAAGGGACACTGCATTGAGGAGACACAAAGGAGTGACACGAGGTGCGTAAAGACTGCTGTGCAACACGCACACAAACACGGAAATGTATGCATGCAAGCAGTCATGCATGCACACACTTATCACTTTCTCCAGATAGATGTGACAAGGAGGGAGTTCTCCTAAAGGTTGCACCCAAACATATATTCTTTAAATTCACAAAACAAGCAGGACATGGGTGTGTGACAGGCGGCTTTTATAGTCTGGAAGGCCTCGGCTGAACTGTGCACAGCAGCTAGTGTCCCTTTCACGAAGACACCTTCCTGGCCTAATCTCTGCAGTTATAAGATGAGAGATGCATGCATGCAAAAAACAGGAGCAAAGCCCCATGCAAACAAAATTGAGTTGGCTTCTTCCCTCAGGCCTCAGCGACGAACACATGTAACAATGCACCTTACTTGCCTCTCTGCAATGTTCCTGCCTTTAGTGAACTGGGTTATTGTGATCTGAATCCACTTTGCAATGCTTACCGTTTGACTGAGTTCTTAAGGTGATGGGCTTCTTGAATCCAATGAATCGCATTTGGAATATCCCATTTTGCAGCACAAACACATGCAAAGGTGTGGATGCATACACACATACACACAAGTACGCGGTCTCCCCCAGAGCAGTCTGATAAGGCTGCCTTATCAGAAAAGAAAGGGGCGAGAGGAGAAGGGGGGGGCTGCTGTGTGATAATGGCTTTCACCAAATCCCTCCTCTGTCACAGATTAAAATGCCTGCTTGGAGAGCATTAGCAATCTTTCTTTTCATCTGTCTCCTCATTTTTTTTCTCTTTCGCCGAGTGCCATCGGATTTCTGGGCCAATCTATTGTCACAGGCCTGCCGAACATACAAGGAGAAGTCAACCTCAATCTGATAGGCCATTGTCTTATTCTCCCCATCGCTGATTCCTGCTCATGGTATTGATCGCAAAGCTGTCCCCCTCACATCTCATCACATCCCTCGGAGCGAGGGAGTGTGTTTGTGCCCGTGTCAGTCAGCCTGATGGAAGATGTGGTCAGTGTGTCTTCGTGGAACAACCTTTCCACAGGGGGAAAATGCCCAATTTAGGACCCCCTTTTTTTGCGTGCGTGTGTGTAATTACACAGATCCATATAAGGGTCAGATACTGGAGCTATGCAGAATTAAACCCGGTGGACTCCTCCACCTAATCTGGTCACTCAAAGTATCAGGAGATCACAGGAGTGCAGAGAAGAAGCCACTCACAAACTGTGACACTTGCTTAGCCACCTCGCCGGCAAACCCCTCCCTCCGCCTCCTCCTCTACCTTGCCTCACAGGCCCGTCTGTCACCCCTCTATAATTATGAGGAGTGAGAGTAATGTGTTGCAGTATGAATAGGATTGTCGGTCTGATTGTGATGTATAGGCTTTCATTACCATGTCCAGGCCTGTACCCTTCGCCATGTAGGAAATCCTATTTAGGCCCTAATTTGGGAGCCTCCCCGACCGTCCCGCCTGATAGCAATCACACACAGTAATTGTGTGCTGGGGCAACTGACAAGAGCGGAGGCAGACATGGAGAGAGGGAAAGAAAGAAGGAATGGAGGAGCAGGAGGAGGAGGCAGAAGTCCTGACAGTGATATATCTGCATAGTTTGGCACATTATTCAAGTCATCCTCTGCAGAATATGTATGTTTATCGTATATACTTGTTATAAGGCGGTTTGTTAGCATGAGAACCGGGCACTTAGGCTAAACCTGGACATATTAATTTGCAGGATTTGATGGGATTTTAGAGTGGACTTGCCACTTTCCTCCCTCTCACCCTGCTTCAACAATGCTACATGGCTAATTGGGAGGAGAGATCATGCTAACTCAATAATTATGATTTATGAGACAATCTCCAATAGATATCGCGCATTCTCCTCTGATTTGATGACAACATGTAACCAGCCCTCTAGCAATCAATATTTGTACATTTTCCATGTCTAACTTGTTAACTTTTTTAATATTTCATTAGTTCCTTTTTAGAGAGGAATGATTCTGTGCACCAACATTTATGCAGATCTGACTCCACTTATAGGCTTGTAGATAATGAATGTCTAATTGACTCATTTAAATACTGTTTGCCTGCAGGAGGGCCTTTGCATTAAATGTTTGATTGCCCTCATATTAACTGTCATTAATCCCCTCTGCTCTTAATAAGGACTTTATGAGGCTTTCTTAAAACTTCTCATCTACCTCCCCGATCCCTTTGCATAATTAAGTAGAATATTCAAAAATATGGAAATGAAGGAGCTCTCTGGATTTGACTAATGGTCTTTGTGCCACAGAATTTTAATTATAGGCAAACCGCAGCATTTCCTTTCCTGCACACGGCAACGGTTCATTAGCTCGGGTCAATGCGGGTCGATGCAGTTAGCGCCGCTGTTTAATGTCAGGCTTGAGCCGCTTTTGTTCTCTTCCTGTACCTGTTGTGTTTGCCCACGCTAGGTGCGGGACACTCGGGCGCTGCAGTGTCCCTTAAAGGAAGATGTACGGCACAGAGCGAACTTTTGACAGCCATTACAAACTGTCACTGTGCCAGAGTGGGTGAGAGACACAAACTTGTCTGTGTTTATAGCTTAACTGATCCTCTTATTCCTGCTACTCCTCCAGTCTCTCTGCTCTGCCCTAATCTCTCCGGGGGTCTTACTGACACAGGATGACAAATGGGAAGGAGAGCCTAGCCAAGCGTGGGCTGTGTGGAGAGGCTCAGGCCGGGGGTCTCACTAAGCCCCCTCAGGATCATCTCTGACATGGCCTGCACTAACCCCGAGGATGGAAAGGCCACACACATCACACACAAACGGAGGTATCTGCGCAGGATGCGCCACCACACATACGCATTGTGTATCCATACGCACAGAGCAACACGAGAAGATAAACTTCTGATCAGTACACTGCACCGGATTGATTTGTCTCATAGACACATTGAGCTGCTGCTGATACCCTGTATCACATGCGCGCGCACACACACCTGCAGGCTCGCACGCTTCTCGGTTGCTCCAACAATCCACGGCAGGTTTACGGATGTCAGCTCAGAGCTGGTGTCACCCGCCAGCTCTATTTCAGTATACACGGTCCATCTCAATAAGAGCATGTACTAAATGACTGCAATGTAATGAGTGGCTGTGTGGCTGTACTCAAAGCTGTGACACTGACAGCGCATGAGAATATAACGCATTGAAGCCTCCTTTTCCCCTCCGCCTCTCTCACTGGCTCCGTGCTCCTCTGCGCCCCACTGCCTCTCAGCCACGGGATCAGCTGCAGGCGCTAATGAAACGTCAGTCAGGTAATTGAGGCGCTGGTGGTGGCGGGCCAGCCAGGCAAGGAGGCTAGGAATCCTGCGTGGGTGATGACACTGGGACATTAGCACCTACAGTATCCCTGCAACCCCCCCTGGAGCATCACAGGAACGGCTCCAGGAGCCAGCACGGTGAAAAAAATGGTTGTGTTTATGCCGACATTTGCGCACGTCTTCCTGTTTGTGTTGCAGAGAATTTTGTGCAGCCAGCGCCAAGGTGTGTGCTGAGTCTATCCCACCAGAGATTAACCAGCAAAGCAAAAGCTCTTGTTGTTCATGAGGATGTTCTACTAGCAGCCATAGCAAAGGAGTCAGAGGTTAAAATCCTTTGTTATTGCACCCCAGAGTGATGTTACAATCCCCGCCATCCGCTGACCTGCTCAGCACCCCAGTGAGTTATGGGTAATGTTTAATTCCCCCACCGTGACAGCTGTGGATCCGCATGGCAAATTGGATTTTTTCCTTCTTTGTTAGAGCTGCGCTTGTGCAGGTAAAGAGAGGGAGAAAGGCATTCGCTGCGCTGCTTTGTCAAGGTAACTCTGTCACATGTTGTTCAGAGTCTTCTCGATCTCTCGCTGACAAATCAAATCAAACCGATTTGTTTCTGGAGGCTGATGGAAGAACAGAGTGGAGCTGATCTGTCCGGCCGGGCCTTGTTTATAGTCAGCATGCAATCACGGCACACTGTGCTGAACGAGCCTCTCCCAGCCTGCCACGTGTCCCTCTCTTTATTATGTGCGCCATGATAGAGTATAACAAACAGCAAAGCAACCACATGGAAGCTGCAGCCCAAAGTTATTTCCACACCACAGACATCTTTGTGTTTTATAAACAGTGTTGTGCAATTATGCACCCGTCCCCCCTCCATATCCCCCTCCTCCATCTTTTCAAGTGTTGAAAAGGTAAATTGGAAACATTTCACTTAATATTTGAGGTCACGTGACAACTACAAAGAAAAGGAGTCAGAGCTTTAGTGACATTTCTAACGTGGCCCACATGGTTGCTATCACTACACACACAGAGGTGATATTCCTTACGGGGCCTTTCTAGCTTTGCTGTTCATTGTTCATTTGAACAAAAAGGATCAAACTTTTGTGATTAGTCCCTGTGACAAAGCTTCAGGGAGAAGAAAACTGGGTTCCAGCCTCAGCTCTGTACCAACCTATGACTGAATTGAATCGAGTACTTTGTCTTTGCAGATTGAAGTTTGTGATGTTACGTTTCTCACATTTGGGATTTGGGGACCAGCACAACTTCTGATTTTACTGCTGAAGCACAACCTCTTTCACATTTGTCTTTATATCATGACAAGAAATGACATTTCCAAGCCCATCAATACACAGCCCCGTTCTTTTATTTCAAGGTAGGACACCTTGACAGACTGCACCACCTGACTCGAGATGTTCCCAAAAGGATCACGGTGCCGGGGAGCAGTCCCACTCCCTGCTCTGCTCCACTCCACTCTTCTTTATTCTGCCTCCCCGGGGCTTTAATGTGGAGAGTGGACAGTGGGGTTAATGCCTAGCTGTAAGCACTGCTTAGCACAAGTGATTGGGTTTGTGTTGCAGCGGGCCTTCCCCCCACTAGCAAAAAAATCCAGTGGAAATGACTTCTACTGTCCAGCCCTGTGGGCACTTTATTTCCCAACTAGCAGTTTCAACGTCCCCCCTCTGTTGCGGCTCAGTGTCCCAGAGGGCACAGGTGAATTTGATGTGGAACAATGATTAAAAGTTTTCTCCCTCAAGGTGACCTAAATAGTGGAGAAGGTGAAAGTGAGAAACATGAGTGAGGGGCACGGAGGTGAAAGTCTGCTGTGGACGTGTGTTAATGATGTAGATGAGCCAAAACCCAGAGTTTAGGGAATAATTCAGAGCTTGTCCTCACACTACTGATGCGCACATGTAGTAATCAGTGATTGCATGTGACATGATGGGTATAAAGCACTGTGCCACAGACAGGACGCATCCACAATCTAATCATTGTCACATCAACGATTACCTCCAGGCGTGATGCATTTGAGCAGCGTTCTATCACTTGTGCTATTACCTGCCTCTTCCTGCCACACGTCCCTCAGTACACATCTTCTCTCTTAACTGTGCGTTCAATCACCTCCACCTTCGCCTGCCGCTGGAGCCGAGCTCCCCTTCGACAGTGACGTATGTCGGCGATTAGCCCGGATGCAGTTCAATTATGATAAAAAGCCAGCACACCTCTTAGGCCGTGATTAAAGCCTCAGCCGGGCCTTGATAAAGAGATCCCATCTCAGCGCCATCACGACCACATTATAAGACGCTCTCCAGCGCGGTTCTGCCTCATGCTTTTCACATCAGCGTTGCAGAACGTATACTGTCGCACGGATGGAGTCCACGCTGGTCAGAGTTGGATGGGGGGGCCGCACACGTGGTCGTCGACGCCTCAGCGCTCGCCTGTTTTCAATTTAGAATAGCATTTATTTATAACCTTCGCGTTCTCCGTGCCAGTCTTACACGATGCCTGCCGTATAACTGAAGGTGGCCTCAGACATCGAGAGGTAGCGAGAGGCCCGAGTTTTGATAAATGCAAGAGCAGCGATGAAAAGAAGATATCAGAGGAGCATGAAAGGAGAGGGAAGGGAGCAGAGCATTAATCCAACAGCAGGCTGGGAGAGAGGGGGTGAGAATGAAAGACAGAAGAAGGGGAGAGAGGGAGAGAGGGGAGGAGGAGGCGAAAGAAAGATAGCCTTTCGGCTGTGTTCTGTCAAGGGAGAAATTACACATTTACGGAGGTTTTTTCAAGCAACAACGGGCTCCATAGATCAAACCGCTGGATTTATGAGCCAATTTTCAACATGAAATATAGACACAGAGAATCCATTTTAGCCATGTTTACTTGGCTTCTCTCACTCTTTCCTCTCAATCAAACGCTGCAGTTTGTGAATGGTTTGACTCTGGAAACTGTAGCAATGCTAATTAGAGCTGGAAGTAAAGATTTGATCAATTGCAGCATTTTGATCATTTCATGTGAAATCGAATGTTTCCACATCTGACTGTTGGGAAATTGTGGGAAGCTGCAGCAGATCAAGAATTTAAAAAGATCAAACGCTTTCTTTGCTTTGGGGTCAGTTTCTCCTGCAGATAAATTCATATTTGAATACTTTAATAATAACTCAAAAACTATGCATGCATGATGTGCTTTGTTTTGCAGGTTGGAACCCAAAAGGCAGACAGACATCTGACATGCAAGTTTTGTGTGCAGGCTGCAGAGATTCAATTTAAAAAATATAAAGGCTATAAAAGTGATGTGCACCCATGTACACCCATATCAAAGCGCCCCCCCCCCCCCTATTCTTGGCAAACGTATTCAAAATTTGCATAGAAATTAATGTCTAAGTGGGCTAAACGACATAATTGACATGCAATTAGCAATATTATGAGGAGGAAACCTAATGAAGTTTTAGTGGCTATGCCAACCTGAGAATGATCACTGCTTAATTATCATATTAATGAAGTCATTAGTTGTCACTTAACTTGGATGACAGGTAAGGTAAGAATGTCGTGACCCTACGATTTCCCCAACAAATGTGTATTCAACACTAATTACCCCCAAGTGCAGATCTCTGAAATCTGTAAAGAGTGACGTCCCTTTGAAATGTGAAAGGCAAACTTCTGAGGTATAAACACGCACACCTCCAGGTAAGAAAAGAAACAGACATTTATTGAAACGTTGACTAAAGCATCTCCAAGGTCACCTGAGAACACAAATCAGTCGCGCTAGTCCGACATGAAAAAAACTGGGCAGCAGATGGAAGCGAGGTCGAGCCGGCGCCGGCGCTACAGGTTAACACAAAACACGTTTCCAGTAAACACTACGGCACGAAACAAAAACCCTCACACGGGTCAAACGAGCACTGCGGCTCGCCATCCTCCCATTCCCCGACCCCGTTCTTTCATTCCAATTCATTTCAATTACGCAGTCGTTCCCACCTTCTTCCCCGTGTCCCGATTAGCTCAGCCGGGCAATTTACAGTTGATCTTGCCTCATCTAAGGCCGAGCAGTGGTGGAGGCAGGGAGACGAGCAGTAATGGAATGAAATGTCACTCAGTCGCTGCCTTTGTCACAGCGATGCTGAGCAGGCCTGATGGGAGGGGTTCGAAAGGCCTCGTTAGTAGGTGAAAAGGTGTGTGTGTGTTGTGAGCAATGAGTGTACGTAAATAGACAACAACATGGTGTCCAGCTCTGCTGTGTCTCTCTGGTTCACTCGTGGCCGTCGCCACTGTGATCTGAATGAGTAACACTGCCGCTTCGCTTCCACGTGTAAAAGCTGCCGCTCCCATCAAGGCTTCTTCACCTTTTTCACCGAAGACGAGCTGGACGCCGATTCTCTCCGCTTGCGCTGCAATGTACAAATACACGACAGTCACGCTGGGGTTTCCTACTGCCACTTAATGAATAACAATCCAAAAGGCCTACAACGGAGAAAAGTCCAATGATTTCTCTGTATGACCCACTCATGCTGCGCTCACCCCTGCTAACACCTGCTGTTTGCCTCAGGAGGGTGAAGACAGTCATTAGTCTCTACTGTTCTTTTCTACTGCTGCAGAACTTTATTATGAGGCTGTGAGCAGGTTCGACCCTTTTCAACACAGATACAGAAAAGCAACCACGAGGAGTGACTGCTGCAATAACGAGTGCTGGATTCTTCATTGGTTTCTCGCCCATTAATACTACTAATAATAGTATAAAACAAAAATCATTGCACACTTATTACACAATGATAACGGTTTGGAAAAGTTTGTTTCCGAGTTTCACAAACATACCGAGTTGGGGGTAAGCGGTGCTCCCACAACGTCGATGATCTGCTCCTTGGCTTCCACCTTAATGTCATCTGCGTTGAGCCAGGACTGCGATTCAGCCCCTGGGGTGGATGCTGTAGTGCTGTTGGTGGCGTTGATGTCCCCACCCTGTGATGCAATGACTGGACCGGCTCCTACAGTTCCCACGCACCCGCCGGCCTTCAGCAGGGCCTCGTAGCGATGACGCAGCATCTGCTGCTCGTATTCACAGTTGCTGTGGGCCTGCTTCAATTCATACAGCAGCACCAAGTCACTACGAAGCTCATTGAACATCTGCACAATCTCCTCAGTGGGCATGGGGTTAAGATCTACAGAAGGGCACAAAGAGGAAAGACTAAAGTGTGATTTAAGCACTTTAACGCATTTATTTAGTTGATGGTGTGTGCAGTCTACACATGCACAGTCGTGACAGTCAAGTCTGTTTAGCTAAAGTGGTTACATGTTACAAAGTGTTGTTACATTACTGAGCGCCTGAGACGCTGCAAACAAATATAAAGTCAAGTGAAAAACTTCCTGTGTGTTCAACTAAACTCTAACTTATTTGTAGCATCCCTGCAATGGTTAAAAGGTTACATAATCCTTTTATTTCCGTCTGTACTGAAACTAAACTCTGTTGCAAAGAAGAGTTTAGACTGTGAAACTGGGGAATGTTAACAAATTGCTGAAGTTTAGTCATCCTCACCCACTCCTTGCTCTATCAGGATCTGCTCAATGGCCTTGATCTTCTTCTGGCCTACGGAGCTTGGCAGTTTCATCTTAATAACACACAAACACGCAGAGAGAAATGCACGCACACACACACACACACACGCGTGATTTAAGGTACCGGGACATTAGGATAAACAGCTCCACCTCGGGGCTTTTAATTCGTATGAAATGCACTTCAGCGGGCCAGATCAAAATGTCTTTATCCACTGAACTCTATCTGACTGATTAGCTGTGGGGCCACTCCACTCCTTTAGCTGTGCAAATGTATTTTCCATAGAGAGCGGCAGCTCCTCATCAGTCTTGAAGATGAATAAGAGTCCCCGTGCTAGGCTAGGTTTTACAGATATTAGCTAGTCAGTAATAGAATTAATTATCACAGTGATAAGAGGAATAGCTACTAAAGCCAGAAACTCTAGTTTCTCACAAATCAGAATCTTGAAATTAAGAGTTGGACAAACAAAAACTTGCTATTTTAAAGGATTTCACATTTTTACTTTTTATTTGTACATCAATTCCCTAAGAGTGATTACAATTTTATAGGACTATTTAATAATATTGTCATTTCGTAAGAGAACAGGACGGAGCTATACTCACCCTCTGACTGCGCAGTGTGACGCCCGCTGATTTGAAGTCAGGGAATTTGATGCCTGCCGTCTCTGGAACAGCCTAAACAAGAAAAACTATAAATGTCAGACACAAACTGTGACTCCGCTTTGAAGTTTGGATACGTCTGAAACGTCACCATAGAGGCATTATTATGGATCAAACTGGGTTTTAAATGTTACTTAGAATACTGAGAGAAGATCGGTTCGGGTTATTGGAGACACACTTGCCCCATCAAAATAAAGAAATGACCAAAACACCACTGAGACAAAAGCAAGTAACAATTAATTTAGTGCAAAATGAGGACAGCAGCACCGTGTCCATTATTATTATTAAAATTCTCCCCATTGTTGCTTTTTTTTGGACTTCCTCTGTTACCAGCAGTCATCATGTGCTTTACTTTGCTCTTCTTGAGTGAAATCCTATCATACCGGTTTTTCTGTTTCTCTTTTTTGTGGAAGCTTCTTCTTGGAAACTCTCTTTTCAGCTCGTCTCAACTCTGTCGTTGTGTCAGCTGCCTTAATGAGTTTTTGCAGATCCTGGGCTTTCTTCTCACGCTCTTTCTTCCTAGTCTCAATTTTCCTTAGCTCCTGAACAAGATACTCCTCTTCTGCCACCTGCAGGGAAAAACGGAGAAATGCAGTCTTTCACATTTAAAAGGCTGTGAAAAATCTTTTTCTTCTTTTTTTTCCCCACAAAAAGAACGTGTCTATACACCTGCACATAGATACAGGTGAAAATGCAAAATCACAAACCTGTTCAGGTGTGCGATTGAACAGCTTTTCCAGTTGCTCTTTGCGGCGCCTTTCATGGCCAGCGTCAAAGATGTAGATTTTGGGTTCTGTCCCTGATGCTGCGCGCACTTTGGTCAGCTTACCACAAATGCTATAATATCGTTCTTTCAGGTCCTCCACAGAGCGTTTCTGACAAAAAACAAACAAAACAGTTTTTAAAATTAAAACATGTGTGCTTTAAATTCACCTTACTGTATTTTTCAAATCCATTATCTATAGATGAGGCACTGAACACTTACTCTGTATTGCTGGTGATCATATCGGTCATGGACAACGATGAAGCGTAAGTCAAACCGCTTGCAAAGGTCAAACAGGTGGTCTGTCTCTGCTTTAGTCCAGCCATCATCGTGGAGATGCATTTGGTACTCTTGCTCCGAGTACACTGGCACCTGCACTGTCTATAGAGGTAAAACAGAGAAACAGTGAAAAAGGATGAATAATGCGAAAGGACGGGTAGCTGCAACCACATGTCCTTCTTGCCTGTACTACATAAGCAGAAGAGGGTTTTCCTACCTTGTTAAAGCGAGCAAAAGGGTAGTCCTTGCCCTCTTCTGCAACACGTCTCCAGTGGTGGAATATGGCCCCGTCTCTGCGTGCTGGATTTGTGAAGGGCATCCACTTCCAGGGACGAACCTTTTTACAGCCTAACTTGGCTTTGACTGTCCTATAACCTTGAGTGGTGTCACTAGGCAGCAGGGGGGGTGCATCCCTATGGAAAAAACAGAAAAAACAATTCTTTATTGTCAATATTATAATTGTTATCATAAAATAAAGAAACACAGAAATGCAAAGTTATTTACAAAACACTTTAGATTCCTTCCAAATGCAAATAAATCATTTTGAAATTCCCAAACAGGAAACATTAAAAAGGCCTTTATGCATTTCAGATTAACTGACTAATATTGAAAAAGAAAAGCATACTTCTTATCAGAATAAAGCAGAGCGTAGACCTCTCTGTGCATTCCCTCTGGTCTCTTGAAGGTCAGCGTCTCTGTTGCTTTCTTGGTTTTTTTCTAAGGTGGAAGATGCAGACATTCGTTATTCAACTGCAAAAATATTTGTGCTCAAACAATTGTAATACACATCTCTTCGGTTTCTCTCCCTGGCAAAAGCTTTGAGCTGTAAGTACATAAGTACATTATTATACCTGCATGTTACGAACCCAACAGCTAGTGAAATTCATTGAAGGCGTAATTTACACCAGTGTTACTTAAATCCAGGGACAGACATCGTTAGAATTATCGTATACAACACAAAACACAAACGTCCGTCTCACTATAAGACAAACATGAATAACACAGTCTCACCTTGTCTGAGTTGATGAGGTCTTTCTTGGTGATGGGACCATCATTATCCCCTCCGGTCAACTCAAGAATATCTCTGACATCAGCACCGGTAGCCATGGCTGTATGAGATTAACTGTTTAGCTATTTAACGTTTTGAAGAATCTATCAAAGCTAACACGAATTAATTCACGCGCCCTCATTCATTCTGTGCATGTGGTAACGAAAGACTCGTCGTACACACTCCTAGCTAAGCGCTAATGCTAATGTTACCATTTCGGTAGCAACGCTTAGGTCTCAGAACCGCAAACAGCAATATAAAGAGTTCGTAAGAGTTTATATTCCTAATATTACTGCGTACTTGACTACAATATGTGAACATTACATGGCCATTTATAATGAACATTCACGAGATAGCTGTTAAAGCAAAGAGAGCAATTAGCACAAAACCGCCACTCCTTCCGTCCCCGCTCACGTCGTTGTGACTAGACGGATTGCCTATTAATTATCGCCCCCGTGAGGTCTGGCGGGCATAACAACTTGAATTCAGCTTTATTATGTTTACATTGTTAAATAATGTAAACGACAGTAGAGGTTAAAAATACCAATAAAATCATTGCAATAGAATACAAATTCTTCAAACCATGCCCGGCACATTTGTAAAATAATTGCAGAGCAAACTGTGATGCCATTATAAAAATAGTAACGCTTCAAACATGAAGGACCTGTTTGTCACGTTTCTTTGAAAACATATAAACCTTTGCTACTTATTTTACCGTTCATCAAACTTTATTTACGCTTGCACATTATTCTGAAAATCAATATACGTGCCGCGATATCCTTAGTTTTAAAAGATAATACCGGAAGCAGACCCTTTCATTGAATGAAGACAATTGATCGAACAGCTTGGTGATATGAAACTGAAACTGGACTTGGTTGATTTATTTCGTAAGAACTCGATAAGTGAAAGTTATCAGGCCATATTTTGTTTTTTTTAATTTGTCTGGGACGATTTTATTTATTTTTTGACATTTCGGTCCACACTCCTCACCGGATGGTGGCGGTAATGTACCATTTTGCTGTTTGCCAACCGCCGATAAATAATATAAAGAAGAAGAAGAACCTCTCGTTTAAACTCATGCTTCCTCCTTCTTTCCGCCATTTTCCTCCGTTGGCGTATCAGTGAGAGGTGTTGTACGAATTCAGTATATGTGCTTTTGAGTTTCTCTTTAGAAGCGCAAGAATCACTAATATCAAATTTTCTAGTACAGTTTCCTTTTATAAGTACTCATTTGCGTAAGAAAATGTCTAACGAGCAGGTAGAAACTACCACAGAGCAAGCAGGCCAGCAGCAGCTGTCGACGCCGCCGCCGCCGCAGCAGCCGACTTCGCAGCAGGGGTAAGTCCATTCATCGAGGTTCCTTTGTTGCGGCTTATTAGCTAGTTGGCCTAATTTGTTTTCTTACACAGCGATAAATTTGTATACAGCGGCATCTCTTTAATTATATATTTTAAAAATGCAATTAATGGTAGACTAGCAGCCCCGGTGTGCTTTAAATACGTTCTGTACGTGTTTTTCTAGCTTAAGCGGCTTGCATTTGGGGCCCGTCTATTTACCGAATGCAACCCTGCGTTATATATTACTGGATGTATGATAGGATTAAAAGTACACGTAGCTATTGCTTTGTTGCAACAGAAAGTGGACATATTTAACTTTATGTCCGGTCGCTGTTGCTGCTTTTTGGCATTACTTAAAGCAGTTTAATATAGCACAGGCCCGCTTTATCGAAGGAGAGGCCTAGCCATGCGGCTGGATTGCAGATAGCAGGCTGCTAGTTAACCATTGTGTGTCTGCGTGTAAATGATGCCTGTGTCTGCAGTTAGCGTTAGCATTGAAATTCACTTTTCCTGAGGCAGTGGTTTCCAAACTTTATTTGCTAGGCCCTCCTTTGTTTTACAAGGAAAAAAAAAAAGTAAACAAGGAAAAAAAAAAAGTAAACTGCAATAAAAGTAAACAAAAAAGTAAACTGCAATAAAATAAACTACCACCTACCAAATAAATAAATAAATAAATAACAGACCCCCCCCCAGGGTAGGGGCGCTCCCTACCCTGGGAACCACTGACATGAGGTATCTTTCTGTTCCCCCAGATTTTGGAAAATGTTTTGTTACAGTAGTTATAAGAAGTTAAACACAACAAACATAACAATTGGCATAAATACATAAACTATAGCTAATTAAAGTACAAAAAAAAACACAATATAACGAAACATTTTAAAGTAAGATGGATGGATTGTAACGAAGCAAAAATGGGAGATGTGATGGATGTGAGTTTGGCAAGTCTTTTAAAAGCTTTTCAAAGTATGTTTAGAAGGTTTTGTGAACTTTACATTTTGCAGGGAAATGAATGGAAAAGGCAAGAATGAGGCCAATGCCAGCAGGAAGGAAAGGCCTCAGAAGAGAGGTGGAGGTGGTCGCTATGAGCCCTATGGAAACGCAAACAAGAGATACCGCGTTTTCGTCAGCAACATCCCATATGATGTGAAGTGGCAAGCCCTGAAAGATCTGATGAAAGAGAAAGGTAAGGTATCAGGATTAGGGATTGACTCGTGTCACATTTTTGACATGATAAAAGATCAAATCAGGATGCAGGGTCATTTTGTTTGACCACTGCAGATTTGAAGAGCTCTGGGGAGTTGTACAGTGTTGTCTGAGACCATGCTGGAGTCACTTGGAACAAAGGTTGTGGACAAGGTCCCCTTTTTTTAATCTGTCTGTCAGCTAAGGAGTCGCTGCAGACGTGTACAAGCGTGGTGAACCTGGATGTTTGAATTTTCAGTCTCCATTAAGATTACTAAAATCTTGAGTTTTTGTGAAGTGGAGGTCGTAAATGTGCAAAGGAAGTCCACTAACTCGAACGTCCAGTGGCTTGTGATCATGAATGGGATAATGATGTGGTTCCTCCCCCAAGAAATGCATTAAAAAATACAGTTCCTTGTTACAGTATAGTGATTTTTTTGGTCCAGAAACATGGAAAAGGTTGCTTTCAGTTGAAATTTGTAATTAACAGTAAAACTTACACACTTAAGATTTATTAACTTGTGGTCAAACCTTCGGAGAAATGTAATATTTAATTTTTGATGCAGTAAATGTGGATGTGAGTAAGGATTATTTAAAAGTCAATTAAAGTGTTAAAATGTTGTGTAGCTATGGAGTAATGCATTTAACTGGCACCTATTTGAGCATGTGTTAAGAAGGGTACAATGCTTTTTCAGAAGGTCCAAGTAGTATTTGTTTCATGACAACTGACTGTGGAGTTAAATTGCATTTTCTTTTTTAGGTGTGACCTTGACAAGCAAATGTTTTTCTCGGCAGATCTTCATGTTGTACCAAGCACAGCTTTGTGCTGCGGATTTATTTGGGGTACAGGTCTACAAAACGAAGCAGCTTCTTATGCACCGTCCTTGTCTCTAGAGGTTTGGTCATCAATGTCCATTTGTTGAGCAGACATGACCTGGAACAAAGGCGTGGCTGTGGTCGACGCTGAATCCAAATTACGATCGTGCATTTCAGGATCAGGTCCAGTCCATGATCAGGTTGGCAGTTAGAGAAGCTTCTCATCCAAAAGTTTTTCTTCATTACGATTATGGGTAGGTTTCTAGCTCAGCTAGGCTCAGCTGATGGACTGAGGGTTAAAACCGTTGACAAAGTTTGCTGAGGTTTGACAGGAAAGTGGCTGAAGTATTAAGGAGGCTTTGCCAACTTGAAATTATTTGGTCAATTATCTTCAGGTAGAAGAGGTGGTGTTTGCGGCATCATATCCAACTTGAAAGGCTGTTGGCCAGTCCAAAAGTTGTTGTCCTCAGTCTACTGCGTTTGGTGTTTCGGGAGAATTCTAACAAGGACGGGCTAAGAAGTCTCAATTAATTAAAGAAAGAGGGGAAAAAGTCCAAGCTTGCTTTTTGTAGACCTGTACCAGATTGTGCTGAATGAGGTGCTGGGGGAAGGCTCAGGACTGGCTGTCTGAGCTCACTGTCACCGGCCGCCCTACTTGTTTCTGCTCTAAACCCCCATTGTTCTCTCGGCTTCTCTCCCCTTGGTGTGTGTCGTCTCTGGAATCTGATTTGTAGTGGGTGAGGTAACGTACGTGGAACACTTAATGGACGCAGAAGGCAAATCCAGGGTAAGTGCAAATACATACAAATAAAACACACGAATAAGCCTAGACAAACCTGTGTTTGTCAGCTTTGGTTTCCTTATTTACTATGTTGGGAATTGTTCAGATACAAACCTGGTGGAGTGTGTGTGACACGGTGACGTGCCGGAGGCATGTTTCATTTGAAGTTGTCTGTGGCATTGACTCGAGGCCATCGAAGGGTTGATGATCTTATAACAGGACTTCAGCTCCTTTGTAGCCAATCCTGTGGGATTGCAGTAGCTGATAATGTCCCTGTGGTTGTGGGATTTGCTCCTTATGATCTAATGGGTCGTAGTCTGCAAGAGGTCGTAGCAAGGCTGCTAGATGGTTGATAAATAAAACTCATTCCATAGAACTGCTGGAAAACTCTAATATCTTAGTAGTTGGGAATCCTCTGTCACTGTCTGCCTTTAGGATGCTGGGGGAAAACTATATTGAATACATTTGCCTGTATTGTGTTACTGGCTTGGCTTAAAAAGATCTTAACAATGTAGTGTTATTTTGGAAGCACAGATGTGACCAAGGCTGTAGGCTTGTGTATGGTGATGAACTTTTAATTGCATGAGATTGTTCATTTTGACATGTCAAAATATGTCCAGTGTTACAATCACTTTGACTAATTTGAAATATTTTCTCTTCCCTTTGATTTGACCTGTTCCAATGACTTCAATCAACAAAGGGTTGTGCGTAAGTAGACTTTAACTTATCGTCAAAAGCAAATGGTACAAACTGCACGTGAGACATGCACCAGTGTTTTACACACTTAAATTCTCACTGGAAATGTGTTTTTGTCAGTGTTGTTGAGTTCAGGACGGAAGAGTTGATGAAGAAAGCAGTGGAGAAGGTCAACAAGCACAACCTCAATGGTCGGCCCCTCAAAGTGAAAGAGGTAGGTCCCAGAGGGGGAAGCTGTCCGACGCACTGAACAGACAAAAGCTGTACTTGTGGATTTGGCCGACTCATTATTTTGTGCTTCTTTGTAAGGACCCTGATGGTGTGATTTGCCAGCGGGAGATCAACAAGGCCCAAGGTGGAGGCCCTCCAGGAGGTCACGGCGGAATGGGGGGAATGGGCGGCATGGGAGGAATGGGTGGAATGGGCGGAATGGATCGTATGGGTCCTGGACCAAATGGTCCCATGGTCAACATTCCTCCGAGCCTCCTGAATAACCCGAACATCCCCAATGAGATCATCCATGGTCTCCAGGCTGGCAGGATTGGCAGCACTGTCTTTGTGGCTAATGTAAGCCTTACTGATTTATCCGTTTTTCAGTCTGTATACGAATACTGAATATATGGAACTGTGTCTTATTAAAGAGGCCAAGAAATGTAAAAGAGAGAAATCCAAACTAATCCTGCAAAACTAATAATTTGCATTTATTCTACCTTTAGTCTTGTCTAATTAACTGTCTGAAACTGTACCTACAGCTTGACTACAAAGTGGGCTGGAAGAAGCTGAAGGAGGTGTTCAGCATGGCGGGCATGGTGGTGAGGGCGGACATTCTGGAGGACAAGGACGGGAAAAGTCGAGGCATGGGCACCGTAACATTTGATATGCCCATCGAAGCAGTGCAGGCTGTCTGTATCCTTTGGAAAAATTCAGCATTTCTATGGTAGCCATTGAATCTTTTTGAATCTCTCATTATTGGTTTCAACGTGTGTGTGTGTGCACATGTTTTCCTTAATGATTTCAAAGCAATGTTCAATGGACAGCTCCTGTTTAACAGGACGATGCACGTCAAACTGGTATGTTGCCTTTACTGTACATTACAGCTCTATGGCCTGACGATGAGTATGGTTAGAATGCCTTTGCCTTTTTTACAGGATGAGAAATCTCTTCCTAAAGATTTTGGACCACCGGACAGAGCAGCTGCCCTTCCCCGTAAGTATACATCGAGCCTTGTTCTAGGATAAAAGAAGGTTTTGAGAGTTTAAAATATTCATGGCGATTAAAGTCCCGATTTTTATGATTAATTTTGTTAAATTAGATTAAATATTTAGAGTTTTGTCTCACTCACTCGAGTTGCTGCATTGAAGACCACTTTGATCCATGCTACCATAGTTTTTGTTAAACTGGGGAGAGAGAAACCCAGTAACTGTGTTTAAATGATATTCCAAAACTTCTTGACGTCGCCCATCTCCTCTGTCTGCTCATGCTTAATGTCTGTGGTTTCCCAGCAGCCCCTGGGGTCATGTGATCTTTCTGTTTCATGGAGGTCGACATTGGTTTACTGCTTCCCCTGAAAGTGTCAGCTGTATTTATGCTACTGACTATATTATTGTGTGTGTACACAATCTTCAAACTTAACCTGTTGTCTCTGAACCAGGTGGCCTGAGTGGTATTGGTTTGGGACTGGGACCTGGGGGCCAACCTATTGATGCTACTCAGCTCAACAGAGGTGGTGGTGCAGGGATGGGCAACATGGGTCCTGGAGGTACCCAACTGCAGCTTCTTAAAACACATTTATTTTTAATCCACTGACTAAAAGACAGCAGTGGAATGAGAGGCTCATTGTCACTCTGTCCCTGTAGGTATGGAAGGAATGGGCTTCGCCAACATGGGAGGCCGGATGGGGGGAGGAGGTATGTAGTAAAACTTGAGTCTACCTACATTTGGTCTTTCCAAAAAAAGTGCCTTCTGTAATATTAATGCTAATGTCTTCTTTGTTTATAGGGATGGACAACTTTGGAGGAATGAACATGGACCGCTTTGGCTCTTCAGGGATGGGCAGGATGAACGGTAAGCAAGTGTTGAAAACCCACTCAGCACTCCAGAGCAAGCGTGGAACAGTTTCGCGTTTTGCTGGATGTCTAATGGTTTCATCTCTTGCATTGTCAGAGATGGACCGTGGGATTGGTGGTGCTTTTGACAGGGAATTTGGGCGAAATGAAATGGGAATGTCTCGCAATAATTTTGGAGACTCCTTTGAAAGAGGAATGGGTTAGTATTTACAGGATTCTGTTTGAAAGCCACACTGATGCTTACTTCCACTCATGCATTTTTCTCTCTCTTCTGTTTGCTCACTTTTATAGGAAGCTCGCTGGGAATGGACCGCATGGGCTCTGGAATGGACCGCATGGGAACCAACATGGACCGCATGGGAGGAATGGATCGGATGGGAATGGACAGGATGGACCGCGTGTCTGATCTAGATAGGATGGGTTCCGGGTTTGACCGAATGGGCTCTGGGATGGATCGGCTGGGACCCAGTATGGACAGGGTCGGACCTGGTCTGGATCGTATGAGTTCAGGTATGGATCGCCTCGGCCCATCTGGATTTGACCGCTTGGGCCCATCTAGCTTGGACCGCATGGGGGGTGGCGGCGGTGGCGGAGGCATGGACTTTGGCTCTCCGATGGGAATGGATCGCATGGGCAACACCGGGATTGACAGAATGGCGAGCAACTTCGACCGCATGGGGTCTGCCGGAGGACTTGACCGTTTTCCATCTGGCGGCCTTGACCGCATGAGCTCTGGAATTGACCGGATGGGATCTGGAGGTGTTGGTGGTCAGTTCGACCGTTCTGGTGACTTGGAGCGTGGATTTGGCGGCAATTCCTTTGGAGGAGCTGGGGCTGGAGGTCCTGGAGCCGGGGGAAGCAATGTCAGGAAGGGATGTCAGATCTTTGTCAGGAATGTAAGTGTTAATCCACAGTTTAGCTTGGCGTATTCACTGGAGAAGTATGTCTATACTTTAAATTAATTTGGGGATATTTTTGTCTTTCAGCTGCCTTTTGACTTCACCTGGAAGATGCTGAAGGATACCTTCAACGCATGCGGTAAGACTCAAATCAAATCAAATCAAATCAGCACTGTTAATCAGCATTTTTAGTCATTTTGGACATCTGTGTTCATCCTCCTTTAGGAATGGTCCAGTATGCTGACATTAAGATGGAGAACGGGAAGTCCAAGGGCTGCGGTGTGGTTCGCTTTGACAATCCCGAAACTGCCGAGCGCGCCTGCCGGACCATGAACGGCTATCGCCTGAATGGAAGAGAAATTGATGTTAGGATTGACAGGAATGCATAACCTGTGTGTCCGTGTTGCATCTGACATTTATTTTAGTTCGTGATCTCACTCTGTACTCCTGAACTGCCCCTTCACCCAGTGTACTATGTTAGATAAATGTAACAGTGAAACTCTTTATTTTTGCCCTTTTCAGACATTGGATGTGTCACATGTTAAAATCACTCAGACATGGGTAAGCTTGACTTTGAATCAAGCTATGAGGACTATTAGACTGATCACCATGTGTCAGAGTACCACTCGGTCTGAGAGATCTTACTGCAGCTCAGAAATGAAGTTGAGATGTGAGGCTGTTAATGTTCATGTTATTCTCCTTCGGGGTTCTACAGTGAGCTCAGGAGACATAACGCAAACATTAGCTCGTGCTGTTATTGCTTTCTTGAGTTTTAAGAAGTCATTATTCAGACACGAAGCCAGCACGTTCAGATGCTGTTACAAAAGTAAAACTAAATGCATGTCTGAAATGGGCTTTAGTGACATGTCGATAGTCAAAGTGTTTGTTTTTCCTTCAGTTTAGTTTTTTTTAGAGACCAACTTTTAATTTTTGTCCTATCATGCTTCCTGTCATTGCTTTTGTTCTGTAAGGTGTTTTGATAAAATAAACCTCAATATTTGAAACGCGTTCACTGTTTGTGGTGCTCCTGCACTGATCGTACGTTTCATAACATTTGAGCTAAATAAGCCAAATGGTGAGCAGCGACTGCAGGTCAAAGTTGATCTCGTAAACTTTGGGGGCGGTGGAACTGTCCTGTTGCGCTCTGGTTGGCTATTACAATGAGCTGTAGTCCAGCCCCCTCGTGAACGAGGAAGGTCACCACCGGAAGAAGGTCACAAGCACGACATTCAAGATGGCGACCCCCTTATGTCGGTGTTATCAGGTGAGTGTTTGGGCCATGTGTGTGAAATATCCACGTAAAAACACCACAAAACGATACGGGAACGAACTGAAACGACATTTATTCAACGGCCAATTTTACCCGAAACGGCGAAAATCTCAATTTCGTTTAACTCCTCTGCTAAACGTGCTGTAAGCTAGCCGAGTTAGCCGTTTGAATAGAGGGGTAAGCAGCCGGTGTCTGAGCTCTTGGAGTTGGGAGCATATAAAATGTTGGAATTTATCAGTGAAAAGTCCAAAAGCTCCAAACATTGTTTCTGGAAAACTGTTTATTTCTATCGTTAGCTTGTTTGCTGCTGCTTCACTTGAAGCGTTCCGATAAAGAAGTTTCCTGTAAAAACACCAAAGCTTCGTGATTTACCGTCACGTTCAGTTCAAGAGTTTATTTCGGCCTCGAGTGTCTGCTGAAGTCTGACTTTGTGTTTCTTTGTCCAGATATGTGTAAGAAGGGGTTTGGTGGCTTTCCCTTCCTCCTACCTGCTGCTTTCCAACAGACCCAATGTCTACACGATACGTGGGCTCCTCACACACTCTCCACAGGTAACAACACCTGGATAAGAAGTCCTACTTGACCCTGATTATGCCTGCCTTTGCCATATAGTCTATATACTGTTGGTTTATATTGGCATATATAATCATTAGTATTAACACAGAAAGATACTTGGGGTGCTTTAAAATGCTAAAATGTCACAGTTTATTCAGGGAAGTCGTACTGCAGCTTGTAGTTTAGTTTAACCTGCGTTTGTATAGTTTCTGAAAGGCTTTGCTGAAACTTTAATACAAATGCTTGGTAATTTTCCTCTTTTAGCCCAAGTCTAGCACACTGTATCTAGATAGATATAGATGGTGGGATTTCTTTTCTCTCTAAAAATCAACTGTTGGTCAGGTTTACATTTTTAGAACTCTGGCACAAGAAATACATTTGAGAAATACAAACTCTATATTTGCATCCTAACCTGGTGGGGTTTTTGTGTGTCTTCGAGGTGCCTCAGTCAGCCCTTCTTCAAGTAAGGTATTTGTCAGGAGAGCGGGGTGGTGGACGAAGAGGTTTCCTGGGAGAGTTTTTGGATAACCTCAAACAGGAGCTAAACAAGAACAAGGAAATGAAAGAAAACATCAAAAAGTTTCGGGAAGAGGCCAAAAAACTCGAGGAGTCAGAGGCACTGAAGCAAGCTCGGAGGAAATATGTAAGTATCTGGCCACACGCTGAACTTCTGTCACTTAAACTAGTAGCAGGTCTGAAAACGCTGGGAAATGCTCTTCTTGTCTTTTCCCAGAAAAATATAGAGTCTGAAACAGCGAAGACGTCCGAGGTTCTCAGGAAGAAGTTGGGAAACATTTCAGAGACGGTCAAAGAGGTAAATATGACAAGTACACGTATAAACTCTGATTGTTGTAGTCGTGCTGCTGAAGCTGGTACGATTCTGTATGTTTGTAAGGGACTGGAAGAGGTCAGCCGGACAGAATTTGGGAAGAAAATCAAAGAAGGAATGGAAGAAGCTGCCAAAACAGCAAAGACATCTGCTGAGACTGTCTCCAAGAGTGGAGAGATGCTGGGGAAGACGGGCGCATTTAAAGCAATATCGCAGGTATGCAGTCACAGTGCAAGTTAAATATGATTCACCTTTTATTTCTCTTATACAGCATGTATGACGCATAAACGTGTTACCATTATTCTCAGAGCTTTTATTAAAGACGAGGTCATTATTTACTAACTATTAGAAATAATTTGTGTCACTGACAGATTTTCTGTTTTTAGGGAATGGAGAGTGTGAAGAAAGAGATCGGTGACTTGGGTCACACTGGCCCTTATCGGCCTCCCACCAGACTCAGAAAGAGGACTGAATTCTCCTCCAAGGGGGCAGCGGACGAAAGCAGGGTCTTTGAGGCCAACGAGTACGTGAGGGCCCTCGGTTTGCCTGATGCTAAGAGGGGAAATGCCCCTCAGCTTCACAGATCGATATTTGGATCGATCGGGCCAATATTACTAAAGATATAAGAATTGAAACTCACCCAAAGCTAAAAGCAGCGAGAGCTGGGACTCACGTCTGATCAGATACCAAGAAACTGACATTAATATTATTTCTTCAGCAGGTTTTGGTATCGTCAGCCCAACACCATCAAATGACAGTTTTCACACAAACAAACTGTTGCCTGATGTTTGGAGGACTGTAACAGCTGTGTGCCATTTCCTCCACCTCATTGTCATTTCAAGTGTTTCATTTCTATTTGCTCTGTTGATCTGGCTGTAAAGTGCTTATTTATCACATTTTATATCACTGTATATATTTATATCATCACTTTAGGGAAGCTATGGGCGTGGTGCTCCACAAAGACTCAAAATGGTACCAGCAGTGGAAGGACTTCAAAGACAACAACGTGGTCTTTAACCGTAAGGAATAACCCCCCCCTCATGTTACACATACTGACTCTTTGTTTTAGTCGCTCAGACGTTACCTGGTTAACTGAGAGGACCAATGATATGTCTGTTGTCTTAAATGTGATGCTGCTGCTGCTGCATCTCCTAAAGCTGGGATGACATCACTGTTGACCCCAAGTAATAAAGCTGGCGTACTTTTGTGTTTGGCCGGCGATGGCGTTACTGACCCTCCAGTTTATTAGCATCTATTAATAAGCATTTTCTGAAAGAGCCGGGTGATGGAAGATGTAGCTACACTCGGTTAATTTTATGTGCATTAGTTATGGAAACGCTGTTAACGATTAATAATGTTTGGACGTGTGAAAAATGGCCTTTCAGGTGGGACGTTACACAAAGTAATCATGTAGTTTTTTTCACAGCTATTTGGGCCCCATCAGCGTTTCTAAACTAAAAATGCTGATCACTCACTTCTGTGTTTGATAAAATAACATTGCTGGCAAACTGCTGCCATGAAAGTCTTTCATTCCAGTTTGTGATGCATGATGAGTCTTTGGTTGGTTTCACGCTTTTCTTGCCCTGCTTTCTGTGAGGTGAAGCTCGCCACCGCCCACATTTTCTGACACATTTGTGAATGTTTTGACTCAAAATGCTATAAACAAACATGCTGCTTGTATAATGTACTCATTGTTAGAAAGACAAATATTTGTACTGCTTTCCTAAACTTATCCAGGCCTGGAAATCAGATTACATTTGTATCCAAACTACGTAGGAAACCTCTGACAAACTGATTTTTTTAATAATCACAGGGTTCTTTGAGATGAAGATGAAATATGATGAGAGTGACAACGCGTTTATCAGAGCGTCCCGTGCCGTCACTGACAAGATGACTGACATCATAGGTGAGCAGCTGTGGGAACTGTCGGTGCTTTGAAACACAGAAATGTTACATGTATCTCTTTTTATGCTTGAAAGACTTAATTTGTATTCGTGGACCTTGATATTGTGTCTAGTCAAGATGTTTTTAGTAACATATGCGGTACTGATCCACCAATAGAGACGAGGGATTTTTTTTAACACCTCCAAGTCTGAGGCCACGGTCCTCAGCCAGGACAGGGTGGCGTGCCCACTCCTCGGGGGGGAAGTGGAGTCGTTCATAAGGAGCACAGCTCCTCCACACAGGGCTGTGCGATATGACCAAAATCTCATATCGCGATATAAGACATCTATCGTCCAACAACGATATATTTCACAAAAAAATTACATTTTCTGTCCATTCTGTGAATCTCGGGCAGCTCGACTTGTGTGAAGTGTTTCCAGCTGGGCGTCGTGTGCCTGGAGTCGAGTGTTTTAACCGATGCGTGAAACGATACATTTTTAGACATAAGCTGTAACGGCGCCGTTTTCTCTGTGAGTATTTATTACACGGCGTGTTCTAAGGTTTATTTTTTAGCACCTGACGGCTCTTTTTAGCTTCTTGTCCGTAAACACTCTGCATCTTTCACGTGATTCAATTTATTTTGAAAAATCTCAACAGGATCTTCAGCTTTATTGTGAAAGGTTTATGTGGAAAATAAACAAGCGGGCGGTGGTTTTACTGTCGTTGTTGCTAACGACAACGCATAAAAACAGTCGCTTGTCCGTCCGTAGTGTGGTTATATTAAATATAAGAGAGAGAACTTTAAGAAGCTAATTCTTCAGTGACCATCAAAACGGTGAAAAAATATTGCCGTAAACAGTTTATTTTGCGACAGCAGGAAGTAAACGATATGAAACGATAGACATTTTCATATATATCGTTGTATCAAACAGCCCTACCTCCACATCCAAAGGACCCGGTTGGGGTGATTCAGACATCTGATCGCCTCTGGATAAGCAGAAGAGGATTGACTTATGTAAAGATGAAAGTCTTTATATTATTGGAGGTTATATCGCTGTTTATCATATACTTGATGAATCTTTTAAAAATCTTTGTCCTGCTCGTCCGTGTGCATAAAGGTGGACTGTTTTCAAAGACTGAGATGTCTGAAGTACTGACAGAGATTTTGAAGGTGGACCCGTCCTTTGACAAAGACTCCTTTCTCAAGCAGTGTGAGCGAGACATCATCCCCAACATACTGGAGGTAACGCCAATCTCAGCAGATAAACTGTCATTTAAAGTGTACCTCTGCAAAAGGAGAATACTCGGTACGACTGTGCACTGCCTTCATAAAACAAGTCTAGACGACCATTTTAAGCCTTTTTCCACACAGGCGATGATTCGAGGGGAGCTGGAGGTTCTGAAGGACTGGTGCTATGAAGCGGTATGTCCGTTTGCACACACTGGCTCTGCGTGTTTAAATAAGTAGACTGACAGCTCCATGGCTCTGCTGTGCCTTGATTCTCTGCAGGTGGCCAGTTTTTCATGAAGTGTCTTTGTCATTATGTGATCTCCATTTTCCCTTCACTGGGTTTGCAGACATACAGCCAGCTGGCACATCCAATCCAGCAAGCCAAGGCCATGGGGCTTCAGTTCCACTCCAAGATTCTGGACATCGACAGTATTGATGTAAGTTGCGTAAGACGAGACTCTGCAGGCTGATACTCAGACTACTGGCTCTTCTTTGCAATCTCAGGTTTAAAAATAGCAACACTTCATCAGTTTGCAGTTCATACGTGTGCTGACGGGAGCTGTAACGACTCTGATCACTGATTCGACTTTTATATTTGTAAATGTTTCACCTGATGAAGGGAACTGCTTGAATTCTGGTCAGTAAATATTCATGCATGTTGTTCTCCAGCTGGCCTTGGGTAAGATGATGGACCAGGGTCCAGTGCTGATTATCACTTTCCAGGCTCAGTTAGTCATGGTGATCCGAAACACCAAAGGAGAAGTGGTGGAAGGAGATCCTGTAAGTCTCTCACACACACACACACACACACACACACACACACACACACACACACACACACACACACACACACACACAGAGTTGTTGGTTGATCATGAACTATTGCAGAGCTTTAGCTGGCATGTTGTCACACTCACACGTGTGTGAGATCTTTTAAATTGATCATTAAGTGAATGCAACGAGACGGTGGAGTCATATTCAGCTGTTTGGACGAGGCCTTTGTGTATTCAGACCCAGAAAGCTTTATGGGCTGTGAATCAGCCCCCGAGGACAGCTCGGGGACGCGTGTGGTTGGAAGCGAGGTCAAAGTATCCATTGAGGACCGTGCAGCTGGCAGATGCCCAGTGCTCAGGATACAGGGCTTCTGCCAAAAGATAAATGGTGGATGTACTGTTCCTCTGGAGTTTATAAGCTGAGCGCTAATGTCTGAGCATTAAATGACACACTCGACCATTTATGGCTCCTGGACTCAGCGTCTCTGTTTCCATGTCTTTCGTCTTTCAAACTTTTTAATGCGACGTCTGGATGTTGACTGGAACTGAAAATGAAGCTATCTGCACAGGCTGAGCCCCTCCCTCGATCAAGCCAGCAGCAAAACAGATGTTTGTGTCGTGGTTCAATCAGTCGCTTACAGATGTATCATCAGTGTTATTTGTTTTGTTTGAATTTAAAGTGAAGTGCGCTCATCTGTCATTTTTCCTCCAGGAAAAAGTCCTCCGGATGATGTACGTGTGGGCTCTCTGCCGAGACCAGCAAGAGCTCAACCCGTACGCTGCCTGGAGACTATTGGATATCTCCGCCTCGAGCACGGAGCAGATCCTCTAAGACTCTTTGATGTGCACTAAACACTCACAGTCAGGGAGGATGGGACACACACAGGTGGACGTGTGGGGGCCGGCCTTTGCTACGGAAACACTGTGGAGTAGTGTTGCTGAAAGCTCGAGCTGCTTCTCCATCTATTGGCTTTGCTCCGTCAGTTATTCCTGACCGTTCCTCAGGCTCACACTTGGGGGCAGTAGACCACCAACAACATTCATCCAAAGTCCTTCTTGCAGCCTGTAGGCTGAGCTTTTCTGTTTGATGCAGCTCTGCCATTGTTGGCTTTTAAAAGATAATTGATGCCATTTTATCAATATGGGAAGCAATTATGTGGGAATCAGCCCAATAGATGTGTAACTAAAACTTATGTCGTCAAACAGACTCCTTCATATCCTGTCACCGTGATGTCACCGTATACCTTTATTCCACCGTCTTTCTCCATCAAAAAGAGACACACACCATAAAGTTACTGGGCCCAGAGTTGGACCCATTGGTCCCAGTGGCTGTGGGAGGTGCTACTGCAAAAAAACAAAACCACTGCCGTGATTTTATTTCCAAAAATTAACTTTGTTGCACAACACTATGGAATATCTGGTTTTCAAGCATGTGGGATGGTCGTTTCAGGACTAAGGCAAACGCCGGTCCTGAAGTCGCAGCACGCCAGCACCTGATTGGTGGAAGAGGTAACAGTGGCTGCTTTCGCCAGTGCCGATCAGTGCGCTCCCATCTTTACTGAGGATTGTCGTCCTTGTATGTATGATAATACTTCAGTGTGATTGTTGACCTGTAAGAGTCTATATTTATTATAAGAAATAAAATGAACAGTCACCTTTGGAAACAACTTTCAATCCACCTTTTTGGTTTTTTTACGCTTCGGCCTTCATTTTGGGACGAGATCATGTGATTCCTTCGAGGGCAGTTGCTAATTATTTTTTTAAATTAAATCCTCGTGTGGGATTTCACTGTTTGATGTCATATTTCCTTTGGGAACATCTCCAGGGCTGAGCGGAGGCTGAGCACTCATTTGTTTGGATGAACCTCAGCGACCGTGTCAGTGTGATGATGTCACGATGTAGGGTGAACTGGATTGTTTCATCGCCATCCGCGATTCGTGCCGTTCGTGTTTCTCCTCAGTGACTTCTGGTGCGACCGCTCGGCCTTCAGTGCTGTGATGCGCCAGCGTCACTGTGCCTTGTTGTACAGTCAGCATCCCGGGAGCTCGTCTCAGAAACGTGGAGGTTAGAAAGGCCACGTGGGACCTGAAGCATCTCCAGTCTGTTTGGGGACAAAAAGAATTCATCTCTACGGTTTTATTTCTGTTGTGTCTGCTCAATAACTTTTGTAACACCTTCAGACAGTTTCATGAAAGAACAACAAAATCTTTATTAGTATGCTTTTCTGATGTACACTGACTGGACTTATTTTTAGGTACACTTTGCTGGGACTGTATTGGACCCTCTTTATGTCACAGCACAGACTGGAAGTGTTGGAAACGTTCCCCAGAGGTTTTGGTCCATACATGACAGCGTTACACAGTTACAGTCAGAGTGTCAGCTGCACATGCCAAAGGTGCTCTGTTGGACTGAGGTCTGCAGTGAGCTCCATCTGAAGATGGTAACTGTTTTCATAAAATGATGGACATGGTCAGCAACAATACTCGGCTGTGACATTTAAACGATGCTCAGTTGGTGCTAAGGGGCCCACAGTGTCAGATCCACAGGATTACACCTGAACTGCTGATACAAGCAGGATGGATCCATACTTTCATGTTTCCTTCACCAAATGTGATCCGACCTGGAATGGGAGTTGGATTCTGATTCTATTACTGGTATCAATTATTGATTCGATCCTTTATTGATTCTGTCATTGAGTCTGTTGGGTTCTCACTGGCTCGCTGTGACAGTCACCCCCATTGCTAAGCAGCGTATGTTACTTAATTACTCCCAGGAGAAAGTATTTCATTACATTACTTTGCTGCTTCAGCTGAATTACAGCTGAGGCTACAGTCCCGCACACCAACGCAAGTTCCTGTCGCAATGAAGACACAAGCGACCTTTCTCTCAGTATTCAGGTATGAACTCACAGCTGACAGGAGCAAAGATGAAACCAGCACAAAGACACTTGTGATCGCCACAGTGATCCTACTTCAGAAAACAAACAGGTAGAAACCGAGGCTGCAGCTGGACTCTTCAGTTTGAAGTTCAGGGTCAGTTTGGGCTGGGGCTAGCTCAGTGCGTTCAATCATATATTTCTATTTATGTATTTATTATTAGTAGTACTAGTAATAATTTAGTTTGAGTTAGTTCCTAGCTCTCTGTATGTGGGAAAATCTCAGTAGATCATCAGTTTCTGGAACATTCAGATCAGCCGGTCTGGAGCCAACAAGCCGCCATGTTCAGAGTCACTGAACATTGTGACACTCAGTGTGACCTTCACGGTCACCGTGACCATGTCTGCCTGCATAAATGCGCTGAATTAGCTGATTACATATTTGCATTAATGTGCAGTTGAACCCAGTAAAGTTGCCGGTGAGTAAATGTTTTCAGTCCAGATGAAGTGCTGATCGCAGCAGATGTTCATTGTCTGCAGCAGTAACGAGGCAGCTCGGGACAGATGCTGAGCAGAATGCAGTGTTGCATTCATTTGGTCCTGTGTCGCTCACAGAAGCCGACAGAGCGGCTGGTGGTTGCTCATAAACAGGCTTGCATGTCTGTACATGCAGACCAGCACCTCCACTGTTCAAGCGCTGTCCTGGATGATGAATCCTGACTATTGCTAAGCTGTGCTCATCGCTCACAGTGCACCTCGGTGGTCTCGCACACACCACTCCCCACTCGGGGTCCAGAGGAGCATCCTTGGAGAATTCACAACTGGTCAGACGGCTCCTGCTGACCGAGAGAAGACCCGACTCATTTGTGTTTGTTCCATATGCTATCACGTTGATGATGAGCTCACACAGTGTGCAGCATCAAATAGTCATCAGTTGTGTTTACAGCACTATACTTTGATGCTACTACTTCAGGTGGAAGTGAATGACACACATGAACACCTGAGTGAATAAACTATATTATATAACAGCTCCACTGTGCATATAATAAGAACAAGAATTCTTATTCCCAGCCTTAAACGAGCCAACAGTATTTGAATGGGTGGCAAGAGCGTCGTAGGGTAATTTCCAATAAAGCAAGTTCACAAAGGGAGTCTATGGCGTGTTCCTGGGTTCCCAAAGAAATGCTTCCAGTTGCATTATGACTTGAAGACTGTTTATTTATTACAAACTGAGGATGGAACAATGAACTCCTTCATAAATAAGCATGAACGTTCCAAAACAAAGCAGTTATCCAGAAGTACCTGTGCACACGGTCGGAAAACCGTGAGACTCCTAACCTCTCCATGCTCCGCCCCTTCCCCCTCACGCAGGGTTTCATGCACTTACATACTTAAACTGAGAGGTACCCCCTTTTTAGGTTCCAGTCCCAAACAGTGACGTAACATTACTTTATGTAAATACATATATTTTCATATTTATTAATCCTGAAAAGATGACTTATGTACTGAATCTATGAATTATAAAATTATAAAAAGGGGCTACTCATGCATACGTCTGTCCACGCACGGAGAGAAGTGGTGCCAGGTGAAGAAAGTCAACAAAGTAGGACGCAAGTGTCACATAGACTCGCTCGCTTGATGGGTGAGTGCTGACATCCTGCCTGGGCTCCAGGTTGGCAGCTGCAGCAGGACTAACAAGCCGAGTGACAACAACAGGAAGAAAAGGAACTTTCAAAAGTCAGACAACACGATGAGTCATAATTCAGCCAATATCTTTAGTGTGTAAAGACATCCTTTCAACGACATTGTACTCTGTAATTTCAAGATAGCAGTAAATCCAAATCTTACATTATGAAGCCTGAAGTCTCGACTGTGAAGCTTGATGTCATTTAGATAACAGGCTGGCTTTAATTTCCCGAACACGTCTTGCTGTTTTCTTGTTCTGCGGTGTTACACTTCCTGTTCATCTTTATATCACAAAAGGACATTTTTCAACACGTGCTAAGTGCTCCGAGCCTGCCAGCCATCCCTTTATTCAACATCCACCCGGTTTCCTTTCTTCTGTGTCATCTGCGTGATGCCCCATTAACTATGCCGTCCTTGAGCTCCCCTGACAGCCCCGTTTCCTTTAGCATCTGCACTTCTCTACTTTCATCTAATTATCCATTTTAACAGATTTGCCACAAAAGCTAAACTAGGTTAACCCCGTCGAGCGTTTTTCTGTAGCTGTACAGCAGCTCACTTCACTGATCATGAAAGAAAAACAGCATTTTTATCCACCAGGTGTTTTCAGCTGGGCTCAGCACTGCGCACAGCAAGTGTGCTGGAAAGATGAGGCTTCTGTCTGTGCAGGCGTGTGCTGTACAGGTGCTCACTTTGACCCAGATTCACCGGTGCAGTGGGACACTGGGCCAACGTGTTGACTCATAATCACACACACACACACACACACACACACACACACACACACACACGCGCGCGCGCGCTCATTCACACAGGTGGTCGGACAGCAGTCCAGGGGGAAAGGCCAGAAAGGTGCACCGGTGTGAGAGGGAATACGCAGGGGCGGCGACGTGTTTGGACGCCAGGTCAGAGCTTTTCTTCTCTGGTAAAGAGATTAAAACTGAGGATATGTAGGTTTAATAACTGTAAAACATAAGAAAAGATAAAAGAAAGAAAGATTTTAAAAAAGGTTTACTCGGCTTGGTGAGCCACGTTCATCGTTTTTGGGTTTACCCCCAAAGCCAGGCGCAAAATCAGACGGGAACATGCGAACCGCTGGAGGATTTCAGCAGAGACATATTCTTGTCTGTGCATGTAGGTCCTTCACACTCACACGTTTGTTGCCTTCTAATTAGCTGACTGGCAAAAAGAAATCTCAGCAGGTTACAACAAGGTTAAATCAGGTTTAACAATAGAAACTCACAATTATCTTCTTTATTTTCTTTTCACGAGGTAATTTCCCCCCTAAGATACGTTCAGCTGATCTTTAAATCCATGAAATTCAGGTAGGTTTAGAAAATTTAATTATTTTATTTGTAATATTTATTTAAAAACTTGTTTTCACTCGGGTTGTCTTCGTGTAATATTAAAATGTGTTTGAGGATCAGAAACACGCATGTCTGAAAAAAAGAAATCAGAAATGGGGAAAAAGCTCTGTCAGCAGTTTTTTGCGTCTTATATGAACTGATGACTTCCTCATCTATGGATAAATCTGAACATTAGCCCAGTGAAACACATCTACGCCGAGCCGTTTAACTGATTTTCCTTCATTTCCGCAAACATGGAATTAAATCCCAATTTGCTGCAGTAATGAGACGGAGGCAGAAATGTCTGAATGAAAAATAAAACCAAAACATCTGCGCTGCCATTACAGTCAAGGGAAAAAATATGTAAATTTTCTCATTAATGGATTTTCTCATTTATTATCTGCTGAATCACGTGTGATGTGATGATTTCCCCAAAAACCAACAATTTTAATAGAAATGTTTCTGTCACGATAACGATTTGTTTCAGATGACAACAAGCGTAAAGTGTCTGATGTAACTACGGGTGAGGACAGTTCAATAATAGATTGTTGAGACTTTTGTTTGAGGATATTGACACGCATTAAAATTACATTTTTCTTTCAAAGGTTATCTGCTTCATCTTTTCATAAAGCTGGCCTCGTTATTGCTGCTGTTATTGCTGCTGTGTTCGCGATCTAATATCGAGAAGCTGTCCTTCTCATGAAAGTCAGCGGTCAATATATCCTTATCTCATATTCATATAACGCTCCACACCCCTGAGATCGAACAGAGATATCACACAGAGAAAGAGAACCACATGTGGACACGTGTTATGAGAATCCCTTTACCTTTAATAAAAAGGAGAGGGGAGAAGATAGAGACATGGAAGAGCACTGCAGAGACTGTTAAATATAATCATCGCTGCCATGGTTTAGCACAACATTCAGCTGCTGTGAGAAGCTTCTTTATTCTGGCTACATTTCTTCAAGCAACCATAAAATAGCTCACGGCTATCAAATAACATGTTTGACCTCTTAAGCTAACATTTCACACCAATCATTGTATATGTATTGTGCTTTGAAGTAAACTTATTGTCTCCATATGAGGACAGACTTGTTGTTTTAAATAGAAAAATAAGATGCATCCAAGCAAACTAATGCAAACTAATGCACATCCCAGCAAAGCATCCCAAACCATGCAGTGCAAAAAACCCCAAGAACTACATGTGAGACTCACAGGTCTGAGTTAACACAATTCAGTTTAATTTATACAGCAACAAATCTCAACAACAGTCGCCTCAAGGCGCTTTGTTCTGTAAGGTACAATAATACAGAGAAAAACCCAACAATCATCGACCCCCTATGAGCAGCACTTTGGCGACAGTGGGAAGGAAAAACTCCCTTTGAACAGGAAGAAACCTCCAGCAGAACCAGGCTCAGGGTCCCATTAGAGTTCATGAAAGTACAATCAGAAAAAGACTGGATAAGTTTAAATTTTTTTGAAGGAGTTGCCGGGGAAACGCCTACAAGTCTTAATTATCTTAAACAGCATGCTGTTCTTAAAACCAGATGAAGAAGGATTTCCAGGTGCGGTTTGCATGACTGCACGTTTCTGTGTGGATCCGTTAGTTTTACTCCTAAAAACTTTGCTGGACAATCGTGCAAACCAGTGCATTAACAAAAGCTCAGTATTGGGTAGAATATCTTTATCAATACAAAACACAGACAACAAGAATCTTTTTCTTTTCAGGACAAAGAAAAAGAAACAAGGCTTTTCCCCCTGAAACTCTCGTTTAGCAGCGTGCTGACAGTTAGACAGACAGCATTCGTTTAGCATTGTAAATGAGTGGTAAAGCAGGCCAATTTGTGGAGGGTCAGATGTGCCTGTTCAGCAGTAACAGGCAATGAGAGAGCTCTAACCAGCCCCCCCTCACCCAAACATGCTCGTCCAGAGACCAGCGGGACGTGCTGGAGCTCGCAGGGCCCACATTACAGCATCAACGTGGGACGATGGCTCTTACAGGACGGACGCTGTCAGACGGAGCTTTGTGTGACTGCATGCGCTGCTGCTGATAAATTCTCACTCAGGCTGGATCGCTGTCTGCGTGGGAGCGAGGCCACCCCGGGTCATGAAGCACTTTCTGTGGACGTTCAATCCGTCCTCTGTCATTTTTTCTTTCTGGGACTGACACCACATTAAGACAAGTATAATTCTCTATATTCTGCAAACATTTAAATGTATTATGTTTGCACACAGGTTCCTGCTTTTGCTCTGAATCACATTTGTCTTTGACTTAAACCAGCTGCTGTACTTTCATCTATTAAAAATCCAAGTAAACAGTAACCAGCACATCTGACCATAACCCGGTTAAGTTTATCCTCCACACACACACACGCACACACACGGTCACACACGCACATACATGCACACACGCACACACACGCACACACGCGCTCACACATGCGCACACACGCGCTCACACATGCACACACACGTACACACATGCACGCGCGCTCACATGCGCTCACACATGCACACACAGCACCACCTCCACCTCCCAATCTCTTTTCCTAAATCGAATCTACGGTGGCCCCTAGAAACAAAGCACGTACAAACTCCAAAACACATGCAAACCCCAAAACACATGCAAATTCCAAAACACAACGGAAGTGCTCCAGGACGCTAGGGGCAGTGTTGAGCTTTTGTTACCTAGTAACTACACAAGCCAGGAAGTACCAATGACCGGATTTGGGCTGTATCCCAATTCAGGGTCTGCAGCCTTAAAGGCCGCATTTTAAGGCCGATTACGTCACAGCGACACGACGAAGGCTGTCCCGATTCAAAGGCTGCTCGAAATGCGGCCCTCAGATGCGTCCTTAATTTCCCTGAATTTTAAGGATGGGTCGGTGTAGCCTTCATGGCCCGACATATCCCAGATTTCATAGCGCGGCGGTGGTGTGGATAATTTTGCTGAAAAAAACGGCGGAAGCGGAGCCGCCGAAGAGTAAACTTTCAGAAGTAAGTACTGAATATTATGTCACTTATTTATGCGCAAATGTTTTTATAATGAAGAACATTAAAACATGACTGTTGGCCACATGTCGGGAAAGTTATGTGACATTAGCGATGTTTGTACTAACTTGGTTTTAAAGCCTTTACTTCAAAATATACGCCGTTCAATAGTTGACTTTAATCTTACAGAGAATGTGATGATTTTATGGATAATTAAAGTCAGTCATATATCCACAAACACAACAGGCTGAAAGTCAGTGATGCTGCTCGGTTTGCAGTCCTGAATATCACGGCACAAGCAGGATTCACTGCACTGTTAATGTTAGCTATGTTATATTGCTGCCTCTGTTCGGTGGTGTCGAGCCAAACGGACTTTAACGTGTGTTTGAACGAGCTGACGGTTCACTCGTTAAGCTGAAAGAAAGATGCTTTAATCACAGCAGTCACACATGTGTCCACTGGACCATCTGGGAACTCTTCTTGTTTACACTCGTAATAACACAAACACTAAATCCTCCTTCTCTGGTGCTGTTGTGTAGCAGTGTGTACACCTGAGACTGTCACCTGTCTGTCTGTCCTGCACTCTCTCTCTGTTTCTTTCTCTCTGATTGTGGAATAAAAGGATGAACATGTGTTTATAAGTTACACTTGTGTTTGAATCCTGCAGCTTATCACACATTTGATTTCCATGTGTGACGACTGCAAGTGTCCAGAGTGAGGACAGACTGAGGGACCCACTGCTGCACATCATCTGTGAGGCTTTGCAGCCCTGATGATCCACCAGGACAAACTCAGCAGTGTGTGAGGAAGAGGAGGAGGAAGAGCCAGCAGCAGCTGACAGATGGAGAGAATAGACAGACTGTTCCCTGTTTGTGAAGGACTGCTAGGAAAGTTTAACATCACTGTCTGTCCTGAATCAGTCTTATTAGGTAATGTTCAAATAATGTGATCACCCAGTGTTTTCAGTGTGGGAGAAAGTACTCAGGGCCTTCAAGTTACACACTATGAAAGGCAGCAACAAGTTTAATGTTCAGAAACCTAAAGTCTGTATCAGCAGCAGAATGGAGCTAAAAATAAATGTTTGTTTCAGTTCTATGAAGCTTTGAGTATTTTGGATCAGTAGCTGCTGTGTTTGTTGCATCATATTGCTGTAATTGTTTATATGCTTTATATATTCTGAGCTAAGTTGATCTATAGTGTTACATCATATTCTATAAGGATGTTATGTGTTTGTAGACTTTCTGCCCAGTTTGACCCATTTAGCAGAAGTCAGCCTGTTTAAGGCTCTGATGTCTATTCTGTATGACTTAAAGCAGTTATGACATGGTCTGATTTTCTCACCCAATAAAGGAACATTCAATATATCAGCCTACTCTTCATTTTATCAGAAACAGTTATCACAGCTTGTACATTTTCTTTTTATAAATATATGTAAGCAATGAGCCAAATTTAGTAATGCCAACATACTGAAGGAACAACATATGTCTCTTATATATGATACACCTATATATGCACTGTCAAAGATACTCGTCTTTGAGTGAAGATTTAAGGTGATGAGACATATAAATAACTACAACTTGAATCTGTACTGAGGCTCAGTATTTGACACAGAGTTCATGTTCACTGCTGTAATAGCTAATAATGATTAATATAATAACTATAATATTGGCCATAATATACTTACGTTACCAAAGCAATATGACTTTAGTCTCATGAACAACATTAGCTAATTGTTATTTACTAGCTAATCTTAAATGACTGTTCAGTACAGAAATGAAGCCCAAAAATCATGTTTTACTGTCCTGTGGTCTCAGCCTCAGATACTCATCAAATCACACAAAGCTCTTGTAGAAACAAACAAACAAATGAACAAAATATGTTCTCCTTCATTTCTGTCAAACAAAGTTGTATGACACGTTTCCAGCGGTTAGTATCATGGTTGCTAGGCAACCTGGGAAGCGAGACGGAGACTAGACCGTCCCATACAGACAAACTTGCCGTTTATTTTGCAAATCGAGCTCAACACTGCCCCTAGCGTCCTGGAGCACTTCCGTTGTGTTTTGGGGTTTGCATGTGTTTTGGAGTTTGCACGTGTTTTGGAGTTTGCACGTGTTTTGGAGTTTGTACGTGCTTTGGGGTTTGCACGTGTTTTGGAGTTTGCAAGTGTTTTGGAATTTGCATGTGTTTTGGAGTTTGTACGTGCTTTGTCTCTAGGGGCCACCGTACGAATCCCCGTCCACCCAAGACACCGTCAGCTAGCCCGCTCTAATTGCAGGCAGCAGTCTCCTTATGAGAACAGCGATTCTGCTGAGAGGAGGGAAAACAATGGAAGCAGATGCTGTTTCTATTGATCAGCCAGTGTCTCTGTCCTCCCTGCAACGGGCCGAGTTTTCCTGCTCAGACGTCCGATATATACGATTTAGTGGCGTGGATACTGACATAGTAGAAATAGTAGTAGATGTGAAGGGGGAGGAGTTTAAATGAAAAAACAAACGTAAGAAGCGGCATAAATCTTAAGTGGCAGCACAGCATAAAGACATGCAACATTTTTTAAAAATGGGAATGGTCCTGTGTATCAGGCTTAGATGTATGTGGGCACGACTGTGTGGTAGCTCAGAGCAGATCAATGAGCAGAGAATAAAAAGAGGTTCAACATAATAAAATGACTCATTTAAAATATTTAATACAGCAGGACTCTGGTGTTTTTCCTCTAATATGCTCTTTACACGCTCAGTGGTTGCCTGTGGGCAGACACAGTGACAGATCGCCTCACCTTCAGTGACAGCTAATCATTACGAGTAAATTAGATCAGGGCTGAGGCCAAAGGACAGCTGTTGTGGGCTACAGGTACTGCCCTGCGAGCCTGCCCGCCCTCTCCCATAACTCTAATGATGATGGAGGCCAGGTTAGATTAACTTTTCCACGCTGGTACCATGTCTTATCAGTCATGGAGCCCAGCGGCTGCTGAAACGAATGTTAGTGCGTAAGGGAAATTACAGACTACTTTTCATTAAATGCGGCCTCTGTGGATGTCCTCAGAGAGATCAAAGGTCAATCCAGGACACACCCTAATCCACAGTGTGTAGGGAATAATAGGTGAACCCATTAGAAACCCATGAACTATTTTATATGATTAATCTCACAGGCTGGACGCCAAATTTTGGGGGTTTCTGGTGTAGAGCGCTGCAACAAATTTAAAAAGTTCACATTATTCTGTATGCTGCTAAATGTGTCTGATTCATAGCAATCTAATACAAACTGGCTCCACATGTACACCAGACTGCCTTCAGGATTAAAAGCTTTTCGTTTGCCCATAAAATCTGTTTGTTTTCTAAAAATGAAATCGTTTTTCTCTTATTACCTTCTGCTTCTCGATGTGAGCATGCACGAGTGTCTGTATACTATGGTTGACTTGCTGTTCTCTCTCCATCAACATGACAGGTAGATGAGGCTGTGAATAGTGTTCCATCCCCTCATCAATAGTTACCAAGGTCAGGGTCGGAGAGACAGACGCAAAAGGTTATTTATTACTGGAGGCAGAAAGACAGGAAGTGCTGAAAGCTGAGCGCATTCAAGAAGAAAACTTCACGGAGGAACATCAGAGATCAAATAGTGCAAACTGACCCAAGGACGAAAAGTCACCTGTGCATCGCACGGCGCAGTGATACACGTTCAGGACTTCTTTCAGTATTTCACCAGCTGCTGCGAAATGTAGGGCACAGAGTGGGTTGTTCTTCCAAGCAATGCCACACAAGTCATTTACAGAGAGGTCACATATTTGAATGTCCCCTTTACACAAATTATCAACAGTCATTAAGGATTAGTGATGTCAGCTTACGTGAGGATTTAGGAATCGGATGACCTGCGATAAAGCGAGGTTTCACACGGCTAATTAGTCCAAGTCTGTTCTTTTTCATGTGGCCTTCTCTACAGAAATGAACTTTAATCAATCAGCATTGATTAAAGAGTCATAATTATGGTCTGAGACCTGGCAGTATAAATCATAATAACAGTGTACCATCATTTGTATGTCCCCCAGTTCGCAATCTGTCCTCGCGGCCTCCTGTCAAATTACACAAGTGTCAGGCTGACATATTTAATCCACCGCACTGTTCTCATGAGACTCCTCCACAGGCTAATCGTGCTTCAAAGAATAATTGGAGTCATTTAAAAGTGATGCGTGAATGGTTTTTGATAATATGATTTCATCGTCCCCTCAGTCTTCTGTTTCCCAGTGATCCCACACCCCCCACTGTGACTGTGGCAAGAAAGCTGTGGTTTCTGATCTCATGCAAACATTAAGAACATGACTTTGTCCCCGTGTTATATCCCTGCTGGGTTTGTAGGCAAACAAAAGCAATGTCATCTGGAAAATATAATGTACAGCACTGTGCATAAGTCTTGAGCCAGCCCTTTTAAAATATTTTGCTGGGAAAATGTGAAATAGGTGCAGCGATTTATTGAAACACGGAAAAGCAGTGAATGAGTTTGGACAATTCTAATAAGCTTGAAAGCCAATATTCGGTATAATCACTTTTATCCTTCAGGCAAGCTTTCTGGTCATTTCTTCAAGTGGATCAATAATTTCATAATTTGTTAATTTAATTAGCAAAAATGTAACATTTGGAATCATCACCATGAGACCCATCGTCATTGATTTTCAGTCCAGTTCTTGTGTAATATGGCATAACTCAGCATTTCCCCTAAGAACGGTTCTTGACAGCCAATCGTCCACTGAGACATTTCTGATGGGGCTTCGGTGAACAGCGGCTCGATCGATTGAAGAACCAGATGCATCTTTAGGTCCTGCGTCAGGTCTTTGCTCCATTTTCCCTGTTTCTTAATGACACGATTACTTTTCATCTGCTGTAGATGGTGTTTTTAGGTCCGGCACTTCCTGCTTTGTCTTCTACTGGTCCAGGTTTTGAGGACACACCAGCCAACCCTTTGGTTAGTTTTTGGCTCTTTGGGAAACCCAGAGATTGTATTACATGAAACTGTGTTAGATTTGACTAAAGAGATCAAAGGAATCATGGCCTTTGGCAACAGGCCGCTGGTTACAGAGAATTTAAAACTCGTTCTTCACTGAGGTGTCTGTTATGTGTAGATACGACCCTGGGTCGTCCCTTGAGTCAGTGCTTGAATGTTTCATGGGTCAGTGTTAAATGGCTTTACACTAATTAAAAAAACAAGAAGAAAACAACGTTTGAAAAAGGCCAGGAGCACAAACTGGACTCAAAGTGAGTGAAAACCTTCAGAAAGCCGGGAGAACGACAGCGCAGCGAGGTATCGGCTCACAGCAGGAAGCTCCTGGGTGTGTGTGCGTACACTCCGGGTCCTCGGGCTTCCTCCCACAGTCCAAAGATATGAATGTTAGGTTAACTGCAGATTCTTGACTGATCATAGGTGTGAATGTGAGTGTGACTGGTTATCTGTCTCTATATTTCAGCCCTGCCACAGATGGGCAACCTGTTCACAGGTGTACCTGCCTTCCACCTTATCACAGCTGGGCTAGCCCTTTGCTTTAAGTGCTGGTGTTCACAAACTGACAACAAAGACAAGCTGAGGAGTTGCAGGTGTTTGATGCTGAGCTAATTAAAGTTTGGCCCTGTTAATGGGAAGAACATTAGTATGATTTGTCCTGAAAGGAGGCGATTCACTCAGAATCACACACGTCAACATTATGGTCACGTTAAAGCAAACGTCCGGACCAAAGACACGAGACACACGCAAAGTTAGTCATGTAATGTGGCGCAATTTAACACTGTGACCTGCTTTTGGCATCACAGAGAACAGTTATCATGCTGAGCTGCCAAATTCATATTAATCCAAATCGCTCATAAACATAACACTAAAATCTCGACTTCATAATTGAATTCATATCGTTAACAAATAGATATTTCTTTGTCATGAGACCAACACATCGTCTCTGAGAGTCACGATGTTGGAAAGGTAAACAGGATCTGACTCCAGAACATTTAAACCCAGGCCATTTCTATTTGTGGCATCCATTTTTGCTCCCATCTTCTCTTCCTTGTTTCATTCTCTAGCTTGCTCGCTTAAACATTTTCCCACTTTCCCATTCTTCCACCTCCCAAGCATAACTTTTCCTCCTCTCTGTGGATCTAACTACCCATCCATCTTTCCTTCCCAAAGGCCGATCAGGTGACTGGAGAGATGTTTACTAAGGAGCAGCTTGTGGCTCCATAAAAGGCGTGCCACAGAGTCAGCGTAGTCACGGCTGGAGTGACGGATTGTGCCAGGCCTGCCTGGCGGAATAAATAGAGGCATTAGCAGCTCTGCAGCTGGCCCAGGCTACTCCTTGGGCTTACTGGTCTATGAAATGTGCAGCATGGCAATGTCCTGGGCCTCGCCACAATGTGATGAATGGCTTATATTCCTCTGTAAAGCATATTAAAGTCAGATCACATGATGGATAGCAGAGAGAAGACAGCAGGGGAGGGGGGGGGGGGATAAAATATGCAAAGAGAGGAAATTAAATCCCAGACAAAAATATCAAAACTGGTGCCCCCTTGCTCCCCAACTTCCATTTCTAGTGACTGATGAAAAGAGTGGAGGCGATTTTGAATATTTCATGAGTCCCCTTTAGGCCCTGCCATACTGTCTGGTCTGTGCATGCCCGCTAGCCTCAGCAGGAAGGTTCTTGTGCACTCGCTTTACTTCGCACAGTTCAGGTGAGCTCCCACAGGAAGCATTTCTGCCCGTGACCCATACAGCTCTGAATAATTGCCTTGTTCACAGTTTTCCCAAGGTAACCATACAATACCTGCCCACTGGCAGAATATACCTGAACCTCACATGCCACCAAAATGTTTCCGTTCTCTTCAAACTACAAGTGAAAGCAGAAAGACAGAGATCCTTCTGTCAGATAGAAGAACTGTTTATCACATTATTGCTTCTTGCTTTCTTAACCTGTACCTCAGCTCACCTTCACACAGGAACTTGTTTTTATGCTTATACACTCTGTTTTAAATCAGTAATGCATTCTTAAAATATGTTTGCTATTTGAGAAATGGACTTTTTTGAATCTTCCTTACTGTGAGATCAAAAGAGACCTTTTCTATGTGGCAGCTCGCGACCTTAGCCTAAATAAAGACTGAGCTCATGTTGCATCCATAGGATGAAATTAGCACCACCAGCTGTTCTTTTTTCTAACCTCGTGTAGGTTTATGAACGTGGTAAAGGGACTGATTGGAGTTTGGGTTGAATTACAGAACTTTGAAGTTATGGTTCAATTCATAATTACACAAAATACTTGTGTTTGAATCAGAAAACACACTCCAGTCTCTCATGTTCAAGTTAAACCCAGCAATCCACCCTGAAGTTGGCTGGACCAGTAAAACTCTGCTTTCTATCAGTGTAAAAGAGTTTAACTACACATTTATTTCTGTAATGTCACCGTTTATCTATTACTTATTTACTCCAGTGTAGTATGCAGAGCTGTGGGGGAGGTCTTTATTAGTAGCCAAAGCATTAAAACATGTGAAAATACAGTTCAAAGTGTTATACCCTTTTATTTATGCCCAACTTTACATTTTTCAAAACGATCCAGTACGTCAGACTGAAACCTTTGGCCCGGCTCGGGCCCCCGGGCTGTATGTTGGACACCCCTGTTGTAGATCTAGAGTCCACATGTAAGTATGTCTGCAACCCAGTCTCACCGCTGTTCATGATATATATACAAAGAAATCTCTTGTGCTCCTTGATGGTCATTCAACATGAATTGTCAAACGTTACTTTGTGTCCCTGAAGGCCACCTTTCATCGTCTGCTCTCATGTGTGCATTTACCCTTTTATAATAATAATAATAATAATAATAATAATAATAATAATAATAATTATTATTATTATTATTATTATTATTATTATTATTATTATTATTATTATGTGTGCATTTACCCTTTTATGGCTACTTTTTAATTTTCTGACCCCATTTGACCTCATGTGAAAGATGATTGCCATGTTCAGCATGGTTGTCAGCAAAGGCAAGAAAACAATTTATTTCAGGGAAAATAAACTAAACTTATCTTTATGAAAGATCGTTGTGTCAAATCGTTCAACCGTGTAGAAGCTAATCTTAGAAGTCAGACTATTTGTTTCAGTCATAGCGGATGGAGCCCTTCCACTTCCCACCGGTTATCCAAATCTCATCTACGAACCCCCAAAATTCTCATTCATGGCGGCTCACGGCGTGGAGCATCGTTGAAGGATCAAGTTGGATTAGTTACTCGAGCCAATATAAGAAATAGCTGAGCCACACAGTCGATGTTTGTCAGGTTAACTGCTGATTCTACAGAGGAAATGGTTGTATGTCTCTGTGATAGGTTGACAACAACAGTATTATTATAATAACATTTCATAAATTGGTCCCATGACTGTATGCTTCAAAGGGATGAAGAGGTAATCCGTCGACCTACACTGTGCAGCTGCACATTCAGAGCTTTGGAGCAACATTGCGATTATTTCATTTTACCTGACACAAAACAACGTCTCTGTGGTGTTTTCAAATTTCATTGGCCTGAAACACGCTAGCTTCCTCACAATAGCCTCTGAGCTAACATGCAGTAAAGCGCAATGCTAAGCTTCCAGCTGAAACTGTTCTGGATACGATTGCTTGGGTGAGACCTGCTGCTGCTTTCTGAAATGAAGGACCAGGTTTCACATTGTTCAGCTGAGCTAGCTCATTTTGATAGCTACACCGCTACAGCTGATATTGGCTAACTGCTGATAGCTAACCTATTGCTAGCCTGTTAGCTGAGCTGTAATTACCTTTCTTTTGAAAGACATTTATTAACAGGTGACTTCTCTCAGTCTGCTCTCTCTCTAGAATAAATGACCTGTGCTTTACAAAATACAGGGTCTGTTTGTCCAGGGTGTCCAAACCATTTTGATTCATTTGTAAGGGGTGAAAGTGGCGTCACAGAAGCTCTTGTATTTGTGGCATCAAGGTTCTTTAACCCAATTGACTTATTCAATCAATTATAACAATAAACTGATTTTTGAAAAATGGAAATAAAGTGTTCATTCATACAAGAGCCCCGTCTGCCTTTGGGGCCCTAATTAGTTCTACTTTTCTCCCTATTTCAGCGGCCGTGCTTTAACGAGCTTAGGTTCAGAGGTACTGAATTATGGCTGACAGTGTGTAGCTGTTGGATCGAGCTGCTTTTCTAGCATTCTTGGCATAGAAACAACTCTAAAACTGAGTTTTTATCACTTTGTTCAGTATCGGCTTACATGGGTCTGCAAAGCACTGCAGGAACAGAGCTTCCCAACAAGCAAACAGCTTTAAATGAAAAGATCATACGAAGTGTAGGAACACATACATCTGGTAAAGCATTGAACACGTGTGTCGGTCTGTGTGCATCTCTGTCTCTTACAAAATAACTTATGTTACTAAATACTTTTACCAACTGCTCTGGTGACCTTTAAAAATATACCTGCATCGTGTTCAGGGACATTTAAAAAAAGAGGCTTCAGCTGAAAAGCTGTAAGGAATATTTAAGGTTAACCAGGCATGTAACTTTCCTCTGTGGCTCCACATCTCTGAATTTTCTCATAAAACAAGTGGAGCAAACTCTCCTCCTCGAGCAGGTGCTGTGTGCCTGAAGATAAAGGCTAATTCTCCCGTGAAGTTGCTCACGAGCACATAGAAGGTCTTTAATCCAAGTATATTTTACTGTCTTTTCTCAGGTTGTAGGCTACATCAGATTCAGCAGTTAACTACAGTTTGTTAAAAAGGTTCATTCACATATTTAAATGTGACACTTTAATGTAAAAGCATCAGAATAATGTTAAACAAATCCAGTGCTGAATTATTACGGCGTAGCGGTGACGTAGCATCCACTCGCGTGCTCCTGTCGTGTGACTGTCAGCTCATACAAACACAATGAAAGTTGGGTTTACATAACACTTTATACAGTCTACATCTTATTCACAACGGAATATAGAAAACATATCAAATGATTAAAGTGAGTAAACTGACCATTGTATAAAAACTGTGAGCTGGAAGAAAATGGCTCTAAAAATTGTGACCAATGTAAAATTGAGAAGACTGTGAAAAGTGTAAGGCTCAAGTCAGATATGAACATGATGCAGGAACATCGCAGCTTTTTTAAAACGGACTGAGGCAAAGTGGAAATCGGTATCCTTCAAACTAAAGACGACCTTTGGGCCTAATGTGAGCACTCAGTTCAGAAGCCTGCATCTCTGATGGGAGCGCAGCATTGCCTGTGGAACTGGTGGCTCGCACATCTGGAAACCATCAGTGCTGAAAGGCATATACAGGTCTGGATGCTCCTTTGCAGATGACGTCTGTTTCATGGAAGGCCTTGCATATTTCAGCAAGACAATGTTAAACCGCACACTGCATGTGTTACAACAGCATGGCCTCCCAGGAGAAGAGTCTCGGCCTGCAGTTCAGTTTAAAGAAATACAGCGATAAAGACCCAGGACAGCAGCAGCTGGTCTCCACAGTTCACAGACATTTATGGACTGTTGTTAAGAAACGCGGTGCTAAACACACAGTGCTAAACACACAGTGCTAAACACACAGTGCTAAACACAGTGCTAAACACACAGTACTAAACATGGTTGTGTCACAACTTTTTTGAGATGCCATCCAATTATTTTAAAAAGTGACTATTTTACCTAAAGTTCCCAAAGCTTAAACATTTGATATGTTTTTGTGTTCTGTTGTGATTAAAATGTGGACCTATGAGATTTCCAGATAAATTTATTCTGCTTTTATTTCCATTCTATCCCAGCTTTTTTGTAATCATTGTAATCTGATTTCACGTGTTCAAATAATTGATAATCTATACATTTATGATCTCACCATCAGATTAAAAAGAAGAGAGATTTGATGAGGTTTCGGCTGCCGCTGCTGAAGGCGTGAGGAGGACGGGGAGGAGAGAGGAGGAGAGATAAGGAGTGCGACAGACAGATGACACAAGAGGGGTGAAGAAGAGGAGATTATTAGATAGATAAGACACAGAGCTAAGCGACTTTGTCACAGTTCACATTTGTCACAGTTCAAAGAGCAGAAGCTAAACCAAGGTTGATCGATTTTCAAACCTGGCAGAGCGAAATCCGTCCGGTCTGGGATACGACTGCTTCATCAGTGTCAAAAAACATTTTCTTTTTTTACTTATGCTGCTGAAAACTGTTTCTATAACAACTGTATATGTGTACACTGCCAAAAAGCCACCCTATGCACCTCACTGTGGCAGTAACGGTTCCTCCTCTGGGCTTTTCCCTGTTTTAAGATCCTGACGACATTCCTGTAGCAGAGGTGGGTGAGATTAATGCTAGCATTCTTTCCTCTCTGGCTCTCTATAAATCACCTGAAGGTGTCACATTGAAAGAGAACTTTCTAAACGGCGCGTAGGCTTTTCTCTTCCTGTGTGAACAGCAGAGCTCCCTCCTGAGTCGCTGATGTCACGGATGAGTCACAGAGGTGGGCAGCTGAGAAGTGCTTGGAAATGTTTTTGACAAAGAGTCGCAAAAATGGACTGAACTTGATTTGTAAGTAAGTTTAATAATGTATGAATGGTTTGTATGACTCACAAAGAAATCTGACAATTCCTTTTTCACAAAATGAACAAAATGTATTAATAAATGATCATTAACGTCCTCGGCCACGGCATCAACTTTAAGAATGGTAATTACATGAACATTTCCCCTTTCACTAGCTAGCTGACTTCAAGTAATAGCTTTTTTTTTGCTGAGATGATGTCATTGCAGTGAGTGAAGTTGAGGTTTCTTGCAGTCGTTAGAGCTCTGCATAGAGACTGCAGCAAAAACCTGAGCACATCTTTTAAAGGCTACAAGCTCTCTTTCTTCTGCTGAGGGAATCCTGCTCAACACTGATCAAAACCTGATCTCTTTACTGATATCAGAGAAATTCTGCACCATCGTTAATATTTCATCTTACCTCGTGGATGAGAGGAGGCTGATTCCTGGCCTTTGCTGTCTGATGGTTTGGACTCATTGGCTTTTAAGTTGAGTAGTGAAGGGTTAAGCAGGACGCATCAACTCCATGAGTCTCCACAGGAAAATAAACTAGGTGCTGACAAGATTCATGGATGAGTGTGTGTGTGTGTGTTTGCAATATCCTTACATGGCATGTAAAAAAAAAAAATGCAAATAGCGAATTTGAAATTGATGCATTGCAGAAACATGGCTGGTTGCCTTTCTGGCAAGGCTTATCCCTCACTCGTTACTAATATATTTATTATTTGTTTCATTAATTTATAGCAATGATCAATCACTTTAAATGTGGCCAGGATGAATCCTCCGGTGATGTTAATCGTGTGGAGAGAATTTGAAACGGTGCATCATCAGTCAACTGGCTCCATCACACTATGTTATCTGGACCAAGTGTCCTCTCATTTTAATTTAATTCAGTCCCCCTCCCACCGCTCCTGCTCCCCCCTCTCTTCTTCTCAGAGAAGTAAAATTACGCCGTGAGTAGCGGTACAAAATGATTTTGGCAGCCTGCTCTGACAAACTCCTCCAGTCACTGTGCGCTGCTGCTGCGTGATCAGACCTTTACAGCTTTACACTTAATTTCCAGAGCTGATATCAAATGGTCATCAATCATTTACGTCTGGCAGTAATGAATGTCCTCGGGCTCCGAATCGCATCAAGCAGTTAAAAAGTCTTTTACTGGGGACTTGCTTTCTCACTCTGCACGGGGATTGTTTACTGCTATTGAACATCCATGCATAATTAAAGCTCTTATGAATAGCTAAGGCCGTGCATTTAACCACGCAGCTCTCTCAAAATAAGCCCTTACAATGCTCTTACCGAGGTCAGGGGCTGCGATAACGTCTCATTAAGATCCCATTTTGCCATCAAGGTAACTGGAGAGTGATGGGCTTCCTTAGGTATTGATCCAGACCTGATATGCTGACATGAAAGCTGTATGTACTGTATGTGATGCACTGGATGTTCACAGGTCTGTGGAACAGCCACGGCCGACAGCAGGTGAAGAAAAAAACCCCAAAAACAAATTTAAAGCATTTTGTGGCTCAAAATTCAGATTATTGATTGAATCGAAAACAGATGAAGTGAACAAAATGATACAAATAACTGTACAGTGAAGCTGCCGTGTTTACATGTGAGCTGCTTCGTTATCAAGTCACAACAGAGACACTGAAATCCCGGCACAGCCTTAAACACTTTGAGTAATTAAAGAAAAATAGAGAATCAAATGGACCGTGAAGTGTAGTTCAGCTGGTTGGGGATTGATGTGTGTGTGTGTGTGTGTGTGTGTGTGTGTGTGTGTGTGTGTGTGTGTGTGTGTGTGTGAGAGAGACTCTGGAAGGACTATAGGCTTGCACAGTGTATGGCACTGGGACAATCCAGGGTGAAGTTGTGAGGCCGTATGATGAATGTTGCCCCCTAACCAGGACTGAAAGGGGACGATTAAACCCCGTCCACCAATCACCTCCCCTGGAGCTTGAAGGAAACCACCGGGGAAAGAGTCTCTGCTTTCAGCAGAGGACACACAAAGACAAACGCCTACTGTATGCACACACACATTTAAAAAAATCAGCTTTCCAACTCTGAGCCTTGTTGACTCAGAGTTAAATATTTGCACATATCAGCAAACCCAGTAAACTTGATATGATTTTGTTCAGAGTGTCTGGATTCTGTTTGAAGGTCCACACTGATGCCTAAATGTAAATCGATGCATAACCTCAGCTTTTTTCTAATATGTGTCCAGAGATGGTGAAGAAAGGGGAAAATGTGCTGATACAGAAATGTTCTTCATCCACTGAAGAGTCTTCACCAAATTTCAATTAATGTTTGTGCGTTTAGTTGAATCCCACATTCAACACCTCGTAACGCTGCTTCTAAATATCTTTTTTCGAGGAACTGGCACACAGCTGCAAATGCACCTCTGTATCTGTGATGTCATCCAGGCTCCTCTGTGGTGATCAATCAGCCAAACACACACAGTAAAGTGCACAGACACACACACACACACAAAGTGCACACACACACATACAATAGCACCCCACAGGGGAAGTGACACGGCTCTGAAGGTCAGTGGCTACAAAACAGTCTGATTCCCAGAGGTTTTTGTGACTTTCAGACAGCCTGCTCTCTCTCCCACTTTCACTTTCAAAGCAGCTGCTTTTTATGCATGTTACACCCATGAGCCCTGAGTGACACCTGTCTGCAGGGATGAGGAGAAATCTTTTACTGTTTGGGTGAAATTTCCCAAACACACACACACACACACACACACACACACGAGAACACTGTGTCATCACAGCTGCTCAGTTTGTTTGCAGCCACATGTGTCTCTAGAAAGTGTGATGCAATCCTAAATATCACGCTAATTTTCATTTCTGCCAGTCGTGATCACACCTCAGTCTCTCACAGCCCAACACGTCACTATAACCCGTCACGCTACGTCTACAAAAAAGGCTTTTCGACTCTAAACTGATGAATATGCTGCGCATCACATGCAGCCGAACGCTCCATCTCAACACTAACGTTCCGTACAGCACAAAGCTGATAAAACCTGCGAGCTGCAGCCCAAAAAAGCAGACACGTCATCTTTTTCAGACCATTTAAGAAACAGCAACATATCCTCCAACGCAAGAAAAAGCTTTATTTGCCAAACCATAAATGCGAACAGCATCCGGGGAGTTGTAAACGGTGTCTGGTCTGTGTTGTGCGGCTCCAAAGGTTAATGAGCTGTGTGCTCTGTTTGGAGGAAAAGGAGACAACGATGCTCTTTACGGTACAAGAGGCGTTACTCGCCCAAGGGGCCGCCGCAACGACACCGCTCAGATCTCATTATCAGGCGTATTGATTAGTCATGGCCGCCTGCCCCTCCACCCACACACACACAGACCCTAAATGACATTCACAGACAGAGAAGTAGAAATGATTGCACTTCCCTCGCACACAGAGGCACTGCAAGGGTCCCTTAAATCCTGCAAGGATGTTTTATTTAACCGAGAGCATCAAGAATTTCCTTCTATATAACTTCTTAGCCTGCAGATTTTTTTTTTTTTGCATTAATAACTTGCGTTAAAAGTGAACAACTTTTGGGCACAAAATTTAAAAAAGATAGGACAGAAACATTTATTCAGCTTCCCTGTCAGAGTCTAGTTAGGATGACACATATGGGCTCTCTAGCTCCAATCAAAGGTCCCCACTCCCACACACACATTTCAGCAAACACACCTAGGAAAAATGACACACTCCACATTCATAATGTACTCGCTCTCACCCACACAGCCACTCCACGGGGGACAAACACGCGCTCGAACATACACGGACGTTTTACAGCCCCTAATGTGAAGCTGCCATTTTGTTCCAAGAGAAAATTGCTTTAATTAAAATTAGCACAGCGATAATAGGTGAGCTGTTGAAAGGCTTGAGCACTGCTCTGTGTCAGCCCACATGTTCCCAGCATCACGGATGAACCGTGTTTCCGTAACGCGGCCTTCCTGTGTTCTGGTGGCATCTGCACAGAAATCGCTGATATTAATCAGAGGAAATGAATTTTTTAAAAAGTCATTAAACCTCAGCTTTGGTTGGTTTATCACTCCTTTACAAACTGGCACATTTTCACATTTAGCTCTTTTGTTGGTTACATGTTTGCCAAGATGCAAAGAAATAAACTCTCAGGACCAGAAAAGAAATCCATCTCTAGATGGTAAAGTAACGTATGCTGCCTCTTCGCCCCAACTTCCCACCTGCCATGACCTGCTCTCCTGTGGACGTGGGCATTGTGCCTGGCATCGGCAGCTCCTGGCAGCAGGTGGCTCCCCCACCTGGAAGCCTGAAACTGGAAGAGCAGTGGAAGCACGAGGATCAGACTGGCTTTGGTTAGGATAAGAACCTGAGGAAGGATTAGTGTGACAGAATGAAATGAAACCATCGTGGCTGAATCGTGCTGTTAAAATGCTTCAGAAAACAAAAGTGAGGCGTGATTTGTCTTCCTGTGGGAGGAATCCCGAGTCTTTAGTGAACTGCACTGACTGTGCTGTGTGTTCGTCCTCCCCGGACGCTGCCGATGACTTTAAGGTACCAGAAAGAGCCTGAATCACCTTTGTACTGGAGCATGAAATTAAAAACATAAAGGACTCGTGTGGCTATAAACTGATTTTTTCTTTTGATCTCAGTCAAGTAGTTTAAACAAAGTTTGGCACTTGATAACTTCCATACTCAGCTGAGCATTTCTATTGGTCCTTTAGCGGAAGCAGCAGAGTGGTTTGTGATTTGACAGGTAAACACCGACTTATTACTGATATTTATCAGTTTCCATACAAATAATGACCTTCACACCTGCACGTCCGCCTGCGTCGGTCTAAGCTGTGTTTGAATGATCAGGTCTTTGCTCTCATGTTCTCCTTGTGACACATTCAAGTGTTTCTTTACGACAAAGTTGTCTCGCGTATGAATCGTCTTTGTATTATTGTGCTGAGACCACATTTGTGATTGGCTGCTCGCCCTGCGGGAGGCCGGAGTGGGTGGGGAGCTTTAAGAGTCGCTGCCTGCCTCCAGTCGCGTCTCGGAGCAAAGCGACTCTCAGCAGCAGAAGGAGGAGGAACAAGCGGAGGTGCAGGAGGAGGAGAGCCGAGCACATCCTAAAGTTTGTGGCTGCAGCTGTCTGGACGCAGCGGACGCACGTACTGCGCACCTGAATCAGGTTGGTGTCGTATGACGGGCAGAGATCTGCGGGCACGCAGCTCTGTAATGACTGCGACTGAAAAACAGCAGGCAGGCAGCGATCATTTAAGTAATCACAGCTCAAATGTTCAGCGGGGCGCCTTCGTGCGAGTGCCGTGTGTCGTCGTGTCGCTCGAGGCTCCAAGTTCAAAAGTCCGCAGACGATCCGTTTGCCATTTGTGGCAAAACTTTCTGTGCTCTGTCCTCCTGGAGCTCAGCCCCAGCCTGCCAAAGCACTATTAGCTGATCACAGTGTTTGTGCCAGAGAGCAGCAGTAAATGCTCCTGTAGGTTTGGGAATAAATAGGGGTGAAGATCGAAGGGTCGGACGACCCAAACTGAAAACACAGACAGACGCTGCTGCATCGTTTCCATCATCGTCTGATTGTTTCATCTGTTGGAAATGTTGTAAAAATGTTTATCAAGGCAGCGTAGTTTTTGCAGTTTTAAGAAGGTAACCTTAGATCAGTAACCACGTCACCTGCTCACCTGGATATGCTTGAAAAAACATGCTATGGCCCACTGTACCATGAAATTACTCTGACTGTCCTCTTGAAAGACAGAATTCATTCTCTGCTCATAGCCCTGTGCAAGCCTCCTTCAGGAACTACGGATTGAATTATCCTGCTGAAATGGGCTGTTGTTGCTCTCTGAGTGCCCTGCAGGACATCAGGTAGGACAATAAGATGGCACAGGTGCATACGTCCTACACAAATGGCAGAACTGGGGTCATTTCAACGTTGGTCAGAATAAAAATAGACGCTGGTTTCATCGTGAATTGAATTTGCTCGTATATTTGAAATCCATCCATCTGCACACTGTGATCGGCTCTGTGCAGTTTGAGTCACGTGTGGGTTTTGGCCTGTCCTGCACTGTATCGTTAACTTATCAAAGTATAAATCTGTGTCAGCCACTGGATGCTCCACAGCCTCCTTGGCTTCTTCCATCCATATTGTCTCCTGTTACAGTGACAACTGCTGAATAATTTACCGTGCCTCGCTAACTGTAATCAGGAATCCAAGTTTGGGTATCTGATGGTGATTGCTGAGCAGAGAGGTTCGGTGCTTTGGAGACCAGTTGGAGCTTTCAGATTAAAATGTAAGTGATACCCCAAAAAGAGAGCTATTTAATTGTCTTGGCTTAAAATAGAACCAATAAAAAGACTCTCTCCAGTGTCGACACTGTGCTGGCGGCTGCATATCAGTGAGGCAAAGTACAGCTTCATTTGTCTAAAGTACAGACAGACATCGTGCTGTAATGCATAGTTACATATTTCATAAAAACGTTTTGTTTTTCTTAAATACTCCATTGGTATCTCGCTGCACTGCAGCTTTTAGACTTCTTCTGTGGTTTTGCTTGCACATTGACGAGCCAAGGCACCTTCATGCAAGGCAAACATGACAATCGAGAGCCATGGATTGCTTTCTCCTCCTGTATACAGACTAAATATGCAGGCAAACGGTAAGAGTTTTACCTGGAAGAGTTGAGTTTGTACGCAGCGTTCAGTTTGGATGAAGAGGAATTTACAAAAAAAGGGAGAAATGAATCTGAAGTAATGGTCCGTGGCTACTCTCAGCTTACCAGTTCAGATAAAAACACAGCGTAGTAACGCTGAGTGCCACAGTCATCGAGTAATGACATCGAGAGATGGAAAGAAAAGAGGGAACCCAGGTGGGTTTAAGCCCATCTTCCTCGCCTGTCAGGATCTACAGCATGGAGCACGTTAGTGTCTCGCTGTGTCACTGCCAGTCACTGTTATTAGCTTTGACATCATTTACTCTCTGTTGCTCACCAGGGTGGCTGCTTTATTACGTTGTTTGGCCCTCGTTTAAAATCGGCCGAATAAGGAGACAAAGTCGCTCGCGTGTCTTTGCTGCATCATTTTAATTTCACTCCTGAAACGACTTCTTCGTGTGAACCTGAATCACCTGTATGTTACACTAAGCATGATTCATTTGAACTGTACATCATGTAGCACCACAGCACAGTGAGCATAAACATCCCTTCTGCAAAACCAGCAGGAAGGTAGAAAGTGTGTCAGAGGAGATGCAGCAAAGTCGCTGTAGGTCTTCAACGTTAACCAGTAAGAGTGACGTGGCCGGCTTGGATTCCTCGTTGAAGATCAGCCATCAAATATTCATCAAGCCCATAACTTATCAGCCTTCTGTATCTGACTCTGGGATTTATTTGCTCTGCTTCAGCTCGAAGCACTGACAGAAACTCCCCCACACGATTCTGTTAACTCCTCTGGAAAGAGAAAGGGAGACCAGTTCACTTACTGGAGTGACTCTGCCGACGGCTCATGATGCACACTGTGCACATAAGCTGTCCTTTCTTCTGCCCCAGGTATTTGGGAGGCTTAAGACCCCCCACCCCAGCTCACTGTTAGCTCGGTAATCAGATCAGGACAGCGTAGCGTCACTTCAGCAGATGTCCGAGGTTTTGCTTTGACTCTTCCTCTGTGCTGAGGACTCCGGCTCGGGGCTTCTTTTGTCTCCGGGGATCAGAGCCGTGTGCACCCTGCTGGGCAAAGTTATTTCAGCTTCACAGTTTGAATCAGCACTTTGCTCACTAGTTAAAACTCCTCTCATTCTTTAAAGGCAGACCAGATTTGCTGAACATTTCACCCTGATATTCTACTTTCACGGCGTTGGGTGGGGGCCGCTAGTTTTTATTCCCTCGTTGACTGAAAAGCATTGTTTTACGTCCGGACTCTGACTTTCAGGGTCATTTCCTTTTACTGTCCAGGAGAAAGTTTTTGCCTTTTCCTTCTTTATGCTGACTCTCAGCCCTTTTCCACCTTGGATCTGAGCAAGTGTCGTGTGGGCAGGGCATGTAAAATATATGGCCTTCACCCTGGGCCCGGCTGACTGGCTGGCACAGGTTCTGTTCTGTCCCAGTGGGCTTGACAGAATGGCTGTGATGGGAGGAAAGTGCTGCCTTCTGGCTTTAAGAGTGCTGACATCTCCATACTACTCCTCACATGCACTCGCACACCTTCCATCTCATCTGTTTGCTTTCCCTTCTTTCACCTCCTTCAGATTTCTTACCTGCAGATGTCCCCCCCCCCTGTTAGCTACACACCTCTGCTCTGTGTGAACTTCCAGACTTGAGTCACAGATATTAGCGCCGCCACCTTCCTGCTTTTCTCTTTCCATTTGTCTGACCACTCCTCACTTCACCACCAGCTCTCTCTCTGTGAGGTCTTTCAAGGTGAGCTGCTGTATGTTCTTCGACTTATCTCTCATCCTCTTATCCTTTCTCTAAATTAATAAAAAAATGTTTTAAGAAGCCCACTCACGAGCCTTTGTCCACCCACTGCTGATCTGCTCAAACTTGTGAACTGGTCTCCTTTCATCCTCATCATTGTGTGAATATTTTATGTCTGTGATTTGTGAATTAAACATAGGATCTAGGCAGATATGATTGGGCTGACATTTATTCACACTGACTGGTGGGACGGATGGGTTCGACCTGATTAGAGCCGCGGTGGTGAACAGGAGCGTCCTGTCAGCACACCTGCATCGGTGAGGTAGACGTGTTCTCAGGAGTGTCTTTGCTTTGAGTCAACCCCCAAAGGTCTCGTAAATAGGAAAAAATGACATTTATAGCTTAGAGAGTCACGACTTGGTCAAATAAAATTCACTCTGTGAGTGTGTGCATTTAATCTTTCTGGGGTTTTTTAGTAATACTTTTATAGCTGCTAATATTTTCTATGACATTTATTTTACAGTAACCTTATTTAGCAGTGGAGGAGGGCAATAAAACACTGAACACACCATGTAATGCTCTTAATATCCAAACAAAGGTCTTTTATGCTCTGAAATCATGGCCAAATATTTCAACTCTGTGTAACGCTTTCTATTAGCACACAAAAAACACACTGGAAAGTTGGGAATATATTTTTAAACTAATAAATCTCATGATTTTCCTATTGTTTTATTCCTTCCCTGTAGGACTGATATTTTACATTTCTTGAGCTGTGTTTTAATATTTAAATTTAATTAATTCCAGTGAAACAGTCCATAAAATACAAGGAGATCTGCTTATCCCCACTAATCTGGAAAGTGGTGTATATATGTCCAGCTTTCAGAAACTGTAGTTGAAAACAGTGGCATTTACTAAGTGTTCACTTTTAAGGTGTTTTCCTCATGCATTAAAGGTATTTATACATATATTGTACGTAAACCATCTGTACAGTATGTCCCGTGTTACAAAGTAACTTATTAGGCCGTGCACGTCCTAGAATTTCTTTATTTTGTAGTTAATCCCATATATAGAAAAAATAAAAAACATTTACAGTGTAGCTCATTAGACTTCAGTCGCCTCCGTCACTCACTACAGACCTCTCTGCTGAATCATACCTGTCATTAATCTGTCTCTCTTCCACAGCATGTCTTTATCCTGTCTTCTTTCCCCCTCCCCAACCAATCACAGCAGATGGCCCCGCCCCTCCCTGAGCCTGGTTCTGCTGGAGGTTTCTTCCTGTTAAAAGGGAGTTTTTCCTTCCCACTGTCACCAAAGTGCTGCTCATAGGGGGTCATATGATTGTTGGGTTTTTCTCTCTATGTATTATTGTAGGGTCTACCTTACAGTATAAAGCGCCTTGAGGCGACTGTTGTTGTGGCGCTGGATAAATCAAATTGAATAGACGGTCTCGGTCTCTATAGATGATTTTCCCTTCCTCACTTTTCTATGGAGCATGTTTTGTTAAACTTGTGTTTTGCCTGATGACAACAGCAACAGGCTGCAGCCCCAACATGTCCCTGAGTAGGATAAGCAGTTAAGACAATGGATGGTTGGATGGATTGTAAGTTAGCAGGAATTGGACCTTTGAGTAATAAGTGTGTGTGAAGGTGGCTGTAGGTGCTAGCTGCTGCCCACCATCACTTCAGCTAATTCACATCACTGAACTTCAGCTCTTGATTGTGTTTTTTGGCGTTTGTCTCTGTCGCAGCATTTATAATTGGATTGTATCACAAATAATACAGCTTCTTGATTAGTTAACTGTAATGGCAACCCGTCCAAGAACTCTGCCGGGTACTAACCTCTTCTACGAGCATGGTCTCCTCTAGCTCCGAAACAACATCACCTAGCATTGACCACAGTACTAAATAGAGCAGGGCGATATGACCAAAAATATTTATCACGATATACATTTGAAAATTTGACGATATAATTGACACTAAACAAAATACTTTACAACTCCTCAACTTTATTAGTGCAAAAAAAACCAAAACCCCATCAATGTATTTTCACTTAAACAAGCAGCTGTTTTTTATGTGCATTAAAGTTATATAAAAATGTAACAGTGCAAATTCCTCGCTGACAGTTTAACCAAAAGGCATTTCCAGTGGAAACTGGCCGACATATCCTCAGCATAACCATGTATAATATCCACAAAACTTAAAAAGAGGTTATACACACACAATACGGTAATATTATGTTGAAGCGCAGTACGTATCACTCCGCGAGGCTCCGCCTACGACAGCCGTAATGCTCCGACAATCCATCAAGCGGTGCGGCTTCGTAGCTTAGCAAAGTCGTACTGAAACATTTGACACATTTTCGAGCGCCGTGCACATAAAATCATTTCGACGTCATTAAACACAACCAGAGTTCATACAGAAGGCTCACGGGATTATAAGGGGCTCTGTCGACTTTCAGAAAAATCAAAGGATTGATTTTAAGTGTCGTATTTTCCAAACAACACTGTAATAACGACGGCCCGCTAGCGTGCTCTACCAAAAATAGTAATTTGTTGTGTATCTGACGGACGAAAGCTGAACCAGTTCCACCACTGAAGTTGCAGCATTTTTACAAACCAGTTCTGGTTCATCCGGTTCACTCAACGATCCACTTTCGCTCTTCTCATTCTGCGTCGCCGCCATGTGCGTATGTAAACAAAGGCACGGCGCATGCGCGCTTTAACCATATTCTATCGCGAAATTTCATTTTCCTATGGTTGCCCAACATTACACCGGTATCACCGTGAGCGGTATGATATGGCCCAGCCCCAGTACTAAAATCACTGCTTTAAAACAGGAAGTAATCAGTGGTTGATGTCACAGTAACTACAGCCATATGTTAAGTAGAGCCCATAACATACCATTGTTACAGCTCAGAGTTTGATCTGCATTATAACCATGAAACAACATGTATATTGCGGGTTGTTGTGCACAATTTTGTCAATATTAATCCAAAGAAACATGTCAAAGGTGGACGGGACACGTAGACTATAATGGGCACATCAGTAAATATGCACCGTTTATGTCTGTAGAGCTTGATTTGGTATGAATCGGTTAACGCCTCACATCTGCACGCCTTGCACAAATGAATGTTTAAATGTTAAGGATCCAGATCACAGCAGGACTTCCAGTCCCGTTCCTTCACTGAGCCACAGGATCGACTCCTTCAAAATATTCCCTGTTGACAGTCAGACGCCGCTTCAGGCTGTCAGGAAGAGTGACACGAACATCCCGGAGAGAGGACGCAGCACGCTGGACACTAAGTACATAGCAGGCCCCTCCCCCTAATGTCAGTAGACTTGATCCCACTTTTCTTTGGAGTAACACGCAGGTCAGTGTACAGCACACGAGCCTCTCGGGGGGATTTAAGCCTCGCCGTGCTCATGTAGAGCAGAAGGCCTGTCTTTAAAAATAAAAAATGAATCAACAGTGATGAAGAATATTGTATTATTTCACTGTTGATGCAGGGGTGACCTTGAAGAGGCCTAAATATGCTGATAGAGAAACGAGACTTGTGCTCATCTGGGCTGTGATAAAATGATAGATCGCAGCTTTGAAGATGGATTTGTTCAGCTGCGCTGCTGCTGTTGAGAATCACAGAAGAACTGTTTTTGCCCCTTTGCTCCCTCGTCTGTGCACAGCTCCATTTGTCTTTGCCTGTTTCTTCATCCCTTGTTTCTCCTGGTTCACTACATCAAAGGTTTCACGTGAACCATCACCAAGAAAGTTTGCTGTAGAAGCGCCTGATCTCCAAACGTCTGTGTGGGAGCACGCATCTGGATGTGTTTCTGTGGACTGACAGGTCCCTCAGTATGAAGTGTGTTGCGCTCTGTTATTTGCATCTACCTTTTTGTTTTCAGAGGTCAGCAGTCTTGAGTGCACTGCTGTCTCATTTGCATGTCCACTCAGTAAAAGAACAGGATGCTCTCTCGCTCGCTCTCTCTCACTTTGTGTCTTTATATCTGTCCTCGCACACACATACACACCTTCTCGTCCAAGTGTGTCCACGGAGCCGAACGAATGGCTGCGTCGGAACAGCGGAATATTTAATTGGCCGACTTTATCACCATTACTGTAGCCACTGACTGTCTGCCAGCCCAATTATGACGGGCGATCTGCTGGCCAAGAGTAAAAAGTGCAACGGCTACACAGACGCTCTGTGCTGTCTCAGTTTAAATGCTAAAAATACCTGTTAGACAGTCGTGTGCGGGTCATTAAATGTTAGTATGCTTGCATATGTACAAGAGACCGGAGCTGCTGTGAACTCCAGGTTCAAGCCAGACGCGTCCGAGATCGTTAAGGTGGATTTTTTTTTTTTTTGAAGTACGTTTGTTGTTGTACACAATGCAAGGTGACCTGGTCCCTGTTGTCCTCATTAGCCAATTGTCAACTCCCTTAGGCGACAAATGAAGCGAGACAGTCACGCACATATAAAGTCCCCCAAACCAGTCTCTCATCAGTGCTACCAAAGAGCTTCCACAGGGGCCTCCAGCTCTTTGAATATATGCGTGCATGTGTGTGCAGTTTATGGGCAGATATGTTTTTCTGATGCCCTGGAAACAGCATTACTCCTCCATTGATGGAGTGGGGATGCCCAGCTGAGCTGGTGGATCTCACGCAGCTCCCCTTTGCCTTTTCTTCAGGTCCACTTTATCTTCATAAGTAGCAAATTGGAAAGGGTTAATTCAATTCCCAGCAGGCTGTGGCTGGGAACATTTACCATCTCTCTCGCTTTCGCTCCCTCTCCTCCCTTTCTCTTTGTTTCTAAAGTCTAATTACTTTTAGAGAGTGGCTTTACTCGGGCTATAAATAATGACAAATCAAGGCTGTCTCTGCACTGAACCTTTAGAGCCTTGCACGGCTGGCTATCTGCGTACATGAAGCGATAGGACGGTTGCGGTCTGCGCAACTTGTGTCGGCTGCAAAGCCGATGCTGGGTTTGGGTGTGAAATTTGCATGAGAGTGGGTATCGTGGGCGGAGAGCGGCAGCCAAAAGATGATGGAGACCACAGGGCAAAGAAAATCGTCATTTCTAATTCATTTTTACAGAAAGGCTCCGCAGGTTTGCCTTTGCTGTCCAAAGATAGACCAAAATATAATCAGTATATGAAAAGTTATGATGAATTCTTACGTGATACTAAACATGTACTTGTGTTCAAAAATGTAACTATTTTTGTCTTTGTTTAGTATTTAGATGAATAATCTACAGTAAATGGCCTGTATTTGTATAGCTTTACTAGTCCCTAAGCACCCCAAAGCGCTTTACACACCCATTCACACACACATCCACACACTGGTGATGGCAGCTACATTGTAGCCACAGCCACCCTGGGGCGCACTGACAGAGGCGAGGCTGCCGGACACTGGCGCCACCGGGCCCTCTGACCACCACCAGCAGGCAACGGGTGAAGCGTCTCGCCCAAGGACACAACGACCGAGACTGTCGGAGCCGGGCTTTGAACCGGCAACCTTCTGGCGAACTGCCAACTCTTGAGCACGATCGCCCCCTGCTTTTATCTTCACCACCACATTATACAGAGAGAGCTGATGATGTGGTGGCTGGACACACTAACACAGACCCCCATTTGTGTGGCCGCCTAATACTCAAAGTATTATACGAGTCATAGTTTTGCTGTAAATATTTCCCCCTAGTGTCTGTCTGTGTCCTCATCCTACGCATGCTGTGTACGTCTGAGTGGTGCTAAAGAGAACAAGAGTCTGCCCACTGTTGCACTGTCTGTTTTTGCTGGTGCACTCTTTGTGTGTCTGTGTGAGAGAGGTGTGCGTTTAACGGCTCTTTGACGAAGACTGACGAATGTCCGTTTCAATCCTCTTCATCTCAGGGGTCTCGTCACTGCCTGGAGGAAGTGTCCTGGAGGAGAGATGGAGTGGGCGAGAGCTAATGCGAGACGAGGCTGATGGACGTGTGTGTGTGATGGTGGGAGTGAGACTTAACGAGGAGGAAAATAAGCTGAGCAATCTCTGTCTGTCCTCCCTCTACCTCCCAATGACTGACACACACACACACACACACACACACACACACACACTCTGTGAAACCTTATCTACAGTATGTGGCCAAAAAAATAGACTTTTCTGTATCCTGTATGTTTTACACTCACGGTTCTTCAGTCCAGCTCATTGCTTGAATAAATCAATATGCATTAGCCACGTAGGAGCAGTCGGATACCTGCTGTCTGATATGATGAATTTCACTATTTCAAATACAATAAATTGTTTTTATTAAAAAATTCTTTGTCACCAAATACTTAGAGTGATTAGAATCAGATGAAGAGGTTATATTTGTAAGTTACATGCATGCACGTTGCAGGTTTAAAGTAAGACTTTACATGCCTTTGATAAATAGACTTTATTAATCTTTCACAGGGTAAATTCAATAATTACAGCAGCACAAGGCCGAGGAAGAAAAAGTCCATTAGAAATTTATTAGAAACCAATAAAAATTGCAAAATTAAAAAAAATAAAAGACAGGGTACAACAAAAAAAGTGCAAAAATGAATGAAATACAAAGGTAACTTGTACAATATGCACGATAATATTTTTTCGTGCATATTTTTATGTACCTAAACTGCAGCAGAATGATACACGTGTGTATTTGTGGTTGTATGTTGGACTTTTTCCATGCAGGAGTCGAGCTGCTGTGACGTCTTCACTTTGGTATTAAGCTTCTAGCTTTGGATCAGAGCCTGGAATGCTAAGCTATCAGCTAACGTTAGCTTGCTTGGATAGCTTCAGCGCTGATACCTGCTGATCTGTGCTAACGGACTGATAAACAGTGCTGCAGTTTAACACTGAGCACAGACCAGACTGTTAGTACACTTTGCCATACAGGAAGTGTCAGATTATTGTGTAGAAAAATGCTCAAAGAGGTAGCAGTGAGTTATGTCCCTGCACAGTTATTATTACAGGAAACGAAAGCTACAGAGACACTAAACATATTTTGACCTCATCAGAACATGTTGGTCATGTTAGCTGGTTCAAGTCTGTCGGGGTTGACTTGCTTTCAGAGTCTCAAGTGGCCATTAGTGGAACTGCAGCAGTTTTCTGTTTGTCTACATTCTTTAGTCATTGATGTTATTAATGACATTTTAATTTTATCACTTACTAAAAATAAGAATGTAACAAGTACATTACTGGATTAGAATTCACTGTCATTGGACGTCTGATGTTTGTCTGCTATTTTATTGCAACTTGTTACATTCACCTTGGATCTCACCCGTTTCTATAAAAGCTACAATAATATGCTTTACCAAGACCTCCTACCAAAAACGTGTTATTTATGTCATTAACAGGTCATGTTATTATATTTATGATGAAAATTACAGTCCCTACTAACGGCTGTCTAGTTATTTCAGAACAATAAATTGCACTCAAAAACATGTTTAAGCCCAAAGGGTTAACTTTAAGAAACTGAAAAACATTTACGTGTAAACAAAGTAAAATGGAAATTTATCCAATCCAACTAGATGTAAACTGAATGTATATCAATCAAGCATAGCATAGTTCCACAGGTGATCCAGGCGTTTTGTTTGTTTTTGTTTGTTTTTTCCTTTCTTCCCCCCCTTCTCACCATCTCTTCTCCCCTTTGGTTTTCTTTCTCTCCCTCTCTTTCTTTCATTCTTTCTCCCTGTCCTATCCCCCAGTCACGTCTGTCCCGTTTGTAGCAACCGAAAATAAAATAAATACATAATTATAATAAAGGTCAATCAAATGGACCAATATGGCAAGGCCATGATGATCCACTTGGTAAAATAAATCCGCTTGGCATCTTTCTTGGCCTTAAGACAACAATTCTGATGGCTAAAGCTCCAAACGGGACACAAAAAAAAAAAAAAAAAAAAATCAAGCATAGTTCCCTTAAAGATGAATTATTTGACTCAATCAACCTTTAATTTTCTATATTTCTGTGACATTTTACTCAAAACGATTGCTTCATGTTTACGAGGGCAAATAATCATTTTTTTGAGTGTATTCCAGCTGGTCGTGCTGGTTCAAGGTCATCATGCTGCTGGAAATCTGCTGCTGCTGCGTGTTAGATAGAAATGCTGTACGTTATAAATGCATTATAGAACTACAGCCCCACTGACCCGCGACATCAAAAGCTTTGAAATGAGTCTTTTCAGTTTAGACAGCAGTCTGTGTAACAGCCCCACCTCTGAGTGGTATCAAAATACACCAAGTATGTCAAGTGGTTTGTATAAGTGAGCCACAAATAAACTGAGAGGTTAAACATCGAGTCTGTGAACGCAGCTTTTCTCCTACGAAACGCTGAAGACGTCCAGATGAGTTCGGGGATTTCCTCGCCTGGTTGATCGAGCATGCGTCAGGATTATAAACCAGTTCCAACATTTGCAAAACTGTAGCAACAGTTTCAAAGCTTCTCCCGCGTTTCAGACGTGTGACGCCGTCCGTTCGCGTCGTCCTCGTCTTTGAAATCGGTTTCAAGGTTTTCAGGACTTTTGCTGATCACGTCACTCAAAGGCCAAAAATCTGGAGCTGCCGGCACGTGCGCAGCAGCTCTGTTTCGTACACGCACGGACGTGCACGTTCATTCACAGCGTGAGCGCCTCCCGAGTGTGTCATCCTGCTGCCGGTCTGGGGCAGCAGGATGATGAAGCAGCAGATAGAAAACCTTTAAACTGAACCCGGCACACAGAGAGACGTACGGCAAAGGCATTCTGCCATCGTCACGCAGAGGAGAGTCAGTCCAGTCTGTGCCAGCAAACCTCTCCTCTGTACTGCTGCCTGTTCGCCACAGGAACTCCTGCTCTGTTCATCCATCTTTGGCTCCTCCTACACTCCTGTTTGACTCCCTGTACACCGAGTCGCTCGCTTGTTTTTCTTCTTTAACGCAGCCATAATGCTGTGTGCAGGGCGGCTGTGAATTACGAAAAAATGCACACTTCTTAATCCCTGCACTAATTTCCCTTAAATGACAATTTCAATTGTCCTTCTTTTTCACCCATCTCTCCCACTCACTGCTCTTTCTTATAACCACATGTGACCCCTCCTCTCTTGGTATCATGTTTATTTAAGCAAATAGCGTAGCCGCCACCCATCAGACAGGTGAGCAGGTAAAAATGCTTTCGTATCATCTTTCCTCAATGATTTGAAACCTGGTCGGCCGCAGGAGATTTTAGATTATTAATGAGGCTCCTCGGCACATTGTCTTCCCCTCAGTCGTGTGAGCGAGTGAATGAAAGTCCTGGTGTAACAGTGCACCGACAAATATGGGCGAGGCAGCGTGGTATCGGTGTTTATAATCGTGCATTCATTACTGCTAATGTGGCTGTAATGGCAGCGTAATCAGAGTCCTAATTGAGTCATTATCGGGATGCTGGTGCTGTGTTCTCCTCACAGATGGTTTATATCACTGTCACTGCTGCTTATTAAGCACGGGGTTGTAATAATCACATTGTGGGGAAAATGACTTCATCTTCTTGTTATGCTTCACATTAAAAACGGTGCATCCTATTGGTGCAAATTTGAATGTCATGATTTTAGGCATATAGAGACGAGGGGCAATTTTCTAACCAGGTGGCTTTCTTTGGTGTTTCTTTCAGGTGTGGGAGTGGTTGCTCAGCTTAATCCGGACAATCTCACGACGCTTGGCCCGCATCGTATCGGCCGAGGAGTGGAACGAGCCCATAAAAAGATTCTGCCAATCTGCATCTGAATGAAGACACTCTTCATCTGTGACCGACAGCCTAACGCATCAGATAAACATTTTCTACCTCTCGCTGCTTCTCTGCTTGTCAAGGAGGGCGTTTTTCTGAAGCGATCACCCCAGAAGGAGGCGCCGGAAAGGAGTGGCTTCAGCGTTTGACAGCTCTGACCCACTTATCACGCTCCAGCCGGTCGAAGGGAAAACTTAGCATTTAGCAGACAGCTTCAGGAAAGGTTATGCATTGTTTTATATTCAGGGCCACTGAGCAGCTGACCTCCCAATCTGATTAGCTCCATACAAACAGCCACACATGTGCCCACACAGACGCGCACACACCGGGCTGCCGGCCTCTGCAGGCGCTTTAATAGTGCGCCGCTCGTGTCTGCGTTTCACTTTAGCGTCACAACACGGAGACGCGTGCTGAAACAGCTGAACCCAACTTGGTGTTAGAAGTCCATCTGCGCGCTATTAACTCCCTTAGAGCACGCTGACCTTGACCGCCATCAGTGACGTTTGCGTTAGCGGGAGGCGGTGTCACGTCCTGTCTGCTCTGTGAGACGGAGTGAGAATGAGAGCTGGTGTGGCTCCGATAAATACACTAAAAACATGAGCGCCGGAGGGCAGGCGCTGAAATAGGAACGGCTGAGCGTCATTAGACTCTTTAGGCAAATGTGTTACACAAAAAATAGTCCTTATTAATTGAAAAGTGTGTGTGTTTGACACTCTGTCAGAACACATGAGAGTCAAAGCTGTCTGGGTCATGTCACTTTGACTGGCCTACATTTGATCCAATAAAGTGGCGACCATGGGACTGCGCTCATCGTAGACAAACGCTCTGCGGTCCTCTCGCTCGGTAACTATTCTTCTAAAAATAAATAAACAGGGTCTGCAATATTAAAAACGTTCAACATTTCCTAAATGAACGCCTTCCCTTCCTTCTCCGCACCTCCACCCAACACACCAACCATCCAGTCAGTGTGTAAGCCCTGTCTTCGGGCCCCGTGGAGGATGAACGATGTGCCCACGCTTGACTACGAGTTGCTGCTGTCCCCAGCCAGCTCCTCCCTCACCGGCAATCATGGCGGCGGCAGCAGCAGCCCTCCTCTGGCCTTGGTCGGGGTGGACACGGAGCAGCGTACCGCTTTGGCCTTTGTAGGCCTCCTCATGCTCTTCTTGGTCTTCTTGCTGGTCAGATGCTTCAGGATCCTTCTGGACCCCTACAGCCGCATGCCTGCATCATCCTGGACTGACCACAAGGAGGGGCTAGAGAGGGGTCAGTTTGATTATGCACTGGTGTAGGGGGGCACGGCGCAGGGGAGCGTGTCATTGCACACAGACACTGTTTTAAAGCACGGACTGGTTTAGAGGGACATAACATTGTGACTGCACTGCTTAAGAAGGACGTCAACTATTGCAGGAAGTTTGTACTGTGTCACTGTCATCGTGTACTGGTGTAAATACGCGGCTGCAGGACCACAGCTAACCATAACGACTGTGGTTCGACATGAGGCTCGACGCACAGCTGCCTTAACCAGACCTACTGTAACAGGGGAAACATGCTACCCAGGCCACAGCATCACTTTAGGGCTAGCTGGACAGGATTTGGGAAATATTCACTCACAACTAACCTCAAAGCTAGATTTCTTTTTTAAAAACCCACTCCACTTGCATAAACACTAGGGGTGCAACGATACACAAAATTCACAGTTCGGTTCGATACTTTGGTGTCACGGTTCGATATTTTTTCGATACAAAAAAATGTTCATGCCTTTTTAATTTGTCATTTATTAAAATTATAAATATATTTTTTAATTCAAAAGTACAGTTTTTAAATTTAATGTTGCTGAAACAAAGTAATAAAAAAATAAATCTATCTGATGGAGAAATCCCTCATCTTTGGAAAAGAGAGTTTATTACAGAGAAATGTCTCTTTCCAAATTAAAGCTATACTATACGCTTCTTCTGGGCTATATTCTCAGCAGCATATTAAACATATCAGGTCCCCATAAGGAGAATCCTGTGCTAACGGCTGTCTAAATGACTCGGGTAAAGTTTGTAGCATGCGTGCTTGTTGTTTTTGTCTGCTTCCACTTGTCTTTGCACGAGGATGATGTCGGAGTAAATGTGCAGTCATATTCGTTGTGTTCCCACTAGTGCTGTCAGCGTTAATCTGAAATGACGTTAACGCCACAACGCGGCAAATCTCCGTTAACGAGCTACCGCGGATCGCCCCGTGCGTGGGGCTGGATGTTAACGAGCTAACTGCGCTAACGCACTAGTTCCCACCCATGTAATTGAGCATTGCGTGGCACATCCGACATACTGTTTTACTTTTGTCCATGACGCGCTTACCTTCAGGGTCATACGTCACATGAAAACCAAAATAGTTCCAAATGCCAGATCTGAATGAGGGTGGGGGAGGTTCAATTTGCCATGTCGCAACGAGCTTAGCTTCTGTCTTGCTAGCTTGCGCTGCGCTCAGTGGATCTGCGCTCGACAGTGCAGCCTAGGTGGAGTAGTCGAACGCAGATCCACTGAGCTCTCAACACAGACAGCATCGTCAGAAGAAAAGTTGATAAAATAAATTAAACATTTAGTATTGTTCGATACATATGCGTACTGAACAGAAAGCACTGCATCAAACGGTTCAATATCGATACGAGTATCGTTGCACCCCTAATAAACACAGCCAGAGCTTAGCTGAAGGAGTTTACATTTAAGCAGATGCCCCTTTAATGAACCGAAGCCCGTCACGAAGCGTGTGACCTTTCAGTGCTTGGCGAGGAGCACAAACACTCACCTTTATCGTGCTTATTCAGACTGATTACATCGAACAGTTCCAGATGCTTTTAAGGCCCAAGCAGGTCGTTTGTGGCACTATAAAAATCTTGTCTGTGTATGTTTTGTGTGTGTCTGTGTCTGTAACTGAGAAGCCATACTGAAACTATATAATCCCGTATTACTGCGAGTAGAGTTTGTGTTACCCGGTCGTGTCCTTTGCTGTAGTCAGCCTGCTGAGCGTGTTGATGAGGCAAACGGCAACCTTTAGGCGAAACAAAGCTTTATTTTTCTATTCTCGACTCAGGTTTTGGAGTCTCCTTTTTGCTATCCTTTTCTCTCTTCCTCTTACTGTGTCAACCTTTAGACTCTAGAACTTTGAGCTAGTCCTGCAGCCCAGTCTTAGGAGGCAAAGGAAAACACTTTGCTTTTTTGAGTTTTGTAATTCAATATTTTTCTGACTATACGCTTTGTTTTTGATACGCTGGAGTGAAACAGTGAAAAACTATGATTTTCTTCTTCAAGTACTCTTATATAACTTCCACTGATGCTGGACTGTGTGTGTGTAGTCCATGTTGTTCATGTTTGAAATGAAATAAAAGGACTGCTAGTTAAAGTCTCCTCGTGTCACTTTTGCTGTGGGCATTTACACAGACTCGGCTCCTTTTAAATCTTCCGTTTACGAGGAGCAGCCAATCAGAGGGAAGTTGTCTTAAAGGAAACGAGGCCTTAAAAGGAGACGAGATAAGCAGCTGTTTCGTGCACCGAGGCCCGCTGGACCTTTTAAAAATGTATTATTTTGAAGTGCAGATAATAATAAATCTAGTGTTTTTCCTGCCCCAGCTAATGATCTCTGCATGTTCTCACTACATCATGACCCTCTTCCGTGGCCTTCCTCTTTGTCCAGTATTTGCACTGTCCCTCTGGACATGTCCGAACCCTCTCAGCTTCTCTAACCTTGTCTCCAAACCCCACACGCTCATCTCCAGCCGGTCCACCCTGCCTCCACTCTCGCCTTCACCTCTCTCGTGCAGTGTCGGATAGCTGACCTCCAGGTATTTGAACTCCTGCTTCCATCTCCATTGTTACACACATGCTTTCATTCCTCTTCTCCCCAGAGCACACCCCCACCTCTCCTCCGCCTGATCTCGCTACAGATCCCAGTCCACGGAGACTCCTCCCTGACTTCATCTGTCAGCCTGTCCGTCGCCATCATAAACACGACGGGGGTCAGAGCAGATCACTGATGTTAGTTCAGCCACCTGTCACACCTCCTCATGCCTCAGTTCCTCTTTTCGCACTCTATCGTATGCGTTCTCCACAAAGACACAGCACCAAGAATACACAACTTAAAAATATAACCCACAATACTTTATTGCCATTTATGTCAGTGGACAAAGGTTTACAATATAATAGGAAGGACTCTAAGTTTTACAGACTGCCCTTTGGTGTCATAAATCTTTGGTTTTCAGAGATGATGTCACAGGATGTCCCGCGATGGCCGCTTTATTACGTGATCCTCATCTTGTAGATGCTGTGTGACTGGATGATTGTCATATCAGCTTTCAGTTAAACTCTGGGATCAACAGGTGTGACAAATGCTGCTTTCGTTAAGCACAGGATACCTCGACGATGATGACGATATTCAAGTCTGACGCTGAAGCTGAGATACAGTAAGCACAGGCAACACGGTGCCCTTTCAAAAACATAGTGGCAAGTTTAAAAAAACAACAAAATACAAAATGAGAATAAAGATACAAAGTATACAAAGGTTCCCAGGTTAGAACGTGGTTATGTGTTAGAAACGTCGTCTTCGATGAAATGCCTCAAGTGTTCAAAGAGAAGGATTAGCATTTAGCACCACAGGTCCGGGCACGGTGGCATGTTGGCCTCGATCGTTGTACACACAGTGTAAGCTTCCCTACTTGTTGTGATAAAAGAGCTCCTGATTATCTCAAAGACTGATCTGACTGCAGCAGCCTTAACGCGTCAGTCAGTGGTGACCAAGCGCATGCTCGCTTTTGGTCAATCTGTGAGTATTTGGTCTGGCAGCTGTGACATTTAAAAAAAAATCTACATTTCACTTAAAAATATACAATTAAATCTTCAAGAAGCAAGTTTAATAATATTGGTTTATCAGCACTGAGACAAAAGACGGAGACAACAGCAATAAAACCTGGTAAAACAGACTGCGCTTCTTCTACAGCGTTTGGTATCACGTAGCACCTTTTTCCCCTCAGGAGGAAAAAAATCATGACAAAGGATGTATGACCTGAAGCATATTCTTGTTTTTGTGAGGTTTTGCGTTCTAATGTGCAAGCCCTTACTCTGTAAAGCACTGCTGTTAGTTACAGCTTAACATGTCGTGTACCTTTGAGGCTGCTACCGCATTCACGTGTACGTCCCTTCAGCTGTTTTCACACATGAATTCTGGGAAGCGTCGGGAGGACGGGGTTGGTACGACATCCCACGCGGCAGGAGATGGTTCTGGCTTCTGGAGATGCTCCGTTTGCTTTGGACGGTGCCGTCTGTGTAGAGCGTGCAAGAAGGCGAGAGCGACGCCCGTTTGGTGAATTCAACAGATGCTCTCGAGTTCAAGTGAAACGGACGTCTGTGTCCTCAGGGCTGCAGTGCATGTAAACATGGCTCAGTCCTCAGACACCGAGCTCACGGTAAAGCCAAACAAGGCAGATAAAGTCAGCTTAATGTCATTAAATGTGTGACTGTAGTAAAGAAGCTGCAAGGCTCCGACAGCCAACACTGGTAGGAAGACTGTTGGTTACATGAAGGCTCACAGGTCCTGAATCAGTGAAGTCAAAATCACTGAAAGCTTAAATACCTGATCTGACCTGATCTATCTTCTTTAAAGTCTCCGAGCTACTCGCTGCTGCATTCCCTGCTCACGGTGGATGCTGAGGGACATTAGCACCCTCTTTTGTTTTAAAGTTAGCATCACAGCATGGTGTTGAGAAGTACTGAGGTAACCGAACGTGACAACACACACGCGCAAACACGCAGGACCAACATCAGGCACACGAGAGGAGAACTTGCTGTTTTCTAAAAAGACTCGTTGGATATCAAACAGAGAGCGAACGTTGCAGTCCTTTGTGTTTCTGAACAGCACAAATACAATAAATGACTTACTAGGATACGTGAGGGGCCCAAGATCACAGAGAAGTGAGCTTGTTCTTAGACCATAGTGGCACGCTTATCTTCAACCTTATTTTTCTCGACGCTACTAAACACAATGACGTCTGTAGATGCTGCCTGTGATTTAAATACTCGTCTAAACACAGTTCTCAGCACTTCACTTCTAATTAAAGCTTTGTTGTTTGTGTCTCATCTACAAAAGTGCTTCATGGACTCGTGAGCCTCCTGTCTGCTTTTGTCTTGTTTGGGTGGAGGTGGCCGTGGTCCAAGCACAAAGACACCTCTCTGCGTCTCCTCCGCTGGGTCTCCGGGTGGAGAACGAGCGCTGGGTCGGGTAGGAGTGGAGGGGAAAACAAAAGAACAAAAACACAAAACAAGAACACAGAATAATTTGAACATTAACAAGGTGGTGGTAGAGCTGACTCAGTCTTTCGTAGCCCTCGATTTCCCCCCGTCGGTGAGGGGGTCCTGTAGGGGGACTCTGTGTAGGAGTTACTGGATAAAAGGTTAAAAGGCTTTAGAGATCAGTCCAGAGCAGGATGGCACTCTGAGCTCAGTGCAGGTGGACGTGGAGCCTGATGCGCAGGGCGTCACCTATTTCCCCTTGTAGGTAGTCAATGTCATGCTGCTTTTCTAGTTGGTGCAGTTTTCGGGGCCCAAACAGCCGAAGGCTGGCAATCTCCAGCCGGTAAGATCCAGGTGGAGGCGGCTTCTTGCCGAGTCGGAGCACGCTCTTTCCGTCGCGGCGTTCCAGCAGGCGGAAATGTTCGTCGGCGTTGCCGTGGGTTATGACATAACGGACGTGGTGCTCCAGGGGCTGCAGGGCGGGCAGAAGCTCGAGCAGAGGCTCCTTGTTGAGCAAGGAGGCCAGAGAGATGTTAACAGGGATGGAGGCCTGCGTGTCCACACTGGCCATGCTGACTGCTGCTTCCTGCAGGGGGAGCGAGGATGCAGAGGATGGCTGTCAGTTCTCATAATCTAAGAAAGTTCAACCTGAAACCAGAAGGAGCTAACAAATATACCTGACTGAGCTCATTCTCATCAGCATCGCGCTTGTGTCGTCCATTCTTTCCTCCTCCGTTGATCTTACATTCGTAGCAGGCCTCGGGAGACAGGCTGTCTTCATCCTCACCCTCGACGTGCTGGCCTGGGAAGCCTGAGCCGGTTATGCAGTGACTGGGTGGAGACAAGCACATCAGCAAAGTTCAGCGTGTGCGCAGAGAAAATTCGTTTCACGATCAGCATCGGGAAAAATGTTCTGGTGAAATGTGAGCCCCTCACCCCTGTCCTGCTCTGTAGAAACCTCCAGGACAGCCACACAGGTAGCCTCCATCAGTATTGGAGCAGCCATAGATGCAGGGGTTTGTGGACGTGGTGCACTCGTTCACATCTTGGCAGCCACCGGCACCCTGATCAAAGTCAAAGCCAGAGGGACACACGCACTTGTAGCTGCCCAGCGTGTTGTAGCAGGAGGCCGAGCCGCAAACCGACGCTCCCTGACACTCGTTCTCATCTGCAGTGAAAGAAGAGAGGAAGTTCTTAACTTCTTATGCACTCGCTGACCACCTGAGATATACCAGCTGAACTGCTAGTTAACACAGATCTCACCAGCTAGTTACATGGTAGTGATCTGAAGCATTTAGGCATGTAAACATGTACAGAAGTTCAATCTGGGGGGGAAAGGGTGTATGTTTGTTGGAGGCAGAGAGGCTGGTGTTTCAGAAACTACTAGGACTTCTAGGGTTTACAGAGAGCTGTCATGAAGACTCAAAGCAGGTCCAACCGGGTATATGATATGCCTAATAAAGTGTATGAAAACATTTCTATTGTTTATCAATGAATGAACAGCAGAGGATGCAGAAAACACTGAAATGTTACAATCTGTGTTACACTAAAGGCCCGCACAGACGCTCTAATAGAAAAAAAGGAAATGTATTTATTTGTGGCAGCAGATGAATAAATAAAATAAATAACATTTTTATTTATCCTTTCAGGACAGAATCACAAAGTGCTGCACATAAGATTACAAGTCATAAAAAGATTTAAAAAAAGACAAAATAAAACCGGCAAAAAATGAACCAAAAGCAGTTTTAAAAAGTTGAGTTTTGAGTTGTTTTTTAAAAACAGCTGCTGAGTCCACAGTTCTTAATGTTGGGGGGGAGAGTCCACAGTCTGGGGGCCACAGTGACAAAAGCTCTGTCACCCTCAGTCCTCCTCTTAGTATTTTTTTATAGCAAGTAAGCCCTGATCAGATGACCTGAGGGACCTGCTGGGGACATCGGGCTGTAGCAGATCAGAGATGTAGGCTGGTGCCAGTCCGTGCACAGCTCTGTAGGTCAAGACCAGGATCTTGACTCTAAATTCAACAGGAAGCCAGTGTAACTGAGATAACAACGGTGTCACATGTGAGTACTTGCAGGATTTAGTCAAAAGCCTCGCTGCAGCGTTTTGCACAACCTGCAGACGATCCAGAGAACCTTTGCTTAGACACATAAACAGCGAATCACAATAATCCAAGCGTGACGAAATAAATGCACGTATAGCAATCTCCAGTTCAGAGCGAGATAACATCGGGCTTAGCTTAGCCACACTTCTGAAATGATAAAAACAAGACCGAACCAGAGATTTCACATGTCCATCCAATGTGAGACTCGAGTCAAAGGTGACACCTAAATTCCTGATAGAGGATTTAACATAGAGTGAGAGAGGACCAAGGGCTTTCACTATCTGCGATAGAAACCCATCAGGGGTGCATACGAGGACTTCGGTTTTCCCCTCGTTGAGTTGGAGGAAATTTGCAGCCATCCAACGTTTGATCGAATCTAAGCAATCATTCAGACGCTGAAGCTTAGATAAATCCTCAGGCTTAAAAGAAACGTACAACTGAATATCATCAGCATAACAGTGATAAGAAATGTCCTCAAAAGAGCCCATTATATGCTGGAGGGGGAGAAGATATATTAAAAACAATAAAGGCCCCAAAACTGACCCTTGAGGGACACCACAAGTAAGGGAGGTAGAGGATGACCTAAAATCGGAGACCGCCACAGAAAAGGATCGGTGATGGAGATAAGAGGAGAACCACTCTAATGCAGTTCCAGATACACCAACCCAATATTTCAGCCTTTCAATGAGGATGTGATGTCAACTGTGTCGAAAGCTGATGTGAGGTCCAACATGAGTAGAACGGAGCATTTTCCTGCATCATCATTCATCAAAATATCACTAGAGACCCTAAGAAGAGCTGTTTCCGTGGAGTGAAATCTACGAAAACCGGACTGAAACTTATCGTAAGTGCCATGTTTGTCCAGAGCTGCCATAAGCTGCTTAGCCACAACCTTTTCTAGAAGCTTAGCGATTAACAGTAACTTGGAGATTGATCTGTAGCTGCTCCAAACAGAGGAGTCAAGCTGAGGTTGTTTTAAACGTGGGAGAATAGCAGCGTTTTTAAAATAAACATGAACTATACCAGACGCCAGTGAAGAGTTGATTAAAGTGAGCACACATGGGCCAATAGACTGGAAGACATTTTTGAATAATGATGCAGGTACAGTGTCAGATGGCCCCGCCCCTCCCTGAGCCTGGTTCAGTCGGAGGTTTCTTCCTGTTAAAAGGGAGTTTTTCCTTCCCACTGTCCCTAAGTGCTGGTTCATAGGGGGTCATGTGATCGTTGGGGTGTCTCTGTGTTGTTGTAGGGTCGACCTTACAGTATAAAGCACCCTGAGGCGCCTGTTGTGGTTTGGCGCTGTATAAATAAGCTGAATTGAATATTTTGATTATGACAACACTTATTACAAAATAAATAAAGATACTTCATAGCACACAGAGCTCTCAAACATCCAGATATTTCTGTATTATCTAAATCTCATTTTTTGCTCCAGCTTGTCTTATTATTATAAATATGAATCTATAGTTTCATTAAAAACTAAAATCACTGGCTCCTCTATTCTGGTCTCTGTACTGCTTACTGCCCTGAACAAGACGCTGACAGACTCTGGGTCAGGCTACTCACCCACACACTGGTTCCACTGGTAGTGCTGGACGTAGCCCTGAGGACAGCCACAGCGGTAGCCTCCCAGCATGTTCTGGCAGCCGTGCTGACAGCGGTGGTTGCTGCTACATTCATCCACATCTGAAAAACATGAAAACTTCTCACTTAGTGACACGAATCAGTGGAAGAACAATTCTGGATCCCGCTCTGCAGCCTGATCATCTCAGCAGAAACACTCGTTGATCTCTGACTGTAAAGGACACCTTACCTTCACACTGAAAGCCCGTTGTGTCCAAGGAGAAACCTTTGGAGCATTCACAGTTGAAGCTACCAGGCGTGTTGATACACGAGGCCCGGGAACCACACACGCTGCTCTGAGCGGTGCACTCGTTGTTGTCTGGCAACATTTAAGAAACATTGAAAAAGTGTTTCTGCACCCGTGAAGTGTAAAAACACGCTTGTCTCATATTTAACCAGTTTCAGGTTGATCTGGTTTCCTTTTTCTTTTGCACTCACCAATGCAGGCAGTCTGGTGCTGAGAGAAGCCAGCGGGGCACTTACAGGTGAAGCCCCCAACGGTGTTAACACAGAGGAACTGGCAGTTGTGCTGCTTGGTCGCGCACTCGTCCAGATCTTCAGAGAGCAGAGAGGAAAGAATCACAGCGGTTGGAAAAGCTTTTTCCATAATTTAAGAATCTGTTTGTTTGAAAGCAGGAAACATTTGGAGGCCCAGTGAAAAATTACAACTGTGCTAAACCAGATCTGAGTTTCATAATTTGATTATTGATGTGTTTGTTTAGGTTCGAACTCTTATTAAAATGTAATTATGTAATTATCTGTGTTTATTGTAAATGATGCAGTACTGTCATTGCTCACCAGGGGGGTACAGACGCCTCGAAACCATAAAACTAATACTTATAATATGTTTGTTACGTTGAATTATAACCTTCGACTTTAGTTCAATAAACAGAACTTAGCGACGACAGCAGCTACAAACAGGACCAATAGAAACAGCTTGTGATTCGGACACAGCTACAGAGAGATGCAGTGGGTACCTTTGCAGGTCTTCCCATCAGGCTGCAGGCTGTATCCTCTGGGGCAGGAGCACAGGTAGCTGCCTTCTGTGTTTTTGCACAGGAAGTTGCAGGGCTTCGGGGACAGGGCGCACTCGTCCATATCTGACAAAGTAAGACCACAGTGAGAACACAGAGACATCCTTTATCAATGTTCAGGCAAAGCAGAGAGCAGACGTACCGACGCAGGAGGTTGCTGTGAAGTCGGCTTTGTATCCCACGTTGCAGTGACAGCGGAAGGATCCGATGGTGTTGATGCACTGACCGTTACGACACAGATCCGGCATCACCTGGCACTCGTTGATGTCTGGAAGAGATGAGAGATTACAGAAGACGCACGCCGAGAAACACAACATCAGCCTCGTGCTCTGCTGTGTCAGCGCGCTTTGTGTCCCAACATTAATTCTTCCAGTCTTACAGGTTAGAATTGTCGATAATAATAAATAAATATTATTAAATGCAGAAAAACCGAAGTAAAATCTTTTCTCATCACTGAGCGTCTCACCTCTGCCATCAGTGGTGTAGCCAGGACCGAGTGGGCACATCTTCTTGTACTGTATGGTGCCAGGCAGCGGGCAAAGCTCGCACTGCGACCCCCAGCCCCGACCTGCGTTGCAGCAGCACTCAGACTTGGTCACGCTGTTCCTGTTGGTTGATGACTGCTGGCACATGGTCTGCAGGACCTCTGTGAAACAGAAGCCCTTTCTGTTGTCTGGAGGGAAAGAAGCAGTACTTTAGTTACCGTTCACCCCAGCGCTGCGTGCTTAGCAGGCTCTTATGCTGCAGCGATCTCACCGATACACTCGGTCCCAGTGGAGCTCGGCTCAAAGCCGTCGTTGCACTCGCACCGGTAGCTTCCCACTGTGTTGACACAGCGGCCGTTCTTGCAGATGCCGGGCTTGGTGCGGCACTCGTTCAGGTCTGCAGGGGTACAGAGACGAGTGAAGAGGACAATGCTGCATGTGCGAGAACTCCATCTCTCCCCGTGTCACTGTCACTCACCCATACATCCCTCTCCGTCCGGTCGGCGCTGCATGCCAGGCGGGCAGATGCACATGAAGGTGCCGATGAGGTTCTTGCAGGTCATGCCTTTGGAGTCACAGTCGTCCAGTCCCTCCGAGCACTCGTCCTGGTCTGCTCAGAGGAATGAGAGGTTAAAGCTAAAGCACTAAAAAACCTGTTACACTGTTGAGAAAATACACGAAACACGATTGTGTTCGTCACACATGAACACGGAGACGCAGGAAGGTGAGCTGTCTACAAAGTAAAAGCAGCACTTTTAATAAGGAATCAGCGGTGGCAGGCTCACCTCTGCACATGCGCTGGTCGTCTCGCAGCACGTAGCCAGCGGGACACATGCACTCGTAGGAGCCAAACGTGTTCACACAGCGGAAGGCGCAGAGCAGGGGGTTCTGGGAGCACTCGTTGATGTCTGCAGTGAAGGAGACAGTTGGTTGGAGACGTTATTTTATTAACTGCCCTCTGATATCAGTTTGACTCGTGCTGCTGAATGACTGACCTTCACAGGTCATCATGGGTCCTGGTTCAAAGCCCTCCTCGCACGAACACTCGAATCCTCCCACCACATTGGTGCAGGTTCCATTTCCACAGGGGTTTCCTATCGAGCACTCGTCAGTGTCTGCAGAGGCCAGAGAGCAGACACGTGAATTCAAACTGAGCAAAAATTGATGCTGCACCGTAGATTTCCAAAGCATTCATTAGCAGGTTAAATCCCAGAATAAATCAAGGCCGGAAACGACCCGGACACGGCGTTGATTTTGGTGAATAATAACGGTGATGCAGCCGACAGTTCCTAAAGAGAAGTGCTTTTTATTAACTACGACCAGTGTTTGCCTACAAAACTGGAGATATTCCTGATGATGAACTGCTTAAAAGTCAGTACATTACATTACATTGTTACAGCAATGGCAAAAAAATGTGAATTAAATGCAAACTCTGCACGTCTCACCGATGCAGTTAACGCCAGTGTAATCCAGGTTGTATCCAAAGGGGCATTCGCAGCGGAAAGAGCCGTCTGTGTTGATGCAGATGCCGTTCTGGCAGATGCCCGGGTTATCCAGACACTCGTTCAAATCTACAGAGAAGGACAGAGCGTTAACCCATCGAAGCCTCTCGCCACTCTTCTTCAAATGAAAGCGCTTCGCTCGGTGTTGCAGCGCTCACCTTCGCGAGCGTCGCCCAGTCCAGGCAGGGCTCCGTGGCCGTAGGGACACAGAGTGTTAAAGGCAGCTGGAGACACATCATAAAAGACGGTTTTAATATTTGAAGCATGCTACTGCGTGTGTTCGAACAGCTTAATAATGACTCTGTTGCACAAACCGTCGGTTTCTCGTGGGCACAGCTCGCAGGGCAGTCCCCAGCCCTCTCCGGGCATCTTGCTGCAACAGCACTTGGCCTTGGTGGTGTTGAAGGCTTTGGGGACCGAGCACTTGCCTGCCTCGAATTTGGTGAAACAGAAGCTCTCTCTGGTATCTGGCAAAGCAGAAATAAAGAGTCAGCTTTGTTTTCAAAGATCTCCTCCAAGTTTATCAACGTGCCTCGACGGTACTCGACAGCTTCTCTCACCGTAGCAGCGTCGTTTGTTGTCAGAGAGCACGAAGCCCGGCTGGCACGAGCACTGGAAGCTGCCCGGGGTGTTGGTGCAGGTCCCAAACTGGCAGAGGCTGAGATCCACACACTCATCGATATCTTGGAGGTGAGCATAAAAGAGCGTGTGTGCATGAGCAGACGGCCTGACTGTCTTTGACTCCCTGATGTTTAAGCGGACTCTTTGCGTGTCTTACCTATGCACTGGTCATTTTGCACCTCGTAGCCAGGAGGACAGATACATCTGAAGGATCCGTCCAGGTTCTGACAGGTTCCCGGAGAGCAGGTGCCAGGCAGACTCACACACTCATTGATATCTGTGAAAACCGGACACAGGTGTGTGTCAAACGCGCTGCCAGGGACTTTCACCACAGCTTTTCCAAACATACAGTAGCAGCGTTAGTATTTCAGATGTTATTTTACAACAATGACCAGAGTCAAAATGATTAGCCTGATGCTAACAGGCCTTTTAGCTGGATAACAGCGTGCAGCCGTTTGTCTCACACTCGTCTCCTGAGCGATCAGAGCCCGCTCTTCTTTGGAGAATCTCTCGAGCTCTTCCACATTTGATGGTCCTCAGACGTGGACCTTGGTCTTCAGTTCATCCCACAGACTTCCAGTTACGTCACACCTTTGTTCAGACCACTCGTTATTCTTCACTTTGGTCTTCTGGAAGTAGTTCTTCACCAGGATGCTTTGGATCCTCGTCTGGTTGTAAGACGAAACCTGACCACTGAGGCTTCCCTGCAGCATAGCACTCCCACCCCAACTCAAACATCGTCTCTGCGGTTAAAGAACGTTTGTCTCAACGGACCAAAGGACCTAATCTTTCCTCAGGTTGTCCTCAGCACACTTCAGCCCATCTTGAAGGTGTCGCTTCAGCAAAAGTCGACTTTTCTTCGTGGTAGTTATTGTCTCGTAGTTGCTGTGGGGTCTTTAGACACGTCTCTCACTAGTTTTCTTTCCAGAGTCTTTAAAATCCTTATCTTCCAGCCTCGTTCTGGCTCTCTTTGGATGTCTTGACGATACTTTTCTTGACACTTGGAAACCCTGTGAGAACTTTTTAGATCCTGATGCTTTGTGAGCATCAACAAGTCTAAGCTGATTTCTTACAGCATGATGCTTTCTCCAGTGACAGCTCGGCATTTTTGTCCTGATCGTACCTCGACCTGGTTTCCTACTCTTGAGGATTTGACCGATGACTCACCAACACAGTTCTTCCCATCAGGCGTGTTCTCATAACCTTCGTGGCACAGACACTGGAAGGAGCCCAGTCCGTTGATGCACTGTCCATTCCTGCAAACTTGGCCCTGGAGAGCGCTGCACTCGTCTATATCTGTGAGGTAAACGGTGGAGAGATTAGGATTCGTCTGAATTTCTTCCTATTTTGGAAAGAATAAACCTATTTTCTCCTCCTAACATGCAGACTCTGTGACAAAGCTGCCTTCAGGAAAAAGTTCAAAGACGTTTAATACAGTTTGACAAAGAACAGAGCGAACATCTAAATCTTACTTCACGTCAGTCCAAATGTCACAGCGCAGCAAAGGGCAGCTCGTTTTTATTGAATTGTAAGGGCGCAGCTTTTAATAACATGACAACTACAGCTTTGTCAAGAAGACGTTGACCTTTCACACAAAGCCCAAACTGCCGTTGACCTTTGTGGAGGAGAACAGCAGTGATTCGTACCCATGCAGTCGTTGTTGTGAGTGAGCTCAAAGCCGGGGAAGCAGAGACAGTTGTAGGATCCCACGGTGTTTTTACAGGTACCGTTACCGCACGGCTGCCGTTCACACTCATCGATGTCTGAAACACACAGAACAACATCAAAGTAAAGTGCATTTATATTAAGGTGAACCACTCTGTTGATGAACTTAGACCCAGTAGCTTGTTGACGCTGCACGTTAAGCCCAAATGTACACAATTGTATTTTTATTGTAACTCCTGTCCTGATTTAACCTTCCCTCTGACACTGGCCCTCTGCACAACACTGATGAAAAAGACTAAAAGTAGCAACCGAAAGTCTAAATGAAATGTTTTTGTACAATAGTTGTTGTTTCCTCCTCTTTAGTTCTTCTCTATTTCCACACTCTGTGTGGTTGGAGCAGATGAAGTGTGCGCTCTGTGGTTTGCTCACCCATGCACATGGTTTGGTCAACAGTGGCCTTAAAGCCGTTGTGGCAGATGCAGCGGTAACTGCCCTGCGTGTCGATACACTCGCCGTGGCTGCACACGTTGGGGATCTCCTGGCACTCGTTGCGGTCTGTGGACACGGGACAACAGAAAATCAGCAAAACGTAGCACACCGATAAAAAGTTTAGTTATGATCATCATGGCGAGTCTTAAAGACTCAACGACAGATTCCCAAAGTCTAAACGGACATCTTTAACCTCCTGAGACCCGAACTCTTCCACAGCAGCATTTTAAATGTCTCTTTGATATTTGGGCCGATTGGCGCCCGATGAATGTAAAAACAAAGAATTACCAGATTTTTGTTTTTACCTTATTTTTGTTTTTAAGAAAAATGAGAGCCACGTATGAGGATATTCATTTAAAATTTTGAAAGAACAGTAGCAGCATAACGTCCTCGCAAGTGGATATCAGGCCATTGTAGAGCAAAATTTAGTATTTTGGTCTAAATAACCCAAAATGTGATGTCCACATATGTGGACGCAGGTCCGAGGAGGTTAAATACATTTTTTTACATGTAGAGAAGCTGAATGAACCTAAACCCATTTCGTGTCTCCCTGGACTCCTCACACGATCGCTCTGTGAGCCTGTCACACAGTGTGGACTCACCCAAACAGGCCCCGCTGGGAGACAGCTTGAAGCCTTGCGAGCACTCGCAGCGGTAGCTGCCGGGAATGTTGATGCAGTTGGCGTTGCGCTGGCACAGGTTGTCCCCGCTGTTACACTCATCGATATCTACGCCAGAGGAAGGAGGAGAGAAACAGTGGGCATCAATCACAGGCTCTGTAACTGTCTGGTCAGAGCACGCCGTCAGCTCGCGGACAGCAGGAAACACAACAGCGCCATTTTGGCTCTGATACAGTACAGACAGCTGCTGACTGGCTGACTGATGGCTCTGGCAGGTACTTCCACTTAGAGCCACTGTGCTTTTTTACAAGGAGATACTTCTTGTTGGTAAAGGCAGCAATGACTATATTGGTAGAAGTGACCGTAAAAGCAACTATCGAAGTATTAATTCGAGTGTGCACAGTCTTCCCCTGTCGCATTGAGGATGGTGTGAGGATTACAAAGGACATTTCAGACCACATGTCACTGAAAGCCTGAGTGCTACCTTCACAGATCAGTAGTATGTTGTTGTAGCTGAAGCCCATCGGACATTCACATCGGAAGCTCCCAATCTGGTTGATGCACACTCCATGGGCGCAGATGCCAGGAATCTCCCTGCACTCGTCAATATCTGCAGAAAATCACCACCGTGGTCTGTTTACGAGGCACAGGAGTGAACATGCACGATTAGCAGGTGGGGCTCTTGATGTCGTAATACTTACCAATTGGTTTGCCAGTATGGATGTCAATAATGAAGCCAGGAGCCTGGTTACCACACAGCAGCTGGTACTCAGCTGGAGAAAAAGAAATCCAGTGAGCGATGGAAAACAGGCTTTAGCTCGTGTTTCGAGGACTTTGTTGGAACTCACTGGTGGCAGGAGTTGGACAGGCTTCACACGGCTTGTTCCAAGCTTTTCCCACGTTGTAGGCACAGCAGCACATCTTCTTGGTCATGTTGAAGGACAGCTCGTTCTCACACGTGTCGTTGAAGTTGCGGTAGCACACGCTCTTTCTCATGTCTGCCATACGAGAAGGAAAGTAGTCATCAGGAAAGGTTTGACACTGTTGGACATGTCATTAAATAAGCAACAGCTCCACCCACCCATGCAGTTGTTTCCTCCATTGACCTGCATGTACTCAGGTGGACACACACAAGTGTAGTTGCCCAGAGTGTTGTAGCAGGTGCCGGGCCCGCAGATCCCAGTGTGAGTCGTGCACTCATCGATATCTGCAAATAAAGCATGAGCAGCGTGTCAAAGACCTGCTGCTGGGTGATCGTTATCAGCTCTGGACATCTGAGTCACGCTTATTTCAGACTGGATCTGACATTTTATTATCGTTACAATTTTACTTTGTTACTTTTTATCCATAATTTAATCCACAAATAATATCAGCTACTAGCAACAGCATTAACTAATAAAATGTTCTATTTCATGTACTTATCTACTTCAAAATGTGTCCGCATTTCTCACCACTACTTGTAATATTAATAACAAATTATGTATTAATTACATATTTCATGTAATGGGGGTAAAAGTGAAAACAATGTAACCAGAGGTGGGCAGAGAAGCCAAACAGTGACAGTAGCACCACCTCAACATAGTTTTACTCAAGTAAAAGTACAAAGTAGCCTCCAAGAAATTACTCTAGTAAGAGTAAAAAAGTATTTAGTAAAAAAGGCTACTTGAGTACTGAGTAACTGATCATAACATCTGATTTAATGTTTAGTGCAAATGTTGGTATTTTAAAGACTGAAAAGAATAAATCTAAGCAGCAGAGAAACGTTTCCAAATCATTATTAAACTAATATTTAGGTAATATAGATGTAATTATATAAATACATGTTAGAACAGAGTGATGGTGTAACTTCATCTCCAACAGGCGGAGCAGACGGAGTAACACTAGCAAACTGCAGGTTTGTGTCTCCTGCATTTTTGGTTCAAACGTGTTTAATATTCACTCGAGTGAGAGCAGCGATACTTCATCATAATATTACTCGAGTAAAATTAAAAAGTGTAATGTAGTAAAACTACTCCTAAAGTAATTTTTCCAAGAAGTTACTCAGTAAATGTAACTGAGTAAATGTAATTAGTTACTACCAGCCTCTGTAATTAACATATATTGTACAGGCACAGTGGTGAGAATCATATTAAGGACGTGAAGAGAAACAGAAACGACACTGACGTGTGGCTGTGTACAGGATTACTGGGTATCCTTACTGTGTAACTCAATTTACTGTAATTGTTTGTGTGCTTGAATGTTGTTGTTTTGTGTGCATTTAGGCAGCAAATGAATACAAAATAAACACATTAAAAACATCTTGACTTTACTGTTTATCTGGTGAACAAGAAAGGAAGTGACTCAATAAATAAAAACAATGCAGTCGTACAACCGAAAGAACTCTAATAAGAGGAGGACGGTTGTCAGACCTCAGCAGGCGAAGAAGAAGAAGGACAGGAGGGACGGGACACGCTCCATCATCACATGACCCGGGCTCAGGGGGCGGGTACCGACTGCATGTTTACCTCATATGTTTGTGCGTATGAGTTTATATCACATGTGATTAGTACTAATATTTAAAAATAACTGCTAAGGTTTCTCCTCACACCTGTTCACTTATTTCAATTCTTAAACTGCAGTTTCTCATTGGTTTGTTTCAGAGTAGCTGAGTTTGTCTGTGCATGTTTCCTTGGTTACAGCAGACGTACGTCCTGGTGTAGCTCTGACAGGAAGTGTCTATAACGAGGGGCGAAACAGGATGTTTAACTGTGATTTCAGCTCTCACCTTCACAGATGCGAGTCTCTTCATTGAGGTAGTACCCTGGTGGACACTCACACTGGAAACTGCCAAATGTGTTGACACAGTTTCCACCCTGGCAGAGGCCTGGAAGCTCCTGGCACTCGTCAATATCTGGAAAAGAATTCGCTTTGTTGCATCCATCAGTGACACCAACGTGTTGTCTTTAAACACAGGACAGAAAACAACGTTTTACCCTCCAGGATGACAGTGATGGGGTTGGGTCTGAAACCTTCTCCTCCCGGACACAGAGTCTTATAGTCGGCTGCAGACGAGACAGAGACACACATGCAGGTTTGCATTTGGAAATAAACACTGTAAATAAATGAAGCGAGCGGGTCTGTGCATACTGGAGTTGAGCAGGGGGCACAGTTCACAGGGGTTTCCCCAGGCGACCCCCTCTGAGCAACAGCAGGAAGCTCGGGTCACACCCACTCCGATCTCTGCGCTGCAGGAGATTCCTCCATCGCCGCGGGCGAGGACATCCAGGAAGCAGTTCCCAACACGGGTGTCTGAAAAAGACACAGAACGGCAGCGAGTCCAAGAATGAAACGAGCAACATTTTGGGCGGCTCACAAATATGTTAAACACATTAAACTTCATTATGCTGTGTGACCCATCCACAGAACAAACAACATCTGCGTTTCTCAGTGTGACTCACCCACGCAGCCCACTCCTGTGGGGTTGAGCTCAAAGTCAGGTGGACAGTTGCACAGGTAGCTTCCTGGTGTGTTCACGCAGAGTCCATTGATGCAGTTAACAGGGTCCGCACACTCGTTGATGTCTGCGTTGACATGCAATCAGAAAACGTGTTCATATAAATGGAAAAAGCAGATGAAAGAAACCATTAATGAGCTGAGACAGAAGCACAAACCAGTGCAGTTTCCTCCACTGCGGTCCAGTTCGTAGCCATCATCACACACGCAGCGGAACATCCCTGGAAGGTTCTGGCACGTTCCAAACACGCAGATGTTCTGGAAGTTACACTCATCGATGTCTGTGGGGAGGAGACAAGTTTGGGTTTTTGTCTTTCTGACACCACCTGTTTGGAAGGAAAACGAGTGAAGCGACGCGCAGCACCTTGGCAGGCCTTGCTATCTTCTGTAGGAGTGAAGCCCATCTCACACTCGCAGCGATAGCCTCCCGGGGCGTTCAGACACTGGCCGTTCTCACACAGGTTCACATTGTCTGCACACTCGTCCATGTCTGCGAGAGATATGTTAAAAACTTACTGTGCGCTGGACACGCAGTCGCTGGCTTTAATCGGGACAGCTCCGACAGTCTTACCGGAGCATGAAAAGCCATCTCCGTTGAAGCCCTCTTTGCAGGTGCACCTGTAGGATCCCGGCGTGTTGACGCAGTCTGCGTTGGGATTGCAGTTGTGGTCCTCTGCAGCACATTCGTCTTCATCTGCAGGAGACAGAAGTGGAAAGCGTCACGTCAGCATATTCTGGATTTAACGAGGTAATTGTATTCCTTTTATGCTCTTTCGAACCCGATGCCTCCACATAAACTACACAGTAATACCCACTCACCCACGCATTTGATGCCATCTCCCACCCAGCCGTCTCGGCAGCGGCATTTGAAGCTTCCGGGAAGGTTGACGCAGGCGGCGTGCATGTCACAGTTATGGGATCCGATTTCACACTCGTCAACATCTGGAAATATTCAGAGCTATCAGCCACTTTTGTTTTCTAGCCCGGTACGAGTCAAAGAAGAAGCAGGCAGCACTAATAATGTTGGTTTACTCAGGTGAAATTCTCCTTTATTTAAGGAAAGGACAACTCTGGCCAGGTCTTCACTTTGAATGAATAATTTGTAAACTCTGGATCGGGAACTCTTGTATGCATGAACGAGCTGACTCAGAGAGTCCCGACAGAAGCTCAGGCCGCTCAGCTCGGCCTCTGATGTACCTGTGCAGCCCGTCGATCCCTTTTTGACAAAGTATCCCATCTGACAGTGGCAGATGAAGGAGCCTTTGGTGTTCTCACAGTCACCATGGAGACAGATGTTTGGGTTCAGATCGCACTCGTTCACATCTGAGATGGACAGATGAAGATTATACATGAATGTTCTCACCGTGGAGATTAGAGTGACACAAAATGAGAGTGACAGTGGAAGTCCCACAGATGCTGGGCAGCCACAGAAAGCTCATCTATATTTATAAACACGTCAGAGACTGAATGAATAAATGAAGGCGGCAGACGAAAAAGACACAAAATCACAAAAGAGGGAAACGGATTTACAGACCAAGATGACTGCTTGGCTTCGCACTCAAATTACAGGCCTACCGATACAGGTCCTCATATCCATGGAGGCCATGAACCCATCGAAACACAAGCAGCGATAGTCTCCAGGGATGTTGCTGCACTGGCCTCCGTCGCAGATGTCTGGAGTCTCCTCACACTCATCGATATCTGACGGCACAGGCAGACCGTTCAGTCTCCACACGCAGCGACGCAGTAACATTTCTCCTTCATGCTGTCTTTTTACCTGCACAGGTCCTGAGGTCAGGCATAAGTGCATATCCCTCGCTGCAGCTGCACTCGTAGCTGCCCTCTGAGTTGGTACAGTGGGTCTCGCAGCCTCCGTTCATGATGGTGCACTCATCGATATCTGCAATGAGAACACACATCGTCTGTGTTATTCGGGCGTTTGGGTTTCTAAGCGATTAAAGTTCATGTTCTGTCATAGTTTTATTTTATGTTTTCAGTTCTGTTATCTTCTGATGTGGGGCTTTGGTTCCTCTAGTTTTCTTCGTTCCCTTTAGCATTCCCGTTCTCTTCCTGCAGTCCCATCTTTGTGGAAGCCTGTTCAGTCGTGTCTCTCTTCCTGTTTTATTTTGGTAAGTGTGTCGTGAGCTGAGTGTCGCTTCCTGTCTTGTTTGGTTTGTTGTCTGCAGCTGTGTTCCCACCTGTTCCCACCTGTTGCCTCATTACTCTTTGTATAAACGGTGTCAGTCTCCCTTTGCGCCCCCACTCATGTTTCTGTCCTGCATGATAATCATTAAAGCTTGTCTCGGTTATTTCTCTGCTGCATCCGCTCTGCAGATGACTGGACCCAAATGATTGCACAGCCTTAAACAGTCTGGTTCTTATGTGAACTTTTCTACTCTAGCTGAAGACTCGCAGCACTTCATACAACTTCTTCTTCTTCTCTGGTGTACAGACTGGAGGATCAGCCGGGGAACGACCTCCAACCTCCTGATCAGTAGATGACCTGCTCCGCCTCCTGAGCTCCCATCATCTTTGCTGTTGCTGGTGCCTCGCTTTCACACGCCCTCTAGTATGACTCTACTCACCAACGCAGCCCTGTCGGTCTGGTGTGGCCTGGTAACCGGTGTCACAGGAGCACTGGTAAGTTCCCATCATGTTGACGCACTGGCCATTCTTGCACAAGTTGTCGCTCAGCTGGCACTCATTCACATCTGAACCAACAACAAAGTGCAGAGACTTTAAAATGATACGAAACGATTTTTGGTTAATTATTAAAGACGTCTTAGGAGGATGAATGAATGCACGGCACTGGCAGTGTGACGCACGCCGCACCTTCACAGGCCGATCCGTCTATGCTGAGCGCGTGTCCAGGGGGGCATTCACACTCGTAGCTCCCTTCTGTGTTCAGGCAGGTTCCTCCTTGACAAAGCAGTGGGTTTCTCTCACACTCATCAACGTCTGTGAGGCAATAAAAGACAGCAGGATACAGAGGAAGTCAAAGGGCAAAGCTAAATATCGGCTGGACTGACGTCACTTTCAGTGTGGCGTCTCAAAACTCTCTGAGCGTGTTTCATCCGTACCCATGCAGTTCTTCATCATCATGAAGCCACTCTCATAGCCCTCAAAGCATTCACACTCAAAGCTGCCGGGCGTGTTGACACATGTACCGTGACCGCACAGGTCGGGAGAGATTCGGCACTCGTCGATATCTGAAACACAAACACAGAACGAGAGCTCGCTGCGTGCTCGTTACAGGAGACGGTAACGTTGCGCTTAGCTGCGGCCTGCGCCCATCGTTCACACCTGTGCAGTTCCTCTCGTCGGAGGTGAGAGCGAATCCGTTGTTGCACCGACACCGGAAGCTGCCGATGGTATTTCTGCAGGTGCCGTAGGTGCACAGACCACGGAAAACCTTACACTCGTTCACATCTGAAAACAAACGCAGATAACGTGAAGCAAAAGAACGTGTGAAAGCTGTGCACATTCAGGAAGTGGAGCGTGACCTTTGTAGAAGGGTCTGCCCGTCAGGATATCTCCTCTGTTGGCAAAGCCATGTCCTCGGGGACAGACGGCTCTGTACTCAGGTGAGCCCTGTTTGGGACACTCCTCACAGTCAACACCCCAGGCAGCACCCACTGAACAGCAGCACATGTCCAGACGGTATCTCCCAGGCACCGGCTCGCCACACTCATCCTCGTGCCACTTCAGGTAGCACTGCTCACTGCGCATGTCTAGAAAATTGAAAATGAAAGTCATTTGTCCCAGAACTTTGGAAGAAAGGATGGTGTCTGATTTCACGGCAGTCCTCTTACCCACGCAGGTGCGCCCAGAGCTGTCCAAGGTGAGACCTTCGGCGCACTCGCAGCGGAACGAGCCCTGGGTGTTCACACAGCGGCCATTTTTGCATACTCCGGGGAACACCTCGCACTCGTTAATGTCTGCATTTGGAGAATCAAAAAAATATTTTGAAGCAATCTGCAGGCACACGTTACAGGAAGTAATTATTCCACAAAGGTCAGTTCTCAGTTAGACATCAGATGTTCTCACCTTCACAGACGAGGCCCTTCATGCGAGCAAATCCTCGGGAACAAGCAGTGTCTGAGAACCACGAGAAATCAAGATGTGATGTAAAGTATTTCTATGAAGCAATAGTTTGGTTTATATTTGATTTAATAAACTGCCACACGTATGTAGCTGTAATTAACACATCTACGAGTCTACGGACCGATCTCGCAGGGTTCACACGGGCTGCCCCACGCAGCTCCCAGCGTGGAGCAGCACTCAGACTTTAGCGTGGCTCCGTTGATGTTGACTTCACAGCGGTTGTCCTGAATCGTAAGCCAGCAAGTACTCTTCATGCTATCTGTAGAGCCAAAGAACAACAGCGTGAGTAAAGTATCGCTGTCGCAGTGACAGCTTTGCTGTAAAAGCACACGGTGTCGCGGTCTCGTTATTTCAGATTTAGGAGACAGATTCATATTCTAGTTTCAGTTAGGCTTTTAGTATTTGTAGCACATCTGACTTTGTTATTCCCAGTTCCTGCTTCCTGTTCCCTTTGGTGTCCAGCCTGCTCCCGGTCCCAGTCTGTCGTGTCCTGACTGTCCCATGTTGGTAATAGTTTTAATAAATGTGAGCACCATGAGTGGGAGACGCCCTACGATGAGTTGAAAGGTGAACTTGTTATTTATTCCTGCATCACTTTGTGTGTCCCTCCCGTCACCACGCCCTCCCCTCCCTGCACTCTCTGTTTTTGTGTCCCAGTATTTTTATTGGCCCCCGTATGAAAAAAGTCTGCTCGTGTCTCGGTTGTTTCCTGTTTTATTTTGATAGTCTCCTGCTTCGTGTGCTTTATGTTTTGTTTCGCTTTGCTTGTCTCAAAATGAGGGAACAGGTCACAGCTGTGTTCCCTCATGTTCCTCTGTGTGTACATGTCTGCGTCTCCCTCTCTGTGTGAGTCTGTCGTCGAGTTTGCCTCTAAAGTTCTTTCGTTTGGATTTCCAGTTACGTTCATGTGTTGTGTTGTTTTGTTGTGAGGCGTCTGCAGCAAAGCTGCTCGGAGTTTTACTCTGAGTCTGTCGAGCCGTTTGTGCCTTTTCCTTCCTGCCTCACAGCTGAATAATAAAACCTTTTCATCCTCCATCCTCCACGGGACGGGCTCTCAACATAGCAAGTTGAACTCAGCCAGAGGAACCAGAGACGAGCACAACTGGCTCATGTACTATGCATGAGTATTCATTCAATGACTCATTCACCCTTCCAGCTGTAGTGATGGCATGTAGCTGCTTCGGAGAGATTTCCAAAAACGAATAAAACCTCTTTAAAAAGTGATTTTAAATCTGTGGCAGATTTCTCTGAGGTAAAGAATCAAGGCCAGGCATGCAAGTGTTTATCTGAAAAGTCTTTTTGTGTGTTGCTGTGTCTGTGAGACCATCTGAGGATGATAATCCTCCTGGATCGCTCCTGAAAACCTCAGCGTTTGTTTACAAAAGTGGAGAGCAGACATGGACTAAAATCACTCGAAGGAAAAGACTCTCGCAAGAAATTATTGGTGTAATTGTCTCACACAAGCTGTGTCTTGGACCCCGCAGTGCTTCCTTAATTTGCACTGACCATTGAGGAGGAGCAGGATCTTACCCACGCAGATGGTGTTGGTGGAGTCCAGCTTGCTGCCGTGGGTGCACTCGCAGTGGAAAGACCCAGCCACGTTACGACATGCGCCATTGATGCACGGGCTGGACTCACACTCATTGATGTCTGAAACACAGGCGAGCACACAGCTGAGGTCAGAGCTGATTCTAATTCATCATCATCGTTTGACACACACAACATTTTGTTATCGTGTGTGTGTGCGTGCGCTCACCTTCACAGGTCTCTGACTCCGGCTTGAAAACAAACCCTTTAGGACAGAAGCATGTGTAGGAGCCAGGAGTGTTTCTGCACTGGCCGTTGTCACAGAGCAGACGGTTCACCAGACACTCGTTGATGTCTGCCAGAAAGAGGAAACAGAGTGCTGTTTGGTCACTGCGTCAAAACAGGAGTAATGCAAAGAAACAAACATGCAAACCATCAGAACCTGTAATGTTTACTCTCTGACATGTACCAGCTGAGCTAACGCTAGCTGCTCTAGCTCTGCAGGCCTGTCAGTATCGTACAGAACTGAACAACAGCTTATATGAGTCCAACACGTTCATGTTTGTGCAGTGATTTAAGCTGTTCAGTTATTTCTTTTTTGACATTTTCATGTATCCAACAGCTGAAACTGCAAAAGTAGAAACGTTGTGGTCAAAAATGAGTTTCTGTACGCTGCACAGCTAACTTTGAAAAGCACAGTTACGAACCACTTCAGACCGACTCACCAACACAGTTCTTGCCACTGGTGTCAGACTCGTAGCCAGCGTTGCAGATGCAACGGTAGCTTCCCCTGAGGTTCTCGCAAATGCCGTTCTGGCAGATGTCCGGGTCCAAGGCGCACTCGTTGATATCTGGGAAACATCATATTTTATTCAGATGATGTTGAAGATTTTTTAACAACACTGTGGTTACTTTCAAACTTCCTGCTCACCCCTGCCATCAGCTGTGATGCCAATGCCACTGCTGCACACGGCCTGGAACTCAGCTGGGCAGAAAGGATGTGATGAAAATTAGATTTGTGCGAGCTGAATGTTTGGCTTCGTTATCATTTTCAGACCATAACTGCTAATCAAGTGTAAGATGGACCAAAGAGGGTACCTGAGTTTCTGGCAGGGCAAGGTTGGCAAGGCTCCCCAAAGCCATGTTCCGGATTGGCACAGCAGCACTCCGACTTGGTCACTGCACCTGGGAACGGGCGCGAGCACGTGCCCATCTTGATAGCGCCGTAGCAGGTGGTCCGCATGTGTGTGTCCACACACACTCGACCATCCACATCGACAGCCAGGCCCGGTGGGCACTCGCAGCGGAAGGAGCCCTCAGAGTTGATGCAGCGGCCGTTCATGCAAATGCCAGGTGTCTGACACTCATCGATATCTGACAGAGAGACGGTGCCAATGCATCACATCGGGTCACGCTCGGTTTGTCATACAAGACTATAACAACCAGAATTACAACCGGTTTCCTCCAGAATGATTTATTGTTTGCATTACTCTCTCACAGCTGCTTCAAATGTTCTTTTAGTGCATGCAGAGTTATTTTGTTCTATTTAGTTTTATTAAAAGTAGCCTGCTGTATACAGCGATGAAAAAAGAATAGTGTTGGTTTAGTTTGATGTTTGGGGCTAAAGATGAAAATCTTGTTGTTGGTGATAAATTTGTAATAAACTCTCAGAGTCTGCAGGTACATGAAGACAGAACGAGGTCACTCAGAGTTTAGATGATCTGGTTTAGCCGTGTGTGTTTTGGCCGTGCGAGCGCTCTCTGTACTATGGTACGATCGTCATGGGAATGGCGGCTCCTCTTGAATGTTGAAGACAAAATCTCTCGACAGAGATTCAGAAATTCATCAATCTTTCTTTTTCTGGGCTCTGCATAAAAGCATTTTGGGGCAAGCCTCAAATACTCTGACTACTGAAGCAAAACTTCAAATGGTCAACGGAGAATCTGCAGAATTTCAAACAACACCAAATCTGTCATCGCCGTTTTGAAGCAGAACGTCTTCGGCTGACTGTTAGTCTGCGTTTGTACTTAATAAATCGACATACCGGTGCAGTAGCGCCCGCTGGGTGCAAGTGCAAAGCCAGGCTTGCAGATGCACTTAAAGCTGCCGTCCTCGTTGATGCACATGCCGTTCAGACACATGTTGGTGGTGGCACATTCGTCGTGATCTAGAGCGGACCGAGAGGAAACGTTCATAGAGCTGCTGGCTTATGTGAGCTTCAGGCGTCTCTGGTTTTGCTCCTTACCGATGCAGTTCTTTCCATCAGGGGTGAGCTCAAAGCCAGCATTACAGATGCACTGAAAGCTTCCTTCAGTGTTGACGCAGCGGCCATTGCGACACATCACTCCATTCACAATACACTCATCGATATCTTAAAAAAGAGTAGAAAGACGGCTCCTTAAATGCTCTCTGAAAGTAAAAAACTTGAAAGGAAAACACATTTTTTATGATATGACTTTGTTTTCACAGACATACCAATGCAGGCCTGTTTTGTGGGGGTTCCCTGATACCCCTCGTGGCACTTGCAGTGGTATGATCCATCTGTGTTGACACAGTCTCCATTGACACATGGATTACTCACACATTCATCCACATCTGGAGCGGGAAAATAAGAGCACATAAAAGGTCAGAATAAATGGATTTAACACGAACACCACGCTTCACATTTCAGACCCACGTTTGAATCAACTTCCTTAGACTGGCAGAAGATGGCAGTGCAGTGCATGCAGTTAACTGCGGCGCTGCATGTACCCTCCACAACATGCAGCGTGTTTCTTACCAATGCACTCCCCACGAACATCCTGTTTATAGCCCATGTTGCACTCGCAGCGGTAGCTTGTCGGCGTTGGGATGCACCGTCCGTTCAGACACAGGTTGGTAAAGTGTTTGCACACGTCCACCGTTTCGTTCACAGTAACGGTGCCTGAGGAGACAAAACAGGCCCGTGAAGCAGACAGCACAGACACAAAGTCTGTCATCTAAATCTCATTTAGAAGAATCATTCAGATGCACAGAGGGACAGACTTATGTGCTGGACGGTTCCTCCGTTGTTCCCAAACGTTCCTCCGTTGTTCCCAAATGTTCCTCCTCCGTTGTTTCCAAACGTTCCTCCTCCGTTGCCGATCCCTCCGTTACCGTTGCCATTGGGGAACTTGAATCCATAGGGGTAGTGTCCATTGTGGTGTTGAGAGAAACCGTGTACTTGAGGAACGCCCACAATACACAGACGCCTGAACTCATCTACCAGAGAAAGCAGAGCACAGATCAGTGGATCCCAACAACTGTTTGATTCAGAGAGCCAAGAAAAACCATTTACGTGGATTATTACAGCGATTTGGACTGAAAGGCCTCGACCGCTTAAAGCTGCAGAGTGGATCCACCTGAAATATCCGCTTCCTTCAGCTGCAGTGAGGCCATCGAGTAGAACCTGACTGAGTAATATGATGAAAACGACATGCACGTAATAGACATGCAGCTATGTATGCACACGTGCTTTTTAGCAGTTAACATGGACAAATGTTAACCTCTTAGTTTGGGAAGTCCCGATAAATCAAAACACACGAGCCGAAGTTTAACGGGGGAAGAGAGCGAGCACTCTGTAACAGAGTCTGGGTCACATGGTCTCATGCAGCTTGAGCAGGGGGATGATGGGTAATTATGTCCACATAAGTCCTTTCCATGCTTCTTTGTTTGCTCTTTGTTCATGACATCATGCTCATCAGTGGATGATGCCCTTACCTTTATGTCAGAGCTGCAACACAAACTCAAAACAGCCTCACGCTTACAGCGTTGTTTAGTTTGACTGTGCTGAAGGTGCTGGATGGGTTTTCCTTATTTTAATCTCATATGTATCTCACAGAATGAGCCAACATGTATTTTTTATTATCAGCTTCTCCTAAAAACTCTCTAAGAAGCGTTGCCAACATGGTGTAGCTGAAGTACAGACGGGAGGCAGAGCCTCCAGCTTCCAGACCACAGCTCCCAGTTTGGGTTTGGGAGAAGGACGCCCTCGCTACCTTTATGATGAGGCTTTTTTAAAGCTTACAGTCAGAGCTGGAGCAGTCATGCTGCAACAGGCGGCTGCTGGGGGATTCCCATGATGCACTGGGTGTTTCTTTATCAGTCACCTTTGTGTTTATGCAGCTCTCTGCATTTAATCAGTAGTTGTTATTATTGTCTGGATCGTTTCCACAGCGTGTCTTTTGTCCTGTCCCCTCACACCCAACCAGTCACAGCGATTCTGTTTCAATTCAACTTTATTTACACAGCACCAAATCACATCAACAGTCGCCTCAAGGCACTTTCTATTGTAAAGTAGACCCTACAATAATACATACAGAGAAAAACCCAACAATCATATGAGCAAGCGCTTTGGCGACAGTGGGGAGGAAGAAACCTCCGGCAGGACCAGGCTCAGGAAGGGGCGGGGCCATCTGAGAGAAGGAAGACCTCCCTGTTTAAAGGGAGGTCTTCCTTCCCACCCTTGACAAGTGCTTGTTTGTAGCGGGTCATTTGATTGTGGAGTTTTCTCTCCATTATTGTAAAACCTTTTCCTCACAACACGAAGCACCTCGAGGTGACTGTGTTGTGTCGGTGCTATATGAATACAAATGAGCTGAACTAAAACATGAGAGACGTGTGTCACATATACTCACCAGAGCCTCTGACGGGACACATCTCAGGGATCTGCCCTAAAGCCCAGCATCGTCCCGTCTCACAGCAGCACTGCATCTTGGTGTACTGACCAGTCAGATCTGCAGCACAGCGACCGTTTGCCAGAGCAGAGAAACAGGTTCCCGCACGCTGATCTGAAGAAAGAGAAGAATATCAGGTTGCTTAACTTAAAGACTTCATGCAAACAGGACAGCAAAACAAAGCTTTGTCGCAGGCCGCTGAGTTACGATTTAAAACATTCAAATCAACACAAGTTTAGGTCAGAAGGCTGTGCTGCCCTCTGTGTGGTGCCTGGGAGGAAGTTTCTTTATAGGTTAGCAGTGGGAAAGGTTGCCTGGGCTTTCAACTAACAGCAGGCATCTGAAGGGCCTCCAAAAGAGAGGTCTTATTTGTTACAGTTGGCCAGGTCGGGGTCAATGGGGCAGGATGTGGGGCGGGGCTTCAATGAGCGTATGTAAGGAGGTGACTGAGGGGGAAGCAAAAACCAAAGGACAGAAAAAAATCAAGGCAAAGTGTCAGAGAGACTGTGCATTTTTATCTTTTTATAAACTGAAAGACAAACGTGAAGGAGATGTTTAAGAAAAGGAAAAACTAGGGAGCGGGGTGGGGGTCAGGGGCTGAGGGAGGAGTGCAAGTCGATTAACTCACTAATGAGCCAGCAGTCTGGAATTAATCAGTTCCATGTGGCGCAGTTCTTGCCAATTAGAAAGAACATGCGGTGCTGCGCTGCGTCTGCGAGCACACATATACAGTGCAGCACGCAGGCTCATGTTTGCAGGCAGCACTGAGGTATACCTTCCATACATATTCACAAACATATGCTTTTACACGCATGCAAGTACACAGTGCACGCAACCAACTCCACAAACTATAAGATCCAGACGGTACGACGGAGCTTTAGGCACGGTGGAGGAGAAAGGGAGCGGGGAGGGAGGTGCTGATGAGGATGCTGATGACTTCGATTGGATCCAGATGTTGGTTTGCTCACTAGTGTTGCTCCAGTGCACGAGCATATGCTTTCATTTGGTGAGGTGTTTTTACAGACTGACTGACTGGACAGGTCTTCTTTTCTTTTTCTCTTCCAAACTTTCACTGTGTGACGGCGCATTAGGCTCTGATTACTGTCAGCGGCCCCAACAGGTCCCAGCGGTCCGCTTCATCACAGCACAGCGCATCCAACAGAGACGAGAACAAACATGCTGCTTCTAAAACACGAGAGCAAACAAACAGTATGCCCTGTAAAAATGATTCGCTCCTGTGAATTTACTCTAACCACAAAAAACCAAAGAGATCACGTATGGAGCTGACAGCCCAACAGTCACATGTTGAGGAAACAAGCTCAGATTGTCTTTTGTTTTTAAGCCCAGTTTTGTGGACTTTTTGATAGGTTGAAGTTTACTGATCTCCTCTTGGTTTCCTCTCAATCGAGCCTTTCCAAGGATGTACAGGAGCAAGACCAACATCAAACCGCAACCCACAGAAGTAAGGCTCAGGATATGGATGTCAGAGGGATGTAATGGGAAAAATGGAGGAGGATGGGAGTGTGAGAATATTCCAGTTTGGTTTTTTTTAAAAAGGAGACAGAATAAGAGAACTGTTCCACTTATAGATAAAATGAGCTCCAGAGTAAATCACTGAGCTGCTAGCTGAGGGAACGAGCTGTGGTGCGAGCCATGCTTCGGGCAGAAGAAGGACGGTGTGAGAAAGACGGGAATAAAGTGAGAGAATAAGGTCTTACTTTAGGGGAAAGGAGAATAACGGGGCTGAAAGTGATAAAGGGAGAAAAATGGCCTCGTATAAAGACAAACAGATGGAGAAGGACTGAATTCGGTGACTGGAGCACTGAGTCAGTGTAATACAAACATACCACAGACACGTGCACGACCCCTTTTTCATGTACTGTCACATTCCTGCGGGGAGCGACTAACACGCTGACCGATCGATCTAAAGAAACCACATTTCTCTTTGAGTGATGGAGGTCGTCAGCACACGTATCGATTAGCAAGGTTTGGAAACGGGTGAAGTCGTGCAGGGACGTACATTTCACTCCTCAGTCCTGACTTTAGAGGTCACAGCTTTTGTCTGAATCTCTTCGCTCTTTGTTTCTTTCACCACGTGCTCGATGCTCAACAATCCCCTACATGACTGCGAGCTCTCTACCTGTGACATCGGCCCGCGCTCTGTGTACGCGCTGTACGGATGCACACATCTGCACATCTGCGCGAGGCTCCTCTCGACATTTTCACACAAAGCTCCACTTTTTCCAAAACAAAGTCAGCGAGCCAAATACCTTCCACGGATGATGGATGACATATGTGAAACTAGGAAATAACTTAAATATAGGAATGTTAAATTCAAGAAAGCACGATGGAAGCAAAGACAGGCTGCTTTTCCCTCCGATGTTTAAAATTGTCAGATAGGCTGACGGTGAGTCGTCCGTTTTGGAGCAACATGACATATTAATGCTGCGTTTCACTGTAGCTCCATATGGGGGGAGGATTGTAGGGGAGTCCGTATGGGAAAGCAGCAGAAAACGTGTATATTACCTTTGTACTCGCTCATATTTAATCATGAAAGTGCCCCTGTTTGCAGTTTTGTCACATCATCACACACTGATTCCTAAAATGATGTTGCATAGAGAGGCCACTTTCACAAGTAAATCATATTACGAGGCTCATAAGAATATAAATATCAACTATCCCTTTGCATTTTTGCTAATCCTCGTCCATACGGTCTCCGTTAATACTCCAGAGTCTGACTCGACATGTCAGTTTGGTACGGACTGTGTGTGAGTCACTGTGTGTGAATGAGTCACAGGGATGCTAACATTAGAGCAGATTAATGCTGTCAAGGACAAATAATGTGTGTAAGTTTGTTTTCCCGCACATGGCGACCACAGGTCTGCCGCTCGATTCACCAGAACTCCACTCACAGGAAGCGGCGAAGGAGGGAGGGAGGTTACCAGCCAGATGTGGAGCTCTTAGCGAGCCAGGGGGCGAGGAAGTGCACAACTGTCAGAGAAAGAAACGTCGAAACTGTTTATGTGTGTGACTCACCCACACATCTGGAGCCATCTGTGCTGGAGATGTAGCCTCGTGGGCAGGTGCAGACGTAGCTACCGGCGGTGTTGGTGCATTCTCCTCCGTCGCACACACCGGGAACGGTGCTGCATTCGTCGATGTCTGAAAGAGGCCGTTACATCATAAATACCTCCGTTCATCTGATCATGGAGCACATCTGCTGATGTTCAAATGTTCAGTTCTTTGTTAGGATGCAGTAGCACGCTGCAGTAAAAGTTTATTACACTGGAGCAAGAGTTTCTCCCTCGGGGGAAACCAAATGGATGCAGCCTGACAAAGTGGAATTACTTCACTTCTGGTTTGTTCTGTTCTGGCTAAAACTCGAGCTCATCAGCCAAACGTGTAAATAGCAGGAACAATCACATAGTAAACCACACGGCTCGGAGAAGGAAAGCACATCCGGCTGACCAATGCATCACGGTAACATCAAAACAACCAATCGGATTACAAAATATCAAACAAACAGAAGAAACTAAGAACAACAATCACAGGCTGTGAACGGGACACGTCCAGACTAACACAGAACCTTTTCATGCACGTCTCCCTCGCTCTTACATTTAGTGTCTTGGCCATGGTTAAGCAGAAAAAGCTGAAAATGAAGCCCTGTTGGTGGACAGCCTGCACTGCCACCCGGGCCTCCAGCGTGGCTGCCAATAAGTGTATGAAATAAGCAAAGAGAATAAATTCATGCACAGGTAATGTTTCCGTTAAAACGAGTCCTGTTGTGCAATGAAAAAAAGAAATAAACAGTAATGTAAATGTAGTAACCACAGTTGCTTTCAATCTATAAATTACGACTAGACTTGAGGCTAAATTCAGAACAGGATAAAAGCCAAACGTAGCACGGCGTGACTCAGACATGCTGGTCTGAGAGCATCGAGGTACGACAGCGTCGAGCTCAAGTTGTATTATCCTGTGAGAGAGGTCCTTGTTGCTCCATGATGAGGGAACCCTAAGTTTTATGGTGTGTTACGCTTATTTATCCATATATGTAATTACTGCGCCACCGCTCGGTATAATTACAGCATCGGTGCAGCTCGTGCAGTAACGCACAAGTGAGTGTGCTGAATGCGATCAGCTAGAAAAGTGAAAAGCGTGGTGTAAGTGTTTGTCTTTGCAGGAGTGAAGAGTGTGTAACTTAAATCCACGCGTCCTTTGTCTCTATGTGCCTGCATCTCAGTGTGCAGCTACAGGCTGTCCTCCCCCCGCTGACAGCAGTGGCAGAAGGCCGAGGTGAGGCTGTAAAAGCCCAGGCAAATAAACCTTACGTCAGCAACAGCAAGCCAGACATTACTCCACGCAGAAACAGCGCTTGAGGGACTGCCTGTGTGTGTGAAAGGAAACGTGTGTCACCTGAATAAATGTCTGCGAACAGCCATCGAGTCTGCTACGTGTGCACGACTGTGTGTACACGGGAAAAACTCCCACATACATGTAGATAAGCTAGAGTGTAATATTCATTTTTTTAATCTAATTGCAACTTTTATATGTGAAAACCAGAGTAAATGCATGTGAATCTGAGGGCAACAGTGAGGTCTCTGTGCAGTGATTATGTCTCCCAGATGCTGTTAAGTGTTTCTTTGTTCAGCACTAACAGCTGGTTTTGAGCCAAAGCCTTTCCACTGTATTTATGGAAGAAAAATGAAAGGCGAGGCAGAAACAGGGTAAGGAGGGTAAAAAGCAGAGGCTGTTAAGCAGACCGAGCTCAAAAAAACAACAGGTGTCCCGGTGGGTTCAGGTACTGTGTGATCAGACACCCACGACGTCTTAAGCGCTCCAAAACACGACTCCTCTAACAATGAAAGCTCTCATTGTGGCCGCTTGTTCAATAAAAACGCTCCCACAGGATCTGGTCTGATTGTGAGGGAGATTTCACTAAACACGGGTTTCCTGCGAATCCGTGACGTACACGCCACAATTGTCCTTTTGTTTTTTACAAGCTTTGCAAACACTAAACTCTTACTCCTTCACTCTGCATGAGTCAAACAAACAAATGGCAATATAAATAATGAAATCAACAAAACAGCACGAGGGCTCGTTTTTCAACCAAATTTCAAAATAATTTAATAATAAGACCAAAAGAAGTCGTTTGCCAAACATGTTTCACACGACACGCCTTATTTCAGCTTTTTTCTGAGGATAAAACGAATTTCATTGCTGTCACCTGCTATTATTATGATCATACTTACTCATATTCTGTTACTGCTTCAGTCCCAGAGGATCCCAAAGTCTCAGGCAGGCTGTAGCCAGACAGGCAGCAGGCTGCTTTCACAATAAATATGTGCTCAAATGTCTCCCAGGCCACATCAACGAGTGGTCTGAGTAATCAGATTACATTGTGTCTTAGTGGTCATCTATGCTTTCTATGATCTGATTGCCCAAGAGCAATTTTAAAATGGGAAATATTTGGTGGGAACTCTTGTGGTGCTTTGACCAGCACTAAAGAAATAAAGTCATCCCACAGTCCACACACGGCTCCTTTTCTCTCTTCTCATCGCTGCGTTCATGCTGCAGATGTCAATAAAGTTGTGGTTGTGAAACTTTAGCATCTGGTTCAAGGCTCCAGCCAGACGTACAGAGGATGAGCGCGTATTTCAAACCAGCAGGTAGTTTCACATTTTTCAAACAGCTCAATAAATATCACAAAACATACAAACTGTTTCTGTGCAGCTGGGCCCACAACACGTCCACAAGCTAAAGGCACAGAAGCTTGTGGACAGACAGGGAGCAACAAAAGGAAATAACAATAAGATAAATAAAGATGAAATACGTGGGGTTAGGGTTACCTAACCCTACAACACCGAACTAATACCCAACCCTACAACCGTCGAATAAACCCTAAAATGAGGTGAAAGGTTGCAGTGATGCATCCTGTTGGCACGGGTGCAGAGCAAGCTGTGGTGTTCATGGTCAGTATTAGGCTAAATCAAGGGTAGTAGATGTTAATTCAAATTTAAGATGATCATCTGCTTATAGGTCACAAGGGCCGGTGTCCTGCAGGTTTTTGATGTGTCCTTGATCCAACACAGCTGATTTAAATGACCTCCTCAACATGTCTTGACATTCTCCAGGGGCCGGGGAATGAACTAATCATTTGAATCAGGTGTGTTGACCCAGGGTGAGCTCTAAAACCTGCAGGACACCGGCCCTCGAGGCCTGGAGTTCCCCGCCCCTGCCTCAGGGGTTTCATACATCCTGCTCCTTCTCTTCTTACTGTAAATCCTGAGCTGAGCTGGCGCTTCGCTAAAATCACGTCTGTGACTCTGGTAGATTCAGTGAACTCATCCGCCTCATTTCCTGCTCCATTCACAGAGACATAAATTACTTTTTGTGCGTGACGGTAACTGCCTCTCATGAATCTGAAGGTGGGAACCAAAGTTCCCAGCAAATATAAACAGTTGTGTTCTTCTGGTATCTGCTGCTGCTGTTACTCCTGCTCATAAAGCAGGACAGTGATTCACACGCTGACGCAGTGCACCCGCGGTCTTGTTCAGCAGAATAAATGTCATCTGGCTCAAACTGTTTAAAAGCTTTCTGTAATCCTCTCAGACGACTACGAACACATCGGCTTCGGTCCAACAGACACAACCCCTGCCTCGCTAACTATCCGACTGTTTAACCTGGGCATCGTTTAAATTCCACCCAATCAACACGCTGTAATGTGAGCTTGTGTGCGTGCACGTGCTTCAGTGTGTTTGTGTGTATTTATGCGCACATGTCAGGACTACTTTAACTTTGGACACGTCTCCGCTGTTAAAGCGCCTGTGGAGATTTGTCGAGCCAATCCCAGCAAACCCGGAGTTATCGTAAAGTACACAGTCTCGACTGCCTCCCTGTTAAATCAACAAAATCTCATTTACTTTTAGAGGTTTTTTATTTTTGACACGATTGTGTCCATTTAATGCTTTTGGTTAATTATCTGTAGCCACTAGATGCAGATTAGCACCATGAACTCAGGAGGAAAACAATGCCTTGCTCAAGAACGCTTAAGAAAGATAGATGGGAACTTATCTGACTTACTCGCTGCTCACTTTATTTACGCAGATTTTTTCATATAGTCGTTCTAAAATATTCTTAACTCTTACTGAAGGCTTACCTTCACATTTGTGGGTGGTTTCGCTCTGACGGTGGCCAGCAGGGCATTTACATTCATAAGAGCCGACGGTATTGATGCAGTTGCCCCCAGAGCACAGCCCTGGCACTGCCTGGCACTCGTCCACATCTACAAAAAGGAAGCAAAGACACTGAAATTAATGACAAGCAAACGCACATGAGAACAAAGGTTGTAGTAATTACTGGAGTCCCCGAAGTTTGGCAGGCACAGCGTCTTATAAAGATGAAACCTGCACAGACTAACTTCAACAAGATGCAGCGTTCATGGTGTCAGTTAATGACGGCTCAAAGGATCTTTTTGTGTCTGGCAAATACTCTCTCGCTGTAACTCTCCTCTGGTTTTTCTTTTTGCTAAGAGAATGAGTTAAAACAGGCACTGACTTGGCACCGGCTGCAGAGTCTGAGACCACATCCAGAAAGACCCGCTTCAGCTCTTGCCTGAACAGGAAATGGCTTTTTAAATGTACATTTTTCCCAGCATTCAATGTGAGTCACTTTTACCAGTATTGGGAACATGTCAGTAGGCGTACTCCTTTCAGCATAAAAACATACAAATGGGAATACCTCTGATGTTGTCTGGGGCCGACCACTAAGTAGAGTCGGAGCACCGTGAGTGGCTAATCCCTCAAAAACACTGAGCAACATGAATAAATCTGCATACAATGCTGCTTTAATGGGAAACAGTTTGTTCAATCTTCAGAGAGAACGTCCCTGTTAACGAGCTCTCCGTGGCACAGGCTGGGAAAGAAAGCAACTACTGGCCAACATCCTGACGCGGAGCCTGGAGCTCAGTCCTTACATTTGGATTCAGAGTCATGTGTGCTTTGTGCTGCTGCAGGAAAGACGCTGCTCCTGGCTCTCTGGGCATTAGGTATCTTTAGTGTGTGAGTGAGTTAAAGACAAGAAAAAGACAGAAACAGATATTCTGAGAGAGATGGAAGCACAGACTCCTGGAGAGGAGTTAGTGACACATGAGCAACCTGGCAACAAAAGAAAGGAAGCTGAGGAGCTCAATGGAAATCTATTACTGGTTCCACATCCTTTACATTTGCCAGTTACCCCATAAATAAGACAATTATACATATAGATGAGTGAACTGTGGAATTACCATCTCATCAGACACACTCGGCCTATAAATAATTACTGCTACACGCAGCATTCATCCCAGCTGTGTTTGAGGTGATAAGCTGAATACTTACCGTAAGCATCTACCAGCACTCTGACACTGCTGTGTCTGGACTTTCTGGGCCTTGCTCTGCTCTACAAGTGATGCACTATGTCACCTGACAGAGGTGAAACTAGCAAAAACTGCATCCGCACACAGCTGGCTTCAAGCTGTAAAGAAATAAAGGCTGACATGCATCCTGTCAGTTATTAGGTTTAAGGCTCTGGCTTTAGCTGAGTTTAGCACTAAATTATATTATTTAAATTAAAGTCTACACTGTCCCACCAGGATGAAGCAACAAAGGGCCTGACTGTGATCATTGTGCAGTGGACATGACCTCCCCATGAGGCAAACATGGAGAAGGCCTCAGGTTATAAGATATGCACGCAGAGGGAGTCCGGTTTTATCTGAGGGGGGTGTCGATCAAAGAGGGGGACTCTCAGTTCATGTTACTGTGGCTCTGCTCGCCTGATTTTATCACTGTGTTATGTCTACGCTGCATGTGTTAAAGAGCAGTAATGTCATGTGGATGCTTTGTGGGGGTGCAGTTCTCGGTGGAAGCAGTTTGCTGTTACTGAAAGCTGAAGACATTCCCGTTCCCTAAATAAGCCTCCATCCTCTGTGCAGAGATTACTTTAGGTTAGTTTTGAGAAAAGTCCAGAAAAATGTGTCTCAGTGCCCGCCCACTTCGAGTCGGCTGAATGTGACTCTTTGCTCTTTGTCTCGCTGTGACCGTGAGCGGATCCTAACCCTGGGATTGGTGGATTGGACTTTTAGTTTGGAATGTCTCCGATTTTGTTTCTGTGTTTCGATTCTGTTTGTTATTCCAGCTTTCCCAGTGTTTTCCTGTCTTTATATGATGTTTAGCATGAATCTCGTCTCTGTGTTTGGTATTCACTTCTGGTCTACTTCCTGTTTGAAGCTTAGTTTGCGGTTGTTCCTCGGTGTTTGTAACTGCCGTCACCTTGCATTGATGGTTTTCACGTGTATTCTGCTCCCTCGTGTGTGTCGCTGTGTAACCCGTCCCCGTCCTCTTTGTCAGGTTGTTTGGTTGTGTTCCCTTTTGTGCATCCCTCCTTGTATACAGCTCGTGCATTAGCCAAAATAAAAGCCTCCTTTCATTTCATTCATTTTGTTCTCACTACATGCATTTAGTACCTCACTAGAAAACAAACCTTCATGTGTTGTTGAGCCATCCCACGATGTTTAAAAGATCCTCCTTTTACATAATGGAGCTGCCTCTAAGTGGTTAATGATCCTTCATATATTCTAATAAAATGAAACTTTCTGTTTTCGTAGCTTATTAGGTTGTGGATGCACCAAATCTGGTTTACTATCAGGACAAATCGCTGGAAAAAAACAAAACAGATGACAGTGTTTGAAGTTTTTCCCATTAGGACTGTGAAACTAATAAACTAACAGGCTGAGGCTTTATTTCCTCAGCATGTCACACATTTGGAGCAAATAGTTCAAAACAACCAAACTACGTGTCGGTCGACTCCCGTCCTTTACCGTTCGTGGCCCCGTTACGCGTGCGGCGTCACCTCTCAGAGGCACCGCACGGACAGCTTCAGCTAAATTAAGACCTTAACGGGAAAATACAAGCTCGTATCCGGACTCCTGTGTACATGTAAACACGCTCTGTGCTGTTATCACTAGTCTGAGGATGTTGTACAGCTGAGACGATGATGGATAAAGTGATGGTTTGGATGTTTATCGTGCTGTGTGTGCGTCTGTGTGCGTGCGTGTGTTATTACGTGCGTCCTTTTTCATCTCTGTTAACATGAAGCGGTGAAGACGTTCTGCCAGGTGTGTAGACAAGAAGAGAGAGAGCGAGGTCTGACCTTGGCAGGCTCCAGTGCGGATGTTGGGTATGAAGCCTCGTCTGCAGGGGTGGGGCTGGGCAGGACACTGCTCGCAGGGGTGGCCCCACGCTCGGCCAATGGTAGCGCAGCACAGAGTTTTGGTGCAGACGATTCCACTGAGCTGGCCCTGACACATCTGGTTGTTCACCTGGGTGAAACATGGCCCCGTCCTGTAGTCTGCAGTTTAACAGTGAGATCAATCCTTTGTTAATTGGTGGCTGACCTAATACTTCATTGATTAATGATAAAGCAGTGATTCATTTCCTGCAGCACATCTGGTGCAGGATTAAATGAAACCACACAGTACATTAATGAGACATTTCTAAATGCAGGAGGTATATTTCCTGCAAGTCTTTTCACTTCTTCCTGCCTCTCTTTGTTTACTACATGTTGGTGCAACATTTTGGAGAGATGACTCGCCTTTCAAACACATGCCTGCAGTTTAGTTTCTTTAAACGTATCGAGCACTGGCTTAAAAACAAGAGGAGACAAGTTTAGGAGTCCAAGACTTTCGATAAACAACAGGAGGCTTGGTTCCACTAAAACAGGTTAGTTCAGATTTCAAGATTTCAAACATTAGCTTATTAAATTTTCTCACATTAGGCTGTAAAAGTGGTTTCACTCAGCAGGAATTTGGCAATCTGATAAGAACAACTTCTGTGTATTTAGAGCCTCTATTAGAACCACATTCAACGGACAAACTGAAGCACGTTTCAGCTCTTTAACGAGGAGCTGACAGCAGGCTAAACAGTGGAGCTTCTAATTTCCGTCACAGCTATGACTCAACCAGCTAAATAACTGCCACAGAAGAAATGAAAGGGCCTTTGAACACTTCTGTAATCTATCATGGGGACAATGCCTTTTATTTTGGCTGTGCAAAAACACATTGCTGCTAATGACCGACACTAATGTTGTGTTTGAAATGAACACGAGCATCTCAGACGTCAGACTGATTCGTGCAGCTGTGACAAACTGAGCTCACACGTTGCAGAGCTCCGGTTTGATCAGTTCATCAAACTTTACTGAGGACACCAGTGTAAGTAGTTAATGCTGGAAATTCGCCGCACCCCCCCCCGGGCTTTGTTTTTGGACATGCATGTATTTTTCTAGACATTCAGAACTACACACACATGGTAACAACGGCAAAAATAATTGCACGAGAAAAGCAATCACCACTCTCGTGCTGCACTGCTGCCTGCCAGTGTAAATGGCATAATCTTGTTAACTGCACTTCAGAAATCAGACTCGGTGAGCTCACGCTGAAACCATTTCAGCAACACGATGTTCGTCCTCTCAGTCACATACAGCCTAATGATTGCTTCTCTTGTGGGAGAAAGCCTATTAAGTTCTCTGCAGTGGCGCCAAACTTAATATAGCCTTCATTAAAATAAAAGTACGAGAGAAAAAGAAGCAGATTGTTAGATTGACTAACAATGAAATGAAAGGCTAACTGCATGGTTGGCTCGCCAAGGCTGTGACAGAGAAAGAGAGCTGCCCGCTCAGCTCTGAAGGACGAAACGAGATGAAAGATTGGAGGATTCGAGAAGTGGTGGCTGTCATTCTCCAGTCTTATTGCCCTTATTCGTTCCTTGTGCCATATGAAAGGGGATGACAGAGAATGGGCCAAAAAGTAGGAGAGGCAAAAAAAAGAGCAGAAAGTAGGTCAAACTGAGCACGCAGCAGTTTGCAACTCTCACCCATCTGTCTTCGTTTCTCTTTGTCTACTTTAGCTCTGTTTGTCTTTCACTCTAGTCTGCTTCCTGCTTGCCTCCCTCATCTGCTCTTTGAGCTTTCATCTTCATGTGACCTGGTGTCACATGGCCGACTGTATGTGATGCATTTTTCTCATGGTTAGCTCTAAAGCAACACAATGCATGCAAACGCCTCTGTGCACAACAGAAAATGCACATTTAATTCCAGATTAAAAATGAATAAAACAGAAAAAGAATAAAGCTGCTGGTAATTTATAATTTACATTTTTGTCAATAAATCCAGTGCAATCAATGAAAAAGGTCTAACTAATAACACTGCTCTTTATCAAAAAATACATAGACATAGAAGAATAGCTTCATACACACACACACACACACACACACGCACACACACAGCGAGTTGAAAGACAGATAAGAGAAGCAAACAAATTCCGATTGCTTTACCCGTTAAAACCAAACAGTTTAAATTGACATTAAAAAAGAAACAAAAGGAAGAAAATCCAAATAAAAAAAATAAAAGTTGGGTCTTCCAGCCTCGTGTGTTTAATTTTGTCCCTGCATCAAAAATAAATGGACTCTCTCACGCTCAAGTCATCGAACAACACTGCATAACCAAACGCAGCGGCCAAGTTCATCAGCGTATTCGTTTGTGCTAAATTAAATATATATGCATGCACATTCTTTCTCAAGCAATGCCCCACTGTTGTCTGTCTCTGACACACATTAACACACAAGAATGCGTCTGCTTGTCTGTGTACATGATGGAAAACACAACATCTGCACGAGCTGCAGCGTTTAGCCAAGCAAAGACTGGAGCAGCAATCACAGAGTACCAGTGAATAAAGCTCTCCTGTCTGTGCTCAAGCATTCAGCCGAGAGTTCAACACGTGTGTCAGAGCGTGATGTCATCGGTGTGTTATACATGTACGTTTAGTAGACACATGAAAGCATGAGCACTGGTTTGGACGGGAGAGAAATTAAAAATCCTGAATATGTCTGGCTGACAACATTTGGAAGCAATTTCGTCTAATTAAAGCTCAGAACGATGAACAGATAAAAACATCCTGCTATCCTCCTCACTCCTTACTCCTAAATCCAGTATCAAGGGACTCTGAAATCTCCTGTTTCATCCACACATGCTACGGATGCTACGTTCACTCACTCTGTGCAACATAAAGAATCTTTACTCTCCTGTTAGGACGGCTCGTGAACTTGCTTCAGTTTGTCACCAGCAGTGTGTCCGTGTATTAGCTCAGAGTCTGCTTAATGTGACTGATGCACTTCCACCTCTGTTGGCTTATACAGTCAGCCATCAAACACTGTTAACAGAATGCAAGCTTTCACATATGATCTTGTTTTATTAGTAAATCCTGTCTGGGACTTAAAGCACTCTAGGCAAACATTTTCCCATCAACTGTCTCCAACTATAGGATCACAAAGATGAAGAGGGCACGGGCCTGAGCACTGGGAGGAAAAGAGAGGGGAAGAGAAATGGCACAAGGGAAGAAAAAAAATCTCATTTCAGACTCATTAATAATCGCTGAAGTATTTATAAAACTCCCAGGAGGGAAAGTCTGGGAAAATAAGAAACCCAGTAGGGTTTTTTTTCATGGAAATCAGGCTATTATCATTTATACATACTTGCCTATGACAGGAGTTCAACAAGTCAAATGAATAAAGCGTGTATACAAAAGCCTTTGAATGTGTATGTGCGCGTGTTTACATATCTTTGTGGGGACCAAACATTGGATGTTTACTATCCAGTCGTTAAGTGATGACGTGACGAATCCTACTTCCGGGCCTAAAGTAGTCTGCGTTTAATATGGCTTGTGTGTTGTTAACATGTTTAATGTTCCGTATTTTCTTCTATTTAATCTCAAAAAGCTCCTAAAACAGTCAGTGATCACTGTTGACCTCCCTCGGCTTTTATTACCGCTAATCATTTATTTAAGCTCAGTTTTTAAAACCTTAGGATGTAACTACAGCCCAGCCCATGCAGCAGTATATGAATGACTAACCTCGTATTGTGGATGGATTATCTCAGTTGTTCTCCTGCTGAAGTTTGGTCCTTTTACAGCATCCTGCCATGCAATTACATTTGTTCCTGACCACCGAGAACACTCACGTTAACTTTTATCGAGTGGAAAAAAAGTTAGCTTGTTTATATTATGCTAACATAGCTGTGTCGCTAGCGGTCACGTAGCACATCATTATATACCAGCTAGCCCAACTTCAGTAACCCTACAAACGTCACTGCTGTTTAGTTTTCTGTCTTCATTTATGTTGGAAGTGATAACAGAGCTGTACGTTTGAATTTGTTTCCAAAACCCCGCAGTCAGGACATGCTATATTGTATTTAGATAGAAGCTAGCGAGCTAACTTCCTGCTAACTTCTAACTCCGTTAAATGTCATAAATTCCGTTTTCATGGATGCCTGGATGTTAAACTCAATTGTTACACCTGGTAGAGCAGAACGCTGATCACTTTATTAAAGATGAAAGACTTTAGACAGTTTTTAACTCTCAGTAATGCCATAGTGATCGTTTGATATATGGACCTGCAGCGGAGTTTAGGCCCAGACACGGCTAGTGACGTCAGACTTAACGACCGGATACTCGTAGGGACCAAAGTGCCTGTCCCCACGAGTCTGAAGACATTTTTGGGACTCAAAATGAGGTTGTAGTGTCAGGGTTACAATTAGGTTATGGTTATGGTTAGGCGTTCATTTTTGATGGTTAGGGTAAGCGGCTAGGGAAAGCATTATGCCAATTAGATGTCCCCACAGAGATATGAAAACCAGCTGTGTGTGTGTGTGTGTGTGTGTGTGTGTGTGTGTGTGTGTGTGTGTGTGTGTGTGTGTGTGTGTGTGTGTGTGTGTGTCGAGCACACGTCTGGCGGGTCTTGTGGAATTTCTGATTGCAGCGTTTTGTTTGTGTTTGTGTGTCCTTCTGCTGATGTGGATGTAAATAAATGATTCAAATGTGTGGGCTTGTTTGTTTGCATGCGTGTGATTGTGAGCATGTCTGTCCGTGTCTCCCGGCCAACCATAGCAGTCTGTGTTAGTCTTATCAGTGCCATTATCAACAGGCCTGAAATTGCTCTTTTCCTTTAGCCGTAATGATTCTTTAAGGAGCCTGTTCCTTTCATTTCTTCCACACTGAAAAAGCAGCCGCTCAAACGTGACTAAATGTTTAACGCACACACAAGAAAGGCCAACAACTGTGGGAGAAGCCCTCAGCGTTCAAGATCTGATAGCCTTTTGCCTCAAGCAAACTGTGTAAAGGCACAGCTCACACAGCCAGTATCCAGTGGAGGCTGTGGATGCTGCACTTCCTGTTATTGTTTCTATATCGCGCCCATTGTACTGTACAATGTATTTGGAGTTCTGCAGCTACAGTATTTTAGTCTGCTTTAGGAAACTTGTCTAACAGTGGAACAATAATCCTCACTCTCATGAATGCAAACAGAGCCGCTGCCAGAGTCAGTCAAGTGGGCTCTAATCTGCATCAACAGCAGCCATTCATGAGCCGTTCTCCTTCCTCAACAGTGGAAGAGTCTTTGTAGAGTCTTTTTAAACTGGAGCAAAACTAAATCAGTCCATTTTTCAACCAGCCAATCAGAGGCGGCCCCCGCCCACCACCACGGAGCAGCGATACTTAAATGCCGATATGAATGAGATGGATCATTACATTTAGCGCCCCCATGAAAGCAGACACTAAAACAGCTAGTGAAACATGACAGTCCTAATTATGTTTAATAAATACAGGATGATTTCACTCAGAACATGTAATCATAAAAAGTATCTGGATGAAGGACAGGATTGGTTACGCCAGAGTTCACCGAGTTTGCACATTTTTAGCAGTTTTCTGGCCTCTCGGCTGATATTTGCTCCTTAGTGGTTCGATTTATTTTGTCTTTTACTGCAGAAGTTTCTGCGTATGGACCATTAAAAGGCTTTCTGCAGGTCAAATTTAGCCAGGCTCCAAAGTGGCTGACTCTCGCTAAATTGTCACCGGGGGATATTTTCCACCCGTGCCTGCTCCAGCGCCCCCACACGCCCAGCGGTGCAGCCATCCTGTCCAGCCATGTTCTGTCCGCTCTTATCCAGAATCAATAGAACAGAAATAGCACAACTTCCTCCAATTCCAGCACCTCAAATGCCCCTGACGTCAACACTCGCTGATGTACAAAATTGCTCCTCTGTGATTCTTATTATATTTGGGTTGGACTGGAGACAAACTGGCGTTTGAGACTTTATAGGTCTGCAGAGACCGACAGATTGGACCAGACCTGGAACAGAGGAGGCACAAAGCTTCAGACTCAGCTCGTTCTTACTGTGCATCATGTGTGAACACAAAGGAAGACCACACGGTTAACGTTGTGTGTTAATGTCAAGCTCATCGATGTTATGGCCAAACATTAACTCCCATGACGCTGCAGGTTTCCCTGCTTGGACAGATATATGGGTACACACATTTGTATCCATCAAATAACCATGGCGACTGTACAGATGATATATGATCCCCAGACCTCGAGCGTAGGCTGTTCGCGCATAGCTGCACGAGCTCACGCTCCCCACGCCTGCCGGGGCTTCCCATGAGCCCATCACACGGCGTTCACCCATACTGGTTGACTTTCACTCCCTCCATAATCACAGCTCATCAGCAGTCTCTTCACTGCATCACACAGTAAATCTACTGACTCATGGCCTCAGTTACACAAACTCTAAAACCGCATGCAGCCTTATGGCGAACGCACCCGAGCACACACCAGGGACACTGTGGCCTTTTCAGGCCAAACCCAATGTTAAAAAATTGCTGCTCAGACTTGCAGGATAATTTTTGGACTTTAAATTATTGTTATGGTCAGTGTGACAACACTGCCCCATCCATCCATCCATCATCAACCTAGCGTCATGGAGGACAACCGCTGCTCCTCAGTATCAAAAGGAGGTAGTTTTAGTAGTTAGGATGCATCCTAGGCGCATCCCTTTGGAAGTTTTCCGGACACGCCCAACTGGGAGGAGACCCTGGGGTAGATCCAGAACCCTGTGGAGCGATTATTTATTCGTCTGGCGTGGGAATGCCTCAGGCTCCCCCCAGGAGGTGCTGGAACGTGTTGCTGGGGTCAACAACATTTGAGATGTTTATCCTGCTGCCATCGCCACTCGACAGCTAACGGATGCATGGACTCAGAAAAAAATACACACATATATATATATAAAGTCATTTTGCTTTAAGGGTTTACAAAGGAAGTAAGTTACAAATGAATTTAAACTCTAATACCTGATCTTCAACCTTCATCCCAGCAAGAGACACTCTTCATGTCTCGTACTAATAAGACTCCCTGTTACTCTATTACTATTACTTTCAATCTGAAGCAGCTACAAGGCACCAAAAACACTTGTAAGCATTTCTCTTGTGATTTCCTTAAAGTGCGTCGGTCCCCCGACTCCTTTAACAAGGAAAACATTTACCCCCACCCCCAACAGCCTGTGTGTACACAGCTGGGGAGTCCATTTTCTCACCCCGGCCCACCCATCCTCTTCTCCTCCATCGCCCCTCTTTCTCTTGCTCTGATTTCCTACCTTGTCCCACTTCTCATCAGGAAACATGACGAGTCCATAAGGAAACTTTCCTTTCTTAGTCCTGTGGGGTTGTTTTGGTGTGGGGGGGTCTTTATGACCAGATGTTGTGCTGACAAACTCAGCACTGACGGTGTTGTAGTCTCTAAGAAAACAGGAACCAAGACTTTTAACAAGGTCGGAAAAGTGTTTAAAGAATCTGATTAAGTTGACAGGTCATGCAAAAGAAGCTACACAGGTACACACGCACACACACACACACACGCACACACACACAAGAAGGATGAAGTGATTACAGGCTGAGAAGTTATCCTGGCCAACAGCAGGTGGGAGGAAGAAAGACAAAAAGGGGAGTGGATGATGAAGGTCAACAAAAGGTAACGTGACAGAAAGTATCTGACGATTCTGTTTTTCTAACAAACTGAACAGAAACGACCGGAAATTAAGAAATCAACCACGGCGATCTTTCTTCGGACCTTGGGACTTACTTCCCTGCCATCACTCCCCACAGCACACATACCACAGGATACGGTTCAAAGCACAGGACAAACACCCACTGTCTGTCTGAGCTATGAAGTCATCCACCTTAGAAGAGCCCGAGGTCTCACCAGCTCTGCTGATAGGAACAACACTCAGTCACAACATCAAAGCTTTCCTGGTTTGATATCTTTCCTAACATTAGTGCATGTGCGTGGGTATGAAGGGCATTGACGAAAGACAGATCACTCCTCCAATCCAAGAGGTCCGGTCGAATTATAAAACGCCAAATACACACAAACCTCTTATTTTCAGTTTTTAGCCATTTTACTCTGTTACAGTGTTAAAGTAGCTGCTGAGAATCAATGCAGGTGTACAAACAATACCTTAATTTACCCAGATCATCTCAACAGCATCTTTGGGCGTGAAACAAAAAGCAGGCACACAGATTATCATATCATACAACATGTACGCGTTCAACCACAGCAAGCATGGCGAGAGGAGGGTGTTTTTCCCACCAAAGTCCGAGCAGGGATTCATATTTGAAGGCCTCCTCAAAGGAAGAGAATCAGTTCACACAGTATAAACACAGCAATAAGGATGAGCGCTCACCTCTCTCGCACTGCGGGCCAGTGAAACCGTAGACACAGGCACATCTGTTGGGCCCGATGCAGCGCCCACCGTTCTGGCAGCCATTCTCACACACAGCTGCCCGAGACAGAGGACAAATGGATTCAGTGAGAAATACAGACTCTCTTTAATTCTTTGTTTCTTACAGAAATGTCACGACCACATTCTGTATTGTGTTTGTAATGAATGCTTCTGGTTGTACGCTCAGCAGGTAAAGACAGCAGCAACAGGCCTGTTGGCGTGAACTTCAAATGTCCTCGCTTCTGTTCTTATGAGGTTTAAGCGTAAAACCGTGACCAAAGTTCTGCAGACTTGAAGAATATCAAACATTCTTCTAAACACACGTGGTCTGCGCAGCACACAAGACACTAATGCAAGTTACACATATGTGCATGCACAGCGCACCGCCCCGCACCCAGGCGCGCCGACTCAGCAGTTTTGCACTCACGTTGTCCGCAGTGGTTGCCGGTGTATCCTTTTGTGCACAAGCAGGAGTCCTCGGCGCAGCTGCCTCCGTTCATACACCTGACATTACAGGACTGAACTGTAAGAGAGAGGAAAGGTTTGGCTCAGAAGGCCCATCAGCAGCTCCGTCTGAACATCTGCATTTTAATTAAATATGGATTTTACACATGTTGGTAGTTTACACATGTTTGGAGGGTTCAGATTAACATACACTGTTCAAAAACACCCCAAGCTACAAATCCGGAGCTAATCATACGGACTGGGGTTAGGCAATATGTCAGGCCAGCTGAAGGCTACAGCCAGTCAGGAATTTGCTGAAAAGAAAACTGGGGGAAGGGAGCAAAGAGAAGAGCGCACAAGAAGCAAAGAAGAAGAACAAAAGCCAACAGGGTGTGAAGAAGAGTATGAAAAAAGAGCCATAAGTGGTGTCTCTGTAAAAACCTTCCAGGCTGTCAGACTGCTTTGGTCGAGAGGGTCAATGTGACGATCTCAGACACGTAGGAGCAGCTTCCTTAAGAGCAGCTAATTGGCGTTCCTGGCAGACAGGCAGCTTCTGCTGAGCCAGCTTTTGACTGAACGTAGCAAAGCAGAGACACCGACGTGCAGAGAACCTGACCGTCTTCATTGGGCCTCAAAAGTTGATTTTATTGTCCTTTAGTCCTCCTTCCCCTATAAACTCTGTGCCTTTCATGCTCTTCTGTTTTTATCTGAATCTTAAGTTCAACATTAATTTCCTCTCTCTTCCCTCCATCTGTCTGTGTGCGCGTCTGTCTCTCTTTAACATTTCTGGCATGCAGCGCTCTGCAGCAGAGGGGAAATGACTGAGCTTCCCCAGAGCTGACTTTGTCTAATGAGACTTTCTGAGTTTGCACACTTGCCAACAGGAGGTATTTCAGCCACTATAATCCACCCACTTACTCTGACTGTACCCAAACACACTAACGATGCCTTGTGTGAATCATAATGAAGGAATACGCTCTGAAGTAGCTTTTCATTTTGAGATTTCTGCCTTACTGGAAACTCGCGCAGCACCAAGTTTTAGTGTACATGAGTCAAAGCACAATGGCACGAATCCTTGGATCTGGATCCTGTGCAGTTTTGGAAAGTGTAAGGCGAGGTATTTTTCACAGGAATGGTTTACAAAGCTCTCATTTGTTCCATAGATTGAATGCATCTAGAAGTCCCAGTTAGCTTTCTCACGTGCAACTCTTGGCAGGCTCCATGCACAGATCTGGCAGAAGCTCATTCTGTCTGGACTGCTCCTCATAGCAACACATGGTGATAAATTAAAGCAAATAGTTTGGGACTCTGGAGGAGCCTGCATTTACAGGTCAGTGTACTAGTGGGCTGCCTCTGTCTTTCAACGTTCTTCTTGTTCATCCTTTAGGGACTCGGGTACGGCTTTGCTCCCAGCTTTCAACCTCGCCTTCCTTCAAGATGGAAGATTACAGCAACTGTCTGTAAGGCCAGCAATAGAAGCAGTCATGTGAATCATAAATAATGACTGCAGTCAGTGATTACAATTTTCCCCACCATGAAACAAACCGTGAAGAAAACCCCCTAAACTCAGGGCTCCTCACAAAAACATGTTTTTAAATAGGTCCAGGAAGAGCAGGGAAAGACTTTGGCTAACAGCAAGAGACGCTGTAGTGTGAGGCTCTCTGTCTGCTTATCATCCTCTGTTCCTCAGGAGGATAAGAGAGAGACACTGGAGGTAAGCTTTCATGTCACGAGCTTTCTCTGTTACAGGAGCTCATCTGAAGGAGCAGGAGGAGGAGCAGGAGGAGGAGAGGAACGACCACATTTGGACACAGAAGAAGATGATCTCATTGGATAGCTTCTCCTCATGACACTCCATCTCCTGCAGGTGGAAAGAGATGGTCTGCCCCAATGACCCGTGCATGGGAAGCTGCATGTGCAGAACAACATGATTGGGAGGCTGTGTGTGTGTCATCCAAAGAAGCAGGGGTGCAGGGTTGTGGCAGCACAATGCGCTTCTGTGTTCTGGTTGTATCGTCGGTAAGCTGCTCACATCTGGGTGTTTTTTACGAGAATCTGAGAAACACAGGAAGTCGAGGCTCGCGCGTGAGTGTGTGTTGGAGCTGAGCGGGAGTGTGATGGAAAACTGAGGTGCTTTATAGCTATGTTGTGTCCTGATTTACACACACCCCAGAGACCTGTGACAAGTCCCCGTGATGCAGTGAAAACAAAGGTTGCACATGATGCTCTCAAAGCAGCTCCAACCACAAAGGAGTCTTTGAGTTCAAGGAAAATAACCCTCCCCAACTTTTGTTTAGTTCTGTACCTCGCTCAAGTCATCAATCAGCTTTTGGGTTAATGAGAACAACTCTTTTGTTTTATTTGCACTTTGAAACTTTACACCAAACAGCACAGAGACTCACTTCTGTGCAAGATAAAACTGCAGTGGAGCGGCTGGTTTCAAACCCTGCACTCCTTTCCTTTCATGGAATATGATGTTGGTTTCAAGCCTGAATGATCGTGCTGGTTCTTTACCACAGAGGTGACTGACCAGGGACTCTGACTGCATTAGCAGATAAGCTGTATCGTAAATCCCTGTCTTTGGATGCTTTTTCTGTTTTGACTGCTGAGTCAAACTGTCAACCTCAGTTTCCCATGAAACACACTCAGACGTATCCTCCATGTACGATAGAATAACTACAGGATCATTTACTCAATAAGTCTCTAAATCTGCCTGTGTGGGTTCCAGCTTTACTTCTTATTAAAGACAGCACACACTGGTTGCATCACCAGTGCCACAATCTGGAGCTGTTACAGTTTTTCTCAGTTGCTTTGGCACAAAACTCCTGAGACACAGTTGAGCTGTTTGAAATCCTTCGAATCAGCGTGCAACGTGTCTCCTCGTAGAGCAGTAAGGATGTGTGGCAGCACAGCAAACGGGAAGACATCAGAAATAAGAAGATGCAGAAAAAAGTGCAGGTGATACACACACACACACACACACACACACACACCTGTGGTGAAGTGAAAGACAGGCTGGCCCTGTGTTGTTACTCAGATGTACAAATTCACACAGAAATGCTTTTTTCTCTCTCTTGTTGTTACTTTGTATCAGTATTTTAAGTCCTTTTACTGTCTAATTTGTATCTGTGTGCAGCACTTTGGCCAATGCTACTGTTGTAATGAAATGTGCTATATAAATAAAATAAACATAAGCAAACATAAACAAAAGCGTGTAAACTTTTCATTGTTCCTGTTAATAGTTTAGGGGCAGCGTGGTCACTTTGGGAGGATCTTTCTGTGGGACGGTTCATCTTCTCCCCTCGTGCTTTCCGGGTTCCTCCCAAAGTCCAAGGACATGCAGTTAGTGGGGTTTGGTTAACTCGTGGTTCTGGTTGTCTGTGTCTCTGTGTTACCCCTGAAACAGACAGGTGAGAGGGTGTACCCCACCTGCTGCCCTGGGGCAGCTGGTATAGGCTGCTCGTTCTCTAAGAAAACCCTGCACTCGAAAAGTGAGTCACTTTTGCTAATATATAGTCGTCATTTATCCTCATAAAAATCATCAAAAAAGTAATTATGCTGTTAGGAAATCCTGTAAAAGCTTCGATCATTCAGAGAAAATATCTAAATATTTGGGTTACCTAAGTTTGCACAGTGTCAACGGAATTTGTCATTTTAGTGCCACTGACTTATTCATTGAAGCAAAAACTTCATTTTAACAAATGAATTCATGGTTTGGGGCGAGCTTCAGGTTTTTCTAAGTATGCATGTTTTGTATGCAGGAGCTGTGAACTTCAACAAAGCTGAAAGAAATGAGCCAGAAAAACTGTAATGCTGGTTAAAGCACGGCAGTCACCTGAGAGCAGTTTAAAGGTCAGACAAAGACCAGTGACTATAGTGGCTCTTTAAGCGAGCCAAGTAAACATAATCATGTAAACATGACCCATGTCTGACTGAGACTTGATCAAATCTGCGTCTCTCCAGTCCCAGAGCTCAGAGACAGCTGTTTCTCAGCATCAGCGCATCTCTGGTAACGATTCTGTAATTACGGTTATTGCGAGACGAGGTTTTAAAGACACCCCAGCACAGCTGCTCTGCCAGAACTCGGCTGCTAACAAGGGCGACTTGTCTGGAAGCGACACATACTTTCTGGTTATCGATAAATGTGACTCATTTATTCGATCGGCCTGCTTTCACACACATTCAACATTCCTTCTTCTGGACATGCGTACGTTTCCCAAATCCTGCCTGGCCTTGTTTCCTGGCAAACACAAGATTCCAGGAAGAGCTAGTTAAAAAATATCACGGCCATCTGTGTGGACGCAGCAGTCATCACAGACACGTGGGTCACGTGAAGGAAGTCACAACTGTGCTGCTAATTTATGTAAACCTCTGCGTTCCACAGGCAAGACGTGAAACATAAAAACACTATCTATAGCTCTGGAGACCAGGGTGCTAGAAGTGGGCCGTATAATTAAGGCGGAGAAATTGGCATTTAAAAATGGAATTCCATAGAGCTGCAATTTGTTTCCAACTGCACTGAATTATCCTGTTAAATGATGGACTCTGGCCAAAGCTGAATTTGGGAGTTTGCATATTTGGGACAACAGCCACACAGAGAGTGTAGCTGAGCCCTGTGAGACTGCTGGGGTTAAAAAGCGTTTTAAACTGCAGAATTGGCTCAACAAGTCAAGCCTAACAATCGACTACGGACAGAGCTACAACACCAGAGCGGACCTCTCTTTGGTTGGGTCACCAGCTGGAAGCTTTTCCTACAATCTCGTCTTTAGAGGAACAGCGACCCAACAGCTCATATGAATACGGTTTCTTTTAAATCACATGTCAACAAAGTTACAGCCTTTTTACAACTCAGGTGACATTTTCTAAACAAAGCCAGTTTCTTCCAGCTGAGAGCTTTTTTGAAGATTAAGAACGTTTTCTTATCTGCTGACTTGTGGAAAAGAATTCCTGCTTTCATTTCACGCAGGCCTGATTCCTGCAGCAGCCTTTATTTTGGAATCACACAGGCTCTGCTTTCTCGTCTGCTCGCTCAGAAAGCAGCAGTTCAACCACTGACTGTGAAAGGAGGATCCACTGTGGACAGAGAGAGACACACTTACACCTACAGTTGGTTTATGATTCATGACTGTGGGCTGTGGGGCAAAGCTGGAGAGACTCCAAAGAGGAACAACAAGAACATGCAAACTCCTACCAGTTGATTCAGACCTGTGTGTACGCTCTTCTTTATCACTCGTTCATTTCTTTTTGGAGGAGAAGCTGGCAGGAAAGGTTTGGCAGGATTATAACTTCACGTTTGAAATTACAGAGCAGAAGTTACAACATGATCCTCGATCGCTTTGGTAAACTGACTCATCTCTGGCCATAAAGTTGTTTGACCTTTGACCCTGATTACTGCAGCCACAGAGGCCAGCGGACATTCTTGCACGGTCACGCGCTCCACCGTTTTAGCACCTTTTCCATCAACCAATCACTGAGCTGTAAAGTTGTCAGTGAACTGGTCACGTGGCCGTTGCCGTGGGTAAACCCGGCTCGGGGAGTGTGACAGGAAGTTTGGTCCAAGCTCTCACACTCACGCCCCTGAGGAGCATGACTTCATAGCCAGAGCACAGATTTTACTGCACATCTGTGCGTGTTCTGCCAGACAGGTCAAAGGCACGTTTTCCTCACCCCGCCCTCCAGCCTTCTCCTAATCGTTACTTATGGCGGGAAGAGATCCTGTTTTACAGCTCTGAGCCAAATGATGATCACTGTGTGTGTGAGACGCATTTTTCTGTCTGTTTGGATTTAGCTTCGAGTGTCTCTGTCTCGCTGTGTGCACCGTGTGTGTTAGTGGGCTTGGAGGAATGTGAGTCTGTGCAAAGGGTCTGGCAGGGCCAGGCGTGACTGATGAGCTGACTTTGGCCCACTAAAGCAATGAAGCTGAACGCACTGCATGCTACTTAACACACACTGACACAACTTTCTTGCTCCCACAGTGGTGCTTAACAACAATGTTTGCAGTGTGTCTTGCACATATTAACTTTATACTGAAAAGCCGCACACTGTGCAGTAATCTCATAAAGACAAACATGATTTCACACACTCTGTATGTGAAGTACAACACTTTGCTCCAAACACACATCCTGAGTGGTCTGTAACTAATCCAGCAGACTGAGCCGGGCAGCCAGACTCTCCACGTTAATCCTGACAAACCCTGTGACCTGAACAGGCTCCACACACTGCTATTACACTGGCCTGAGTGTTACTATAAGAGTAAGGTGGGATAGAGACGTGTGGCAGAGGAAAAGAAACACTTCACAGCTTCGAACAGCAGAGTGAAGTAAGGCCTGAAACCATTCAGAGGGCTAAAGGAAATACACCATCTCTGCACTTTCCACTATAACAGTGACAGCTGATTATTTTGCTTGTGCTGGTAAGAAAACATACAAGTGGACGTCATGCTCTCAGGCAAAAGGCTTGAATTTGAAGAAAAAGAAACCACCTCATGTTTAGGACTTGATACAAGATACATGTGACTCTTACATGATGTCATTTTACATGAATTTGGTACCCGACTATTTGCAGAAACAGCTAAAGGTTTTCTGCTTCTGAATAACTCGATGGGTCTTCTCATATTTATGCTAAGATGCTGCTGGCTACGTCCTGCTTAGATATTCTGTGTGTTGAGTTTTCAGAGGTTTTAATCTTTGGGCAAAGAGAGAAAGCGACTTTGTTTGATTTATTTAATCTACTGCTGCCTAATACAAATGTCAAATCAGCCAATCACATGGCAGCAGTTTATTTAAGTATGCAGACATGATGATGATGATCTGCTGAAGTTCAGACTGAGCATCAGAATGGGGAGGAAAGGTGATTAAAGTGACTTTGAATGTGTCATGTTTGTTGGTGCCACACTGAGTATTTCAGAAACTGCTGGGATTTTCCACACAGTCACGGTTTACCAAGAATGGGCTGAAAAACAAGGAGCATCACGTGAGTCACAGAACTCTGGGAAATGCTGTGTTGATGCCAGAGGACAGAGAAGAATGACCAGCCTGTTTGGAGCTGATAGGAAGGTAACGCTGGACAGGGCGTCACTCCTGTCAGCTAACAACAGGACACTGAGGCTCACGCTCACCAAAGCTGGACAACAGAAGATTAAGCAAAGGTTTCCTGGTCTCAGTCTCTGCTTTGGCATTAAGGTGGCAGCGTCAGAGTTTGGTTTAAGCAGCATGAAAGGATCCTGCTTTGGTTGTGGTGTAACAGTGACGGCGATACTGTTTGATACATATCAAAAAGCATTAAAAACCACAGCTGATAATAATCATCATAACTGTGCGTGTGTGTGCGTGTGTGTGTGCGTGTGTGCGTGTGATGTGTAGATACTGACCTCCTGCTCCACAGCTCGGGGAAAGCTGGCCATTCGAGCAGGTACACATGTTGGGTCTGGAACAGAAGCCATCACCACAAGAATTCCTGCAAATCGCTGGAGAGCGAAAAGACCAAGACAGAGCGGAAAGGAGAGTCGATCTAATGACCATACATAATCGCACGAACCAAATCGTGCTATGCCTATTTGCTATCTTCTCCGCTGAGTTTTGCGATGTGGGGAACTTACGAACAATGCACTGGTTTCCTCCCGGCAGAGTCTTCCAGCCTGGACAGCAATATGAATGGAAGCGAGAGCCGCACACATTGGGTCTGATAGAGAAAAGAACAAAGAAACACACTACTTACTACTGCCAGCATACTTCAGTACATCATTGAACAAACACACACACATCAGCTCATTTCTGAGGAGCCCAGAACCTGCTCGGTCTCTGCTTTCAGAAAAAACAAACTTTGATATGAAAGCATTGTAAAGTGATGGATTGATGTATTCTCAGGCTTGGTAGGAGGGAAATGCAAGAGGCCTTCAGCACAGTGTTTTGTTTTCCTTCAATGCTCATTTCTAAGCTTGGAAAAACAGGATGTGCAGAGTCCTCCTTTCTCTCAAAGATATGCCCGGCCGCCCTGATTTCTGGCACAGACCCTGCTGGTAGTCGGCTCTGATCCTTAGTGGTAGAGAGCAAACTTTGACCCTGTCTGACAGATGTAACACTCATCACAGCTCATGGGCTGCTTGTCTGGCCTTAAAGGTTAGCCACAGAGTTTTCCTCAGAGGAAATGGCTAAACCACATCTAGAACCGACTGGGTCTGCTCACACACTCAAGCACACACATAAACATGCCGTCAGGACTGAGGTCTGTTTTACAAGCTAATGAGAGGAGCTCTACAATCTCAGTCATCCGTGAATAAAAACACCTCTTTGTATATTTAAAGGAGGAGCTGTCCAAACGGGCATCGGTCGTCAAAGACTCGTGCAAGCACGAGACACTCAGGTCAGTGTCGGTCAGGATTCCAGCTGTGTGGCTAAACTACTGTTATCCTCAGTCACCGTCCAGAGCGTATAATGACGAGTGTTTGCGGTCATCCAAGTTGGTCATTTGCCGATGGCACGACTAAGTAGCGACGGACCGCAGTGTGGTGAGTTTGGATGAAGCCTGATCCAGATGCTCATAGTAAAATAATTTGCCACAGGGATCACATCCCGTTAGCCGGGACAATTTTCTACCCCCAGGATTTAATTTATCGTGTTGTGAAAACAGAAACTTTTTTTTGGTAAAAGTAGATTACTCAAAGTTTTTTATAACACCAAACATGAAGCAGTACAAACCAGACTCATAAAATAAGTTGGCAGAGCTGAGATGTTCTGAGTTCTGGTCCCTAAGTGACAGCTGGATACTACATTTCCCATGATGCAGCTCAACACAGTCCTGCATTACAACTTTTCCAGAGCTAACAGAAATATCTTTGCCCCGTTTCTTTCTAAGAACATCAGCTCAAAGGCAGAAATGTCGAATTAAGAAATGCTGAATGGACTCCGGTCACCCAGCACTCTACACTGCTCTCACTTTACATAACACACACGTTCATATTTATAACTATAACACACTCACACCAGCAGTGCTGGCTGTGATGCATTACAAAGTAACGAGATACTGTAATCACATTACCTGTCTCAATAACTTAATAATGTGACGCATCATTGTACTAAACTCACTGCTTACTTTACAGTTACAGTTACTGTATGTCGTCACTTGTGCTGGGGAGGCGCTGCAGTTACCTGCGTACCAGGTGGATAGAAAGAAAAAAATCAAACAAAAGTGCGTTTTTGTTTACGTGTGTTTGTTACAGTCGGCTTATTTTGGTTTCTGTGAGAGAAGGTCCATTGATACAGGTCTCGAGGGTGGAAATATGGACGTTATTTTTATTGCAAAAACTGACAACGGCGCAATGGTAGAGTGGAAACTGCAGAAACATCCGCATTATGCTGCAAACACAGCTTAAGCTCTTTGCAAGTATCTGCACAGACAGCATGCTAACACCAAGCTAGCCACAAACACAGAGTGACGTTTGACTGGGTGCGTGTCCGGGTTTCAGACCAGCTCGGCTTCATGAGACGATGCTAACACCCTCGTATGCAGTGGGAACAGAGGCCTGTTAGCGTAGCTTAGCATTAAGACTCAAAATGAATAAAGCAGCTAGTTTTTCTTGGTCGACGGCTCATTAGTGTCTTTAAAGTTCAATAATTAAATACATTTCATTTTCTTTTTGCTAACTGTGCAGAAATTGTTGCCCAAATGTTTAAAAATTACAATTTTCCACTTTGCAAGGAGTCGATGTGCCAAACTGTTTTTGTTTTTTAATCGGAACAGCTGAAAAGATTTTAGATTTTAAAACATTTTATGGAGACACTAGTTGATTTTAGTGAATAAAAAAAAAGACAAACCAGTAAAAGTCAGGTTGATGTATTTGTAGTTCCAACCCACTAACACCACAGTGCAGCTTTTCCTTGATTAATCCCAAATAAAACTGGAATTTAAGGCGTTGAGGCTGATGAACTTAAGTTGCTCCTGTGTGCTTACCCCGCCTCACTGGGCAGCATCTGCAATAATCCTAGTTTTTTACCAGGAAGATGACAGCTGGAGTTTGAGTCTCTGATATATGGAGAGCACACCTCCAACCACATTCCCAGATGGCACTGGGGGACAACAGGACAGAAAAACAGGTGGGCAGGCAGACGAGAGATATTAATGAAGGTCGAATAAACGGTCGGACAAAGAAAGAAGACAAACACGTAAAAGAACAACGGGGAAAATTTCTTTAAGGGTGTTTGCAGAAACCAATTTGTGACCTTTGGAGAGAAAGGGTGAAAAGAGCGAAAGGAATGGTGATTAGGAAGAGGAAAGACGGGTTGGTGGGAAAGGAACAGGAGATCAGTGGGAGAGAAAGCAAACAAGTTTATGTTGAGAAGAAGCAGGAGAAGGAAAACGGAGATATGAAAACGAAGCAAAGAGCAGCGTGAGCTGCACGGACCCTGAGAGGGGGCTGCATTTCTGCAAACACACAAACCGAAGTTCAGAAATGGACACAGCAAGAATCTGAATGCCAACGCCTAACGAGCGCTCGCGAGCAAAATTATTTCCTGATCCATTCCTTCACGCAGCACTGACGATTTTCCGCTGACCTGATGTCAATATCCAACGAATTACGAGGCGCGACCCCGAGGTCAGAAGCTCTGGTTTGTTTTCTTTCCTCTTTCTTTCACCTCTTTCCTCTGGGTCAGCGCCTTGTCTCCCGTTGCACAGAGGAGGCTTTACAGGGCGAACCAAGAGCAAAATGAAAAACTGCCATAAAAAGGAGTTCAAGCCCCGGGGGGTTCCCCCCAATATTGAAATGTCCTACTGTTCTCACAGCTAAAACTACAACAGATGAACTCTTCTGTGGCCATGTTGCTGCCTTTGAAGCTAACCCCCGTCCTGTGGATCGCTCATTAACTGCCATTAATAATAACAAAAGGGAAATAGCTGCCACCTCATCCAAAGGAAAGTGAAGAATGAAGGCAAAGTTACAGGAAGTGGCCCAGAAACCGGGTATGCTGAGAAAATTAGTCACCCTGATCTGCGTTGGCCAGTGCAGAGCAGCCGGACTCACGACGCCGGGCTGACTCATTCAGTTCCCGGTGTCTTTGCCCACGTACGCTTGCGATTGTACTGGTCACAGGTTCAGACGCCTGAAGCCTCAAACAGCCCGTTTCTCTACAAATGAGTCAATGAGTCTGACGATAAAGAAATGTGAGAAAATGAGCTGCAGACAGATACGAAGCTGACGATGATCGGTAACTTTTTATGAGTCGGCTTTAACAAGCTGAAAAACATAATGTGCAACAGACAAAGGAGGAAAACTCTGGCCCAGCTCGAATGACACGTTTAAGCCCTTAAATATGTGCAAAATGATTCAATGTTTGATGCTTTCAAAGCAGCTGAAGAAAACCATCAAGTTTAAAACCTGGAAAGAAACTCGGGCAAGCGAGAAAATTAAAAACTGAAGAACAGACTGGAATAAAAAAAAGGAGGAACTCTGAAGATGCTAAACGCTGAGCGACCAAAGCGGAGCAGGAACAGGAACTACAATAAATCTGTTTTATCAGGCGTCAGTCAGAAGGACTGAGGGAGATAACGTTTTACAGCACAGTAACTGTCTGTGTTTTGTGGTTTTGTAGGCCCAGAGCGAGTGTTTGTTCTTATTGCTTCGATATAAAAAGAAGTGATTATTTTTCTGTGGCCAGAGATTATTCATGCCATGAAAAGTGCTTCTTGTGAAGAAACATGGACTAATTGAACAAAGGTAATTGTAAAACAAATACAGCTACACAAATGTGTTTTCTTGTGCGTACATATCAGAAGAAGGAAGGAAACTTGTGGCTAAGTCTTTTGACGCAGTCTGACATTAAGCAGGAGCCACACGCCAATCAGCTGTCCCAGATAATCCTGTCAGCTCACTCGCAGCGAGCATAAAATCCCAAAATGGATCCGAATGTGCAGAAAAGAGAAAGGGAAACTCTGTGGCTATATTTTTAAGAGGGACTTTCTTTCCTGTGCCCTGAAAGCACTCACGCTCCTGCAGGTCTGAGGCGAAAGCGTTTCGATATCCAAAATCGTTCTTTATTCTGGTTCAAATCAGGCACATGCCAAGGCAGTCTGTAAACAGAGGAGCCCATCCAGGCCATCAGGGTGGTATTGACATTATCCTGGAAAGTAACTAAATGTAATCCTCTGGTTTGAGGCCGACTGGCTGCCAGTTTGCCAGCATCTCAGCCGGGCGAGGAGCTGCCGAGCAGGGCTAAGTTAAAACGGTGAAAGAAATCATGTAGCAAGACTTTTCAGCCCGAACATACGAGCAGTCTTACTAAATGATAAAGAAATGATACACTCGTTTGAGTTAGTCAATCGCAGATTTAAGTAAAGCAGGTCAGACGGCGGTTTGCCGTGGGACACGGAGCCAGCCGGCTCGGATTCGATCCCGCCTTCACATGAGGCGGTGCAAGGGTGCGGTGTGCTGCGGGAGCCCATAAATCAGCCAGTCAACATCAAACCCAGCACTGCCAGAGACAGACCAGGGGATCTGGAGCTGTAGCCAGCAAATAAACACTGCACCTCAGCCCAAGGCCAACGTAATGACCATCGTTAGGCTGACGTCCCTGCATCACCCACACGGAGAATCTGTGAACGCCGAGTTACTGACAGCCTGCTGTGATTAGTACCACTCACATGAATACAGACCCAGTGTGAATGAATTGCCATGAAACTCAACAAACACTGAGCTCGCGCTACAAAAGCCTAACAGCCCAAACTCGTCACCAATGAGATTTCTTCATTTTCGAGGCTTCCGTCCAGAGCTGCTCATGTGCAGATGACTAATTTTACCCGATGTCAGATGAACCGCCGTCGCTTTGGGCCAACGACCCCCAGAGTGTAACTGAAACTAGATTCGACACTTGAGCTCGTGAGCTTTGGCCGGAGCGCTGCAATACACGGGAGGCACCTTAAAAGAATCATTTCAGTGACAGTTACCAGGCACACCGAGGCACACGAAGTAATCCAATCAAAATAATCAGAAACCAAGTCCAGCGTTTTGTTAAACAACTCTGGTTTGTGGTACTCGCCGTGGCCCCAAGCCCAGCGTGCGAGCGGACCTTTTTTAGCCTAAACACGCCCGAGTTTCAAAGCAAAGATGCTGCGAGTTCACTTCAGCGCAACTATCGCTGCATGAGCATTTTATTCCTGACACTGTGGGGTTTCAAACGCTCAGCAGTGTAATGGAAAAAGTCTGCAGGCTTTTGTTACTTGTTCTCATGAAACCGCACTCTATTTGATGGTAATAGTGCGCTATTGTGCAAGCGTCTGATTTCTTGCCTCTCTCTCCCCTGGCCTGTCACACGAACTGTGAATGTGAATTATTGCTGATCACATGTCCGTGCTTATATTTGTGTCAGGCAGGATAAGTCGTAGGATTGGTAAAGGGGTCGTGCACTTTGGTCTATCTCCTTTAAATATGTCAAGGAAAAACATGTGAGTCAGTCTGAGCGACGGGCAGACCGGCCTATTTGTGGTTCAGCGCTGGACATGTTGTGAGAGAAAACACCGGCTCGGTGACGCCGCCCCGCACTTCTAATAAGCCTCAACTCAAAACCTCCAGCTATGCGCTCATAGTTTTCCTCTCTGGTACTCGGCTGTCTTTCATTCCAGCCCCACGTTACTCCTTCAGCTGCTCCGTCACCTGCAACGGTGAAACAAATGCCCTTTTCATACCCCCCCGTGGGTGATACGAATACCTCATTTCCTGTGACTTGGCACCGGGGGAACCGTAAGCTGGGACAGATGGGAGACTGATTGGAACAACTGATGCAGACACTGAAGCTGGCTCCAACAAAACACTCTTTGTTTGTCAAGAAGAGGTGAAATACACAGCGAAAACGCTGATGCACTGACGTGTATGTTCCTCATTCATGATGTTTAGGTAACAAAGTGAAAGAGACGTGAAACAGGAGGGAGAGGTGAGCGGCTGCAGCTGCTGAGATGATGTTTCTGGATGTTCCCCACACACAGACAAATAAACAGCACTTTAAAAACATTCATAGGTTCAAATGTAAAATGCTTTGGTGTTCAAACTGTGTCATGTTTGGCATTTTTCAAATACTCAACTAAAGAAATGGGAACAAATATGTGTTTGTCTGGGTGCACGACACAGGCTCGTCACGTATGTTAGATGCCTTTTTATGCATGAATGATTTAAAGGTCAGCATGAAGTAGTTTAACAGTGAAAAGACAGTCCTCAGAAACCTCCTCTGAAAAGCAGCCAAAGCCCAAAGAAAAACTTTCAACAAAGAAGAACTACTGCTCAAAACTTTGACTCCTGGGAAGGAAAATATAAAGAAATGAGGAGTGGTTGATATTATTGCACAGCACTGCACCTCCCAGCTCACTGAATTTCTCTGTTAAATACTTTAAACACTGAGGCCTATAATCTCCTTACATTCCTGAATACCTTTGTATAGCGTAGCCAGTACACGTCGGGGTATTTGGGTCATGACTTGTATAGAAAGCTGTGCTTTCCCGTATGTTCCACAAAACACAGGAGATTTTATTCTGGCGAGCGGTCTATTAATGTCAAATGTCCTGTTTTTGACAAAGCGCTGCAGTATTCAGCAGCATGATCTGGTATAAGGCGAGCTCGGCCTGAGCCCAGAGAGCACAGCAGCTCAAATACGGCTGCCAGGAAAGCAGAGAAGGAGAAAACATTCATGGTTTGAATCCTTGTTCAGATACAGAGACAAATGTTGCTACATGAACTTTGGGTTCATTTCAGCCTGCAGTGTCATGTGACTCTGTATTATGTTTGTGCTTGGCCATTGACAGTAAAACACACAGATTCTCACCCTCTCAATGTCTCTTGGCCGCGGCGTCGAACCCGCTGCGCCTCCCTCTGGTCCACGGTGCCGGTGAAGCGGCTAGCTTGGTACGGGCCATTCCCAGTTTGACTGCAAGCCACCTGAACCGCCCCGAGGCACATCACCACCCATCCCAGCAGAGCCTGAGTCAGCTTCCCAGATCCCATCGGTCGGCTATACCTCCACCTGAGTCCCTCCTGTGCTGATGCTCACTCCGTGACTCTTCACTTTACGGACCCAGACTGAGCAGCAGGACCTGGACCTGGATCCAGACCAAATCACGGTGTGCACTCCACAGTAAGGGCTAGACAGAGGAAGAAAGGATATTAAAGTTAAGAGACAAGTTAAACACAGACGTTGGTCTAACAGGAAACACCTTTCCATCAGATTTACTCTGCAGGCCTCTCAGACGGGCCCATTTCACAGCATGACCTGAGTTCATTTGAATAAACTAGATGTTTTTAACACTGCTAATTACAGAAAAGTTCATCTTAACTATGTTTCACATCAGCTCTATGACTCCATCACATCATCAGTGTTTTAGTTCAATTCGATGTTATTTTCAAAGCACCAAATCACGATAGCAGTCGCCTCAAGGTGCTTTATATTGTAAGGTAAAGACCCCCACGAACAACCGCCCCCTATGAGCTACAACCTGACAGCAGTGGGAAGGAAAACCTCCCTTTAAACAGGAAGCCCTCTTCTGCAGCCGGTTGGGGGGGTTGTTTTGGTTAAGCATTGATTCTTCAAGTGGCAGATGTTACATTTATCACTCCTTTATATTATCTTTGGCTATTATATCTGTTTCTTTACAGTGTTAGCTAGTTAAACTACTTCAATGTTTCAAGAAGCCAGCAGTTTCACTTATTTTACATTTTAGCTGTTTTATCTGTTCCTCGTTTGAACTTTCAGACGACATCTTGATCTTACAGTGCTGCTCGTGCAAGCTTCCCTTTCTGGGTCTTCTGAGAGCACCAAAGTTACATCCCAAGAGGTTCACGCCAAGGAAGACAGTAGATTTATGCTTCTAGGATAAAACCTGACAGGTTGAACAGTGGCACTGACACCTGTGCGTCATGTGTAGTTACACTTCGGGGGGAGGTGCATGTCGGGTTACACGGTAGGTTCTGGTGGGCGTGGCGATGGTGTAGAGCTGCTGTTAATCTTAGTGCAGTGTATTAACAGCCTCACATTTACACTCAGACCTCGCAAAGCTTTGGATGAGGAGAGTTTAACAACACCACTTCAACTTCTCTGCTTGATATCTGAATTTCATACACTCTTAATTTGTAATGTTGTTACAATAAACTATTTTATGGTATCTTATTGATGATGATAACTTTGCTAGTTAATTAATTGAGTTTATATATCGTTAAAGCTCCACGTCTACCCTGTGTAATGAGCAGATGAAATAAATGAGGCCCATCATAGATTTCTGACCACTGTGAAGAGAACACGATATACTCCGATGCAAAACACTTTGCATTTCATTTTCTTCTTTTCCTTCTTGATGCTGGGCGGTTACAGTAAGAAAATAGAAAACATGTGATTTGTGGACACGCAAGGAAAGAGAAGAGAGACTTAAATTCTGACTTCTAGCAATCTGTTTTCAGTGTACTGCACTTCAAAGCCTTCTCGTAACAAGTTTATCACTCAACAGACACCAAAAACTGCAAAAACTGGGAAAGAGGTCATAAACTGATTAGAGAAACATGCTGTGTGTCAAACATACAGCGTTCAGTGTTGTTTACTGACATTAAAAAGGATAATAAAGATTTTACCTATTAAAATTAAAACAAAGTGAAAGGGGGAGGTTATTTTTGCCCTTTGGGACACTGGACCATGAAGAAGCTTTTACACTGCTGCCCCTTAAGGGATAGTGTGTCATTTACACATATTATCTTTAACTTTAGCTAAACTTTATTGTTGAGAACATAAATCTACCGGCTACTGAAGCACTTCTGCTGTGGTTTCATTCACACACCTACTGGTCCAAATGGCTGCCTTCAGACCAGAGGGAGCTAGAGAGCAGGACTAACGGCGTGCTGGGAGAAAAGCACAGGAGTTGAGGGTTAGATAGTCGTGTACAGTATCAGATAATCAGTCGGGTCAAAATGCCACATTTCACAACCAGAAAGAAAACTGGTCATTAACAAAGAACAATTAGTCATTTATTCACTCATACAGTGTTCATCGAGTGATTTATGGAGCCTTGGTTTCTAAATGTAACTCAGTCCTGAGGGCGTTAGGCTAAATTCAAATGAAAAATATCTCGACTCCAGCGGCATTAGACAGCCATGAGGCTCATTCTTTACCTCCTCGCAGACTACGGGTTTAACGGGGAACTCTGGGCCCCCTGTGATATACAACCTCAGCAAACTCAGTGTCCAACCGCATCACATAGCTGGGCTGGAATACAGGAGAAATATGGCCCCACATCCTTAATGGAAGAGGAGAGATGGATGAGCCGTGAACTCAATCAAGTATGCAGAGCTCAGACACGGGGAGAGGTAGCTGGCAAAACCCGGCAGGATGGATGTTGAGGAAAAAAGACATGTGAATATAATTGTCCACTATTATACTATAATTCACATTTTCCGTTTCTTTAAGGCAAAAAAACCAGAGCGCGTCCAAACATGAATCTGGCACAACTTTTACGCGACGTCCTTTTTTAATCATCGCTTTTTATTCTAAACACCGATTCAAAAAAAATCCCTCGAAAACCAAAATGTTGCGCTCCCTGCAGCTGAGTGTGGAGGCGGGATCAGAGCCGAACAAAAGAAATGCAAGATCAATTACGGAGAGCGAGCTCTGCCGAGCACTTCTGCAAGTGTGGTGTCAAAATAAAGCAGGTAAAGCATCCGTCATGATTATCGTTTAATCGTCGGGCCGCTGGTGCAAAACTTGCCCTTTAACGCAGCACAAAATGAGCCTATTTGCTTAGAGATACAAATCACACCAAGTACAGTTTACACTCTTTTCCACCTAAACAGTTAATAATTACGTAAGGTGCAACATTACAAGTTCATTTAAGCCTGCTGTTAATCCACTGCACAGAAGCACAGATAATTTGGAGCAGGCTGTGCACAAGTGTGTCTGGTTCAGTCCCCAACTCTTAAAAAGTGCAAACCAGCCATTCAAGACATCTGCTGCAAGCTGACCAAAAAAAGCACATAAGAGTTTCCACGATAGTGACGCGCTGAAAAGAGATCTGCACGCCACCACGACTTTATGAATGGAGAAAAAACGCAACATCAACTCCTACTAGTTGAAACACAACAGATGGAAAAATAGGTGAGTGCGCTCTTCATTCCGCTATACTCTGCAAGAAACTTAAGACCGCACTAAAACTCAAACAAGGCGAGCAATGCATTATCTGCAAAACGTGACGAGCCCATTTTAACACCAAAAAGCCGGTTAGAGAGAAAAGTGCAGCATCCGCGCGTCATCCGTTAGCATTCTTAGATTTTTCCATCTACCTTTGTGCATCTTCAGATGGCAGCCATGCATATAAAGAGATAATCTCCGTGAAACAACGGGCTGCTGAAAGAATGGTCAGAGCCATTGATAAGCAAATTTTAGCGTTGTCAAGAGGTACTAATACCTTGCAGCAGTTGGAGTGCCTTGGCGTCGAGGAGCCCCGTCGGAATTCGAGACAGGATATGTGCCCCCGAATGGAATATTGAACTATAGCCTTGTGAGAAAAAGAGAAAAGTTAGGGAATTGCCCTGTTTGGGAGAGGGGAGGGGACACAGAGTGAGGCAGACACTGGGCGAGAGGGGGGTAGTAACGGACTGCAGGACAAACCCACATTCCTCAAGACTCCTAGAGTTGTTATAACAGGGGCCAAGTAGCTAAACCTCCACACTGTGGCTGACATAGCTCCACTATCATCACCGAGCACAAAACTCCCCTTCAGGCTAAACCAAGTGATGAGATAAGAGTTCCTCAAAGGAAATATTCTTGGATGCCGAACGAATCACAACATCAGGCAGTGGAGACAGAGGCAAAACTGCCAAATGGATTCTAATGATGTTCGTGATCAGAGCTTAAAATACTGAGATTAGGTCGTTGTAGATATAAAGTTTTTAAAAATCCAACAGCCTCACACGAGGCTCTGATCACAGACAATTCATTTTTCATTTACATCTAAGTATAAAGCAAGAGTTTCAAGTGTGCACTTGCTGTTCAAACAGATTTATCTGTTTACTGCCTGCGCCTGCCGGTGACTGACACATCCTTTATTGCCACAAGTGTTGGTAGGAAGTTAGCATTCATGGTTGGTTATATTGGTTAGGACAGCTGAGCAGGTCTCAGAGCTTAACTGGTTCAGGGCAGTTCTACAAAGGAGACTTTTTTAAAACAAAGTCTCATGAAAATGAAGATTCAGCTTGGCTTAAACACAGCAGTCAGTTGCATTTTCATAGCTAATTCACTGCTAAGGAGAAAGGTGGGATTGCAGTTGCACTGTCAGTGAGCTCAGGGCCAGTGTCCGACCAATTTGCCTGCATGTGCAAAGATAATAAAGGAAGCGAGGTGTACTTGAGTTTAAAAAAATCTTCTTTAGGTTCCTCGAAAACGTTTCTCGTCTTGGATGAGCGGAGAAACGTCGTCACGAACCAGCTGCCTTCTTCTTAAGCAGCTGAGATGACGTGTCCCAGATGACTGAGAACCAACTTTTTACCAACTTTTAAACTTTTGTCACTTTTGACGTGCAGATAAAAACATTGGCAGCGAAGAGTTACGGCTTTCATGGTGCATTACGGCTGGACTCCGAGTCATCTGAAAATCCTAACCCTGACCCTAGTTTGGAGAGCTATCAGAGTTAAAAGAAGCACCGTGTGGTCTAATGGAACCACTAATGTTTCTGAATACTCAGGGTCTAAATGCTCCTTTGCCACGTGACCAGCACCATTAAGCCCTCCAATGACCTCAAACTCTTTGGAGGAGAACGAGCCGATTGGGTATTTACAGGGGACACTTTGTCTGGTTGTTCGCACATCGGTTTGGTATGCGTCATAAATAGTATTTTTACACAACACCTGGTACCTGGAAATGCTTTTTATTTCCCTAAACATCCTCCACTTGAAGCCTGACAAAGGAGCTTTGTGGTAACATCTTCGGCCCGTTTTCGAGGAGAACATTAACAAAGCTGGATAATTACGACCATGTGCGCGATCCTTTTTTGTCTCTGCAGGACACGGCATGATCTAAATTTGCCAAACTGAATGCTGGCGGTGAGGATTTCCGGAGAAGAGATGATGTAAAACCACTTGTGATTATCACGGGATGTATTTAAGTTTTATTGTTACTTATTTCCACATCGTGTTCACTGATAGACTTTGTGTGCTCTTGGCACCAAACGCCTGACACAACAATGAAAGTATTAAGCCATATTCCCTTAAATCGGATCTCAGCGTTGCTGTTTTCTCTCCTTGGAGACTGAAATAGACACTCAAACTTCCACATAGTTGCTTCACGCTGTTGGACATGGCAGGATGTTCTAGTTGGGAACATGCAGCATGCTGTGGGACCAGCTTTTGACATGCAGCAGAGTTACCCGGGATGATTTGCAGTGTGCTGCATGAGCTCTTGGGGAGTCTCACAGTCTCACACTGACACAATGAAAGACTGGGACGACTAGAAACAAAGACCCTCAAGGAGCATTAAGCTCACTGTGTGTGTCTCCACCCTCTCCCTCTAAACAGGACCACATTTTGCCGAGCATTGATCTGGCTATAGTGAAAACACACCACTGTCTGGATTGCATTGTACTTTTGGAGCCCAGGGACATACTTTTACTGCCCCCCCTCTCTGCACTCGCTCTCTGTCACTTTCCACACGTACATTTGTACACATGTGTAAACACGCCCTCACGCAGGCCTACCATGTGTCGACCAAAGGTAACAATGCACGTCTGGAGGAGCAGTCGAATGGAATGACCAACGAATGGTGTGCACTGATTTTTCCGGTCGAGGTCGACAGAGAGGACGATGTTCAGCTCAACACTTGCACATTACAAGATAAGAAGGTAAAAGAAGCTTTCAGGTTTATTATTACTCCTTGAAAAATGGTCCCTGTGAGACTCGTGGTCAGCGTTGTGGTGACTACATGGGCTCACGCTGACAATAGAAAGCCATTTGTTTCACACGGACCAGACTACATCATCCGTCTGGCTCCGAACCAGCAGGAATGTGGGAGATCGGCCGCTGGTGTAGAGTGGAGCTCGGGGTTCCTCTTGTAGCTGACACGATATGAGAGATGACAAGCCAGTACAGGAACCAGATGATGTTTGAAAGTCCTCACATGAACATCCCTCTGCTCACGACACGCACACATAAAGCCCGCGTACGCTTCAGTTCCCACACCTCACAGAGTCCATGTCTATGTCGGCTTTGATCATCACTCACAGACTCAGCAGTGTCTCTATGACTGTGTAAACTCAAAGGAATTACGTTCACCTGCACTTGTGTACTAGCTGAATTCTCTCCCAGTGCTAAAAGAAAGAACCATTAGAGACCACCAGTGCGTGATGGAGGCTTTTAGATCGTCTTTAATCCCAGCCAGGAGAGCCGTTACCGAGCCAAATCACTTTCCTCTCATTCAGAATTAGTCCTACTGCACTGCTGCCCATAGAGGTAAACTGGTGCACACGCAGGACGAGTGATCTTACCAAAGCTATGTATTATTACTCTGTACGGCTGGGTAGCTAACAGTTAACATTCACAAAGTTTAAATTCCCATTATCATCTAAAACATATTAGTTCAGAGGTTCCTGCAGGCACAGTGCACAGACAGTGAAAAAGCATGTTTGTCTTATATTTGCATGTTTGTGACACTTCTAGGTTTCAAACCATCAAACTAATATTAATATTTGACATAAATAACCCGAATAAATACAAAAATGCATTTTTAAAATGATGACTTTATTTATTAGAGAGAAACAAAACTATCCAAACCTACCTGGCTCTGTGTGGAAAAGTAATTGACCCCCCCAAACCTAATAACTGGTTGTGCCACTCTTGGCAGCAAGAACTACAATCAAACGTTTGCTGGCAACGAGTCTTTCACATCACTGTGGAGGAATTTTGGCCCCGCTCTGTTTTGCAGAGCTGTTTTAATTCAGCCACTCTGGAGGCTTTTCCAGCATGAATGTCCTGTTAGAGGTCCTACTGAAGTCTGGACTGTGACTAGTCCACTCCATAACCTTCATTTTCTTCTTTTAAGCTGTTCACAGATGAACTTGTCTGTGTATTTCACATCGCTGTCCTCCTGTATAACCCAAGTGCTCTTCAGAACACAAACGCATGGCTCATAATAACATCTGATGATTTGAAACATGTCAGAATAGGAAGAAAAGAAGAAAAACAGACTTTTATGAGCTGTTTGCTCCTCTTCTAACCTCTCAGTTGGCACATCCTCGATACCTTTCCTCGACTCATCCTAGTCCTCTTATCTTGGATATGAGTGCGGGCAACAGGTATTTAAGTAAAGGAGATGCTCTTGCTACAGAGCTGTAATTTTAAAGCATAAGTTTAAAAGGTTGTTCGTGGCAGAGCTGCTGCAGTTTTTTATGATTCCTATCAATTAAACTTTAAGGTGTTCATTTGTATTCAAATTAATTGAGGCATATACGTCACAGGTGAGGAGGCTTCTCCAAAGGGAGTACCTGTCCACCAACAGGCCTGTTCTCATCTCTGTCTGTGCCTATTATGGTGCCTACTGTGTGCCGAGAGCGATTTCTGGGTCACAGAAGGAATGAGAGAGGAGGGACGTTAGAAGACCTCCTAGAGACCCAGATGAATTATGCTTCAGGCCGATGTTCAGCTCAGAGAGTTGGAACTAAGCTGCCAGCAGACCACTTTCAGAGCACTGGGTAACACTAGGACGATGAATACTAACCTTAATAAAGTGTTTGCACATGTGCCATACATGATGAGATGGAATAAGTGTTTATGCATCCTGTGTCTTCAATAAAGACACAGGATGTAGGATCATGACCGCTCTGATTGCTCTTTCCGAGTTTAATCACGATTACCGGAAAGTCAAAGTCCTCACATAGTGAAAGAATTTCAGAAATTTGAGTGCAAACTTGTTTGAGTGCATCGCTGACTGTCACACTTTGCATTATGTTCATACGGAGACATCACAGCGGTCATAGCAGAGCATGGAGATGTGTGTATCTGTGTGCACATGTGATATATGTTTGTGTGTTAGGGTGGGGCTGAGGGTTTCTAAGGATGATGTCTGGGTTAAAAGGTTGGTGTCATCATGATCTTGGGGTTTGTGGTTTCCCAGCAGGGGAACTTGCGGTCCCACTTGTGGTTTTTTCTCTGGCTGGGTAAAAATATGATTATTGCACGACACACACAGAAAGACACACAAACTCATTCAGAATTTGACACATTTTTTTCCTCTTACCTCTTCTTCCGCCGTTCTTTCTTCCATCGTTTGCTCACGAGGCAAGCCTCACTCGCCTCGTCTCACCTGGAGCGTTGCTTTTCTCGGCTCTGCCTCGCGCAGCTGTGTTGCCCCAGTGATGCAGTGGGAGAGGAATGTCGAACTTCAAAGTATTACATGGGCAGAGACAAAAGATGTCAGTGTTCGGGTGGGGGGATGCGAATACGTGATCTAATAAAAGAGCACAGAAACACATTGGTCCGTTTAGACAAGGTTAGGCTACAGAGGATGAGGAGGAGGAGGAGGGAAGACCTGCCTCACATGTCCCCACCCTGCTTTGTGTGCGAACCAGGAGCGGAAAGAGGCGGGTATACACGTGATGCTGCTCCCAAGTGACAGAGCACACTGCAAGCCTCCAAAGCCTGCTTGGCCATGGTAAAATGACTCTTCAAGAATACAGCGGGGCTAGAAATGAAGAAAGGCTGTTGTGTATGAGACAGATGGAGCGTGGAAGAATTCGGTTTCAAGGGGTCCACGCAGTAAAACGTTTTGGATAAGAGCAGTGAAATTCCACAATCCCTGTAACTGCAAAAGGCAGAGGTTGCAAACGTGAAAGAAAGAAATGTAAAGAGAAAAGAAGCAAAGAGAGAACTGGAGCGAGAGTCCACGAGAGCGGAAAGAATCCTCAGACTGCTTGCTAACAGTTTGAGGGGCTAATGGCTTTCAGATGTGTGCAACTCCTTTTGTATTTTCAAAGGAGCATAAAACATTCCCTCTCAGAGGAATCCAAACAACGGCTGGAATCCACAGACTGAAAACTCACAACAGCCGTTACAACAAAATGTTTATCTCATGTTTGCTCACGTTTCAAGCATTATATGCCTCACGGCCTCAGACAGGCCTGTATTTTTCAAAAACCATCTTTCATTTTTGAGTTTCGCCATGTTCGGTAATGTTGGGTTTCTCTCTCTCTGAGAGCGCTGTAATGGGTGCGAGGAGCTGGGCGGGGGTAGTGTTCTCCCTATTTCCTGTTCAAACCTTGGGGGAACGAGACTTGGATGAGGTGAGGTCATTTCTTGTTCCAACTGTAAAGTTGGCTGCAAAAGGGGGGGGGGGGCAGTCGAGCGCTGGAGTTTCCCTGACCAGCCTCGTGCACATTATGGCTTCATGGAGATGCATATGCATTTTAGCCTTAAAAATGAAAGAGATCAAGCTTTCTAAGAACGCGCAGCATAAGCAGCTTAACTCAGGTTAAAATCAAATTGGGAAACTTTGTGAAAATACGCACATTTACTTTCAAGATAAGTTACAAGCTACATCTCCAAAAGTTGATTCTGTTCATCTGGACGTAGCGTTTTGTGGGGGAAGAAGTCATTTGGATGAGTGATGAAACGTTTCTCATTCACTTACCTGGATGATTGAGCATGCATCAAGACGTACCAAGCTAGACACTGCCGGCTGTTAAATATGAGGCTACAGTTAGCAACATGTTAGCTTACCTTAGAAGACAAACTAAAAAAAAAAGGAAATATGGGAAAAACTTGTCACTGACTTCATGTTTTGAAGCCTTGGACGTTTGCACCACTGCAGTTTTGTTTTTTGGCCCTTTCATTGACCACATGTGGAAATTAGACAGTGGAATGCTATGCTATCAGCTAACACTGGCTAGCTTGGTTAGCAAGCTGCATCCATAGACTGAATGGGAGTGTCATACATCTGCTAATTAGTTTTGAAATTTAAGAGAAACAAAAGCCAAATTTTACTCTACAAAAGAAGTCAACCATAGACTTCTTAGATGACCCGTTTGGAGACAAACAAAATTATTGCAATGAACATGCGATCTTGTTGCACTTGAATTGGTTGCTTCAAAGACCGATGATCACTGTAGTCTTCAAAGTGACTGTGGTTTGTGCAAAATGCAATCTGTTTGTAATGATGCAGCGGTTAACTGTGATAAAAGTCACAGAAATGTTGCCGTCTGAATACAAAGAAATTCACTGAATTTCACATAAATTTCTTATAGTCACAGTCCAGTCATAAATTCCTCCACAAATTGCCAAATAGTTGCTGCAGGATGGCAATTTAATTGCAAAATGACAGACAACCTTGTTTTTACAGGGAGTGCAGAATTATTAGGCAAATGAGTATTTTGTCCACATCATCCTCTTCATGCATGTTGTCTTACTCCAAGCTGTATAGGTTCGAAAGCCTACTACCAATTAAGCATATTAGGTGATGTGCATCTCTGTAATGAGAAGGGGTGTGGTCTAATGACATCAACACCCTATATCAGGTGTGCATAATTATTAGGCAACTTCCTTTCCTTTGGCAAAATGGGTCAAAAGAAGGACTTGACAGGCTCAGAAAAGTCAAAAATAGTGAGATATCTTGCAGAGGGATGCAGCAGTCTCAAAATTGCAAAGCTTCTGAAGCGTGATCATCGAACAATCAAGCGTTTCATTCAAAATAGTCAACAGGGTCGCAAGAAGCGTGTGGAAAAACCAAGGCGCAAAATAACTGCCCATGAACTGAGAAAAGTCAAGCGTGCAGCTGCCAAGATGCCACTTGCCACCAGTTTGGCCATATTTCAGAGCTGCAACATCACTGGAGTGCCCAAAAGCACAAGGTGTGCAATACTCAGAGACATGGCCAAGGTAAGAAAGGCTGAAAGACGACCACCACTGAACAAGACACACAAGCTGAAACGTCAAGACTGGGCCAAGAAATATCTCAAGACAGATTTTTCTAAGGTTTTATGGACTGATGAAATGAGAGTGAGTCTTGATGGGCCAGATGGATGGGCCCGTGGCTGGATTGGTAAAGGGCAGAGAGCTCCAGTCCGACTCAGACGCCAGCAAGGTGGAGGTGGAGTACTGGTTTGGGCTGGTATCATCAAAGATGAGCTTGTGGGGCCTTTTCGGGTTGAGGATGGAGTCAAGCTCAACTCCCAGTCCTACTGCCAGTTTCTGGAAGACACCTTCTTCAAGCAGTGGTACAGGAAGAAGTCTGCATCCTTCAAGAAAAACATGATTTTCATGCAGGACAATGCTCCATCACACGCGTCCAAGTACTCCACAGCGTGGCTGGCAAGAAAGGGTATAAAAGAAGAAAAACTAATGACATGGCCTCCTTGTTCACCTGATCTGAACCCCATTGAGAACCTGTGGTCCATCATCAAATGTGAGATTTACAAGGAGGGAAAACAGTACACCTCTCTGAACAGTGTCTGGGAGGCTGTGGTTGCTGCTGCACGCAATGTTGATGGTGAACAGATCAAAACACTGACAGAAACCATGGATGGCAGGCTTTTGAGTGTCCTTGCAAAGAAAGGTGGCTATATTGGTCGCTGATTTGTTTTTGTTTTGTTTTTGAATGTCAGAAATGTATATTTGTGAATGTGGAGATGTTATATTGGTTTCACTGGTAAAAATAAATAATTGAAATGGGTATATATTTGTTTTTTGTTGAGTTGCCTAATAATTCTGCACAGTAATAGTCACCTGCACACACAGATATCCCCCTAAAATAGCTAAAACTAAAAACAAACTAAAAACTACTTCCAAAAACATTCAGCTTTGATATTAATGAGTTTTTTGGGTTCATTGAGAACATGGTTGTTGTTCAATAATAAAATTATTCCTCAAAAATACAACTTGCCTAATAATTCTGCACTCCCTGTATATAAGGGTATAATCAGATCGGGAGATTTCTTGTAGTATATTTTACTGTATACAGCGCTATTTGTACATAATACAAAGTACTTTCCTAATTCTCCATTTTTAGCAGTTTTTCTTCTTTTTTCTATTTTTTTTTATTTATTTATCTCTCATTCTAATTCTATCTGACTCTTGTGCTGCTGTAATGTTAATAAAGTCCACATTTGTTAAATTTGCAAAGAGACCAGTTGCAGCTGTTGTCAAAGATGGACCCCAGTTGTTTGGAGACAGTTTGCCTCTCATCAGGCAACCCGTCCAGTCACCTTGCAGTCAGCAAGCATGTGATACCCCAGAGACTGAGGTTGTTGCATTTGCAGATCTCATAGATGAGAATTTGACTGATCCTCTCATCTAACTTCAACCTCCATCAAACAGACGCAACCTTACTGCAGGACAGACATTCATAGATCCCAGTCACTGGATGGAGATTCTCATATTTAGATGTGAAAATACTCATTTCAGTGTTCTCATACAAACCACATGTTGTCCACACTACTGTGTAGATTCATGTTTTTCTTTTTGGTGTTTAAGCATTTGCTGTTTAAAGTTTCCTACATCTACTGCCTCAGATTCAGGACTTGATGTAACCAGTTTTACTGTAAAACTATTCAAAGTGAATAGTTTTTTAATAAAAGCTTCCAAGACTTTTCCTCCAGCCCAGCCTCTGCGGTCAGTATAGAGCATTTCATATTGAGGTGTGGTCCTCCCAAATGATTTATGCCACTGAGTTAAAAAGGAAAATGGTGAAAAATGAACGTTCGCCCTTCTTCTCCCCCTCTCGCCGGCTGTTGGATTGGGGGAAGGGCTGCAGCGGCGTGCTAGGAAATGGAGTCTGGGTTCTGAAAGCATGTGTCGAGTAGAACCTCAGTATAATAGATTTGATATGTAATCCGCCCCACTTCTTAAAATGTTTGCACTTTAGCATGTCATAAACTTGTCATCTCGATTCGGCGGAGCAGTAATTTGCACATGCAAAATGTACTGAAGTCTTACATTATAAAAGACTTAAATACCTGTTGAAGTTTAGAAAGAGCTGTGCTCATTGTAATTCACATGACTTTATGACAACATTGTTTTACACGTGCTGGTTCTTCCAACCCTGGGCCATCTGACCTCAGGAATTCGCATGATAAGGTGGGGCCAGGTTTCACAATGAACACACCCGAAACTCTGGCTGATTGGGACCCACACCCAGTTTCACACCTTGGCTCAGGCGATTAGAGGATCATCAGGGGGTCCTTTTGTCCCTCTGTGGGGGGATACTCCCACTAGGTTTATATCTGGGACTCTCCACCATTTGACCTTAGAACTGAAGAAGCTTCTCGGATGAGAGGTGAAACGTCTTCAAGTAACTTAAAGAAGTCCAGACGCTTTTCTTTGCAAGCTCCTTTGACTACGATGACCTGGATGACTGAGAACCTTCACAGACAACCCTGATGTTGTAATTCTGCTTTTTGCTGTGAACTTTGCTCTACATCTTTCTGTACTTCTTCACCCCCAAAAACGATTTTACACAACATGATTGCATTAAATGCTCCTGACAAGAATCTATAGCAGTAAAAATAAAAATTAAACAAATTATGCAAAGATTGTCATTTACAAAACAGTGAGTCGTGCCCCGCTGTAACATGTTGTTATTCTAAAGCGTTGGTGGATTGTTGTGACGTCCAAACTGTTCGCATTAACAAAACAGACAGATGTATTGGCTTTTGGAGAAAGATTTGGAGAAGGCAGGATTGATGGCAGCTGAAGGTCTAAAGCAAAGAAGAAGTAGCCCACATGTGACAGTAGACAGCTACAACATGCAGATACCTACAGACTACCAATGCATTACTGCGCTGAACACTTCAGGATCATAGAGGAAGCCTGTGTTGTTTTAGTGGCTGCCTAGCATGCTAGCTTCACTCCTGCAGAAGAATCGAGCCTTCTGATTAGCAGACAAACGGAGCTGCAGCCCCCCCAAACACACAGCACATGTAATTTATAATCAGTCTGCTTTATCTCACGTTTTTCTGCACACAATAACACATGTGTACATTTGTCCATGTGTTTGTCTCGTAGTATATGTGCACAAACACACACACACATATACATGCATACCTTAGAAGGCTAAGTGTGTGTTCTGGTCAATTTATGGGTTGGAAAAGCCACAAAAATCCTTTTACGAGTGTGAAACCCCCGTGAACTCTTTACTCCAGAGAGCAGGTGTACTGGACAAATGGGAGAACAGGATGTCCAGGAAGAACCAGCCTTCTACATGGCAGGGAGCGCTTGGAAACTCCTCTTAAAAGCTACCTGTCTGTCAGCATTCCTTCCATCCAGCCGGACCTTCTGTTATCTCACGGTTGTGTCTTGTTTTTGGAAAATGTTTTAACGGGAGTCACAGAGCTGAAGACAAAGGAGCAGTGGGACAAATCTTTATTGTACGCCTGAAAGAAACTAACAAAAACAATAAAGAATGGGGTGTGGGTACGGGCACCGAGGACTATGCTAACAATAAGAGAAAGAAAAGCATATACAGTATACGTTCTGATACAACAATCCGAGAAAATGCCTCTCTTATCCTCTTTGTGGGAAACTGAAGGCCTGACCCTAAATTGACACAAGCAAATCCTGTTGTACCCTGTGACCGTCTGCAAAACATTTGTTTAGGGTCAAACTTTCATTACTGTAAGACATGTGAGGCCCTCTAAAGCTGCGTATCAATGGACCACCCAAGCACAAACCAAATAAAGGGGTTGGGTTGGGGGGGGTGAGATCTAAAGAGGTGATGAGTTGATTTTCACACTCAAAAACTTCTAATTTAGACAAATGGTTGTGACACATAATGTGTTTGCATGAACTTTGTGTGAACACAAGACTACATGGGCAAAATGTTAGTAATGGCTCCGCCGTGTAGGGTTTACACGTTCACCTAACAGGGAAAGGATCCAGGGGTTATCCCAGGAGGAGGCACAAATCCCTTCAGTGTTGCCTCAGGAAGAGCATCCGCTGTAAAAATCTGCCAAATCCAACATGCAGAGCTACCCACTGTCATGACCCCATTGTGAATATGCGAGCGACCCAAAGTCGCTTAGCTTGGGCTTAAAGCATCAGGTGACCAGCTGTGTTTACTGCATCTGAGAGTACTTCTCTCTCATCTGCCGATGCTTTGCTAATGTACACAGTGTTTTGGGAGCTAGCTACTTTCTAATTTCTACACCTTCATTCGGGGATTAGTGGTGTTGCTTCACAGCAGCAGGAGACGGGGGATTGATTTTCTTCCTCTTTGTTCTTTGATCACATACTGTCGTCTTTATTCAAATACCTGCTGCTCAGTGTATGGCCTTTTGTCTGCTGATGTGCTACCAGCTACTACCGCCTACTGGGAAACCCTAAAAACAGAGTCAAGCTTAGCTGAGCCGAATAGATACCAGTGGAAACTGAAACGGTCGAGCTCACGAGAAGGTTGTTAAAATTGCAAAGAAGGAGAAATTTTGGATGAGAGAGATCAAGGTGCTTTCTTACTGTTAGTGTTTTACTAAAAAGGTTACTCCAGAAAGTTACTGCACTTTAGCATTTTTGTCTTTTTTAACCCTTTAAGACCTACCATAGAACCAAGTCCGCCAGAGCTTATATTATATTTTTACATGCTGTAGTGCCATTTTTGAGAGCATTTCAAGTTGCTATACATCAATACAACCATTATAGCCCAAATTTTAATAATATGTATGCATTAAGTGCATAGAAATTACATAAATTGCAAAAAAGTGCAATAAACTACAAAAAAATTGAAAATCGTTTTTGTTTTTTTAACATATATTTCTAGTTAGAGAAATTTAAGAGGCTTATCCCTCAAAACTGTAAATACAAAAAAGTTGCACAAAATAGTTTCCCACCACAGGAAGTTTATTTTGAGTGTCTTCATAGTTTTATTTTTGAAATACACCAATTTTTATATACTGCAGGAAAAACGAAAATAAATATTATAGTGCAAATTTGCAAAAAAGCAGCATGTGCGTCAAAATAAACTATTTCCAGCAGTGCAATATGAGTCCTAAGCATCCCAGAAACGACACAGAAAGTCATAAAGTCAAAGATAACTTTTAAAAACACCAGTATAGGCTCATGAGGCCCTGATGGTAAAAAACTACATTTCCGCGAAAATGACGTCACTTCCGGTTTCGGGCAGGAAATGGCGGACATGCGAAAGTGCTCTGGCGTCTATTCCAACGGAGGAAGTGTTATGAACAGCTGATCGGATCGGCAAAGCCTGTTTCTGGAATATTATGTTTTTGTTGCTGCAAGCGCTTTTTATGCAGTTTTTGCAAAGCTATATGTGGAAGGAAACTGTGACCGAGGACAAGCTGATGGCATAAGATGTAAGTACAACTCCGGTTTCATATGCAAAAAAAATTATTGCGCTAGCTTATGTGGTTGCAGTGCTACCGGGATTTAAAAATTGTTATGCAAAACAGAGCGTGCCGCTCGACCGGTTTTACAGGGTTAAAAAGAAAAACGGGACATTTTCTTCAGATTAACAAAGGAAAGTGCAGATAACGAGCTGCCAGTGCTTTTCTGTACTTTCTTTTTTCCATGTCTTAGTCAAGGCCCAAAGAGCCAAGCTGAAGGTTTCAGACACCACAGCATTTCTTTATAATGTGGAAACACTGAGACATATTGTTGAAATTACACTTAATCTTCTAAGGACATCTCAGGGATGTGGAGGTAAACGTGTTGAGAAACACTTTAGAGGCTTCTAACAGTAGTTTCACTTGTCTGGCTGTATGTGGTCCACGGTGTTCTCAAAGTACAGTTTGACATTTTGTGCATTACGCTAAAATGTACATTCACAAGTATGCATTACATTTGAAATCCCACTTTTGAATACACAACGGGGGAAAACGTTACATTAAAGCGCTGTAGGCCTGGACCATAATCCACAATAATACACCCACATCGTTAAGAGTGTTCATGACTCGATGTTGTGACAGAGTTTTTATAAACCAAAGAAAGAGCTCTGTTTATCCACCAGTTGTTTTTTGTTGTCTTTCACCGAGGCTGAGCTGGTCAGTTTGTTTCTTCTTTTGAAGATCGTCATGTTGTTGCTGTCTCTCTATTTTGGTCTTTTACCTCCACATCAGCATCAACATCTCTTTGGACCTCATGTTGAGAGTGAACAGCTACTAGGTGCAAGTTCAATACTTGGGATCAACTCTGAAAATCAGGAACTATGTACAAAAAAATTGGAAATAAATATTTGCATGTGTGTGCAAAGTCCAGTTTAGTGTCTTAAACCAGGTAAGGGTGAAGCCTAGCAGCTACAACAAAAATGAGCTATGCAGAACAGCTTTTAATAATATTTATTATGATGATCATTTCCTTTTGCCACACTAACACACAAACATAATGACATACGTCTGCTGTGAAGGATGAGTTGCTCTTGGAGACACCCTCAAGTGGCCATTCAATGAACTGCAACTCTGTGGTGGCATTTCTTTGATTTAATAATGAAGTAATTTATCTATTTATTTATTTTAGCATGTGCTCCTCAGACTCTGGGATCGATCCAGATCGACGGGCAGGAGTTAAAGAAGACCACCCAAATACCTCGGGTCCCTGGTCTCGGTGGATGGCGAGACGCTTCCAGATGTGCGCTCACGAATCAACGCAGCATGGCTAAATAGCACGAATCCACCAGCATCCTGTGTGATAAGAGGATGCCTGAACACCTCAGAGCTAAGATCCAGAAGACAGTCATATTGCTGGTGGCCCTGTATGGAGCAGAACGCTGGCCAGCCACCACGAAATACGAGCAGATCCTCAATGCTGTGGACCCCACTCAGGTGGATGGTGGGCTTCACCCTCCTGGATCATGTGACGAATGAAGCTGTTCGAAAACGACTCGGAGTTGCCCCAATCACAAAGAAGATGAGGGAAGTGTGCCTATGGTGGTATGGGCACGTCATGGACACGTATGCGCAGTGAGGAGAATTCAGTGTCAAGAACAGCCCTCTGACTCGACCCTGGAGGCCGCCGACCGTGAGGAAGACCGAAGAAGGATGGACGCAATCACCGAGTGGATCTTGCCCCAGAGTACACCCAAGATCGATCCAAATGGAGAAGAAAGAGCCACGCAGTGGACCCCGTGCTGGGAAGACGCTAGGAAAGACAGACCTATATACTTACCGTATTTTTCGGATCATAAGGCGCACCGGATTATAAGGCACATTAAGCGAAACAAAACAGTCAGATAAGTCAGACTTTACTCAACTCATTCTTCTTGCTTCCTCCACTTCCGTACCGTTGATTTATGAATGTTGAATTCTCTGGCAGCTGCTCTATTCCCATGTTGTTGCAGTATATTAATGACTAACCTGCTATTGTGGATGGATTATCTCAGTTGTTCTCCTGACTGAAGTTTGGTCCGTTTACAGCATCCTGCCATGCGATTGCATTTGTCCCTAACCATCAGGAACCTTCACGTTAACTTTTATCGAGGGAAAAAAAGTTAGCGTTCATCCTCCAGCTTCACTGTGTTTATGCTAGGGCTGCACGATTTTGCATAAAATGAGAATCACGATTTTTTTGCTTAGAATTGAGATCACGATTCTCTCACGATTTTCTTTTCCAGTATAAATATTTATTGCGCTTATTAACTGCACATCAACTTCGTAACAGTTGAGACTGAACATAAAAACAATAAATAAACATAAAAACAACAAATGTCTCACGTTTTGTCGTTGCCGCAAAATGTTGTACTGCTTGAAATTCCGTCTCCACCGTTGCTCGACACTGCGTGTATAGAGCAGGTAGTGCAACAATAGAAAAATAGTTGCGGGACAGCACTGTGTAGCGTTTGTCTAGACTGTTGATCATTTTCCTAAATCCCTCGTTTTGCACAGTGTTGATGGGAGCCATATCTTTGGTCAGGTGATAAGTAATAGCCTCCGTAATTTCTTTGTGCCTGCGGGAGTTCGACGGGTATGGGGAACGCTGTATACGGTTCCCGTTAATGATGTTTGGGTGGTTGACCGGGACGGATTTTCTCCTGTCACTTTCTCGTCATCCCTGACGTGCTCGCCGTTGTTTTTTCCCTGCCAATTTAACAGCCAGCTTCTGTATCACGTGGTATAAGGCTCCGCCCTTGTCATTTGTTGAGCAGGAAGAGTGAGCGCTTGTTTTCATGCAGATTATGTCCCGGATCAAAATGCGGTACAATCGTTGTCATCTTTTTTTTTTTTTTTTTTTTTAAATCGTTGTCATTTGGAAATGAGATCGCACATAAGTATGAATTGAGATCGGGATTTTTTAACGATTAATCGTGCAGCCCTAGTTTATGCTATGCTAACATAGCTGTGTAGCTAGCGATCACATAGCAAATCATTACATACCAGCTAGCCAAACTTCAGTAACCCTACAAACGTCACTGCTGTTTAGTTTTCTGTCTTCATTTATGTTGGAAGTGACAGCAGAGCTGTACGCTTTAATTTTCTCAGAAATCTCTCAGTCAGAACATGCTATATCATGTTTAGGTGGAAGCTAGCGAGCTAACTTCCTGCTAACTTCTAACTGTTAAATTTAATAAATTCTGTTTTCATGGATGCCTGGATGTTAAAGTTAATTGTTACAACGCTGATTATTTTATTAAAGATGAAAGAATTTAGACAGTTTGTAACTCTCAGTGATGCCGCAGTGTTCGTTTGACTTTGGGACCTGAATCTGACGGAGTTTAGGACCCAGATCACTCCGCGCAGCTCCTGACTAATGCTCCAACAATCCATCCAGCCGTGCGGCTTCATAGCTTAGCAAAGTCGTACTAAAACATTTTTGACAGATGTTTGAGCGCCGTGTAGCACATAAAATCGGTTCGAGGTCAGTAAGCACAAACAGAATTCATACATAAGGTGCACTGTCGATTTTTGAGAAATTTTAAGGATTTTAAGTGCGCCTTATAGTGCGGAAAATATGATATTTATTAAATTATTTATTGGCTCCATGAGCTTGCTGCTTGTATTTTCTTTCTTTTTACAAAGATCTCAGAATCCTTCTTTGCACATCTGCCAAACATGGTTTCTCTTTTAAGGCAAAGGCTGTAAGCATAAATGCACGTTCTGCTTTTATCTTTATGTTTGAGTGTAAGGACATGCAATCTTATTCAGTGACTCCCTTGGTCCAAACCACAAGTAGCCACTCTAGCCATAGCCACTCTCCAACATGTGTTTCCTTTGCTCTGACAAGTGTGATCCTGCTCAGCTGGGCTATAGCTGTTTGTCACCCAACTGGAGCTCCAACACAGGGCGCTTTGAAGTGATGCGGGCCCCCCACATGGAGAAAGCAGTGCTGTAGGTGTACAAGCAGACAGAGGCCCGGGGGTGGGACACAAGGGGTTGTTAGGATGAAAGACAGTGCTGTGGCAGTCCAGCTGTTTGCTCTGCCAGCCCAGCGCTAAAGAAAGACGGGCTAAGAAAGAGTCAATATTTGGTGCTTTGTGGGTCTGCTCATGTCAGTAATAGACTTGTTGAACTCTTGAGAGATGTTGCTCAGCTGCCAGTTCACCATTTTTGTGGTTCTTTGAATTCATGCTTTTTCAAAGCTGTGAAAAACACTTTTAATATATATCCTGAATAAACAGCAAACCTTGGCATCACATTTTCCCAAAGCTTCCTGTAATGTTAATCAGAAGGAAAAGAAGCAGAGACATGACACTGAAGCTGTGTGTGGTCTTAGTGAGGAAACCAGTGGAAGCCTTTCTATACTGTAACGTGGTCGCCATTATCCTGCTTGAAAGCTGGTGGTTTGATTGTTCTGCACATTTTTGAAAGCCTCCACCACAGCAGCACAGTGTTTGACTTGATTAGCAAACTTTACTCTGCGTCACCAAATAAAACTCCACATGCAGGCAGACATCGAGAGCTAATTAACAGAAAGCAAGCATAAGCACACACACTTGTCAAAAGCAGGGTCGTGTTTTCTCTTCACAGATGAAGAAACAGTGTGGAAAGAGTGTCGGCCTCTTTCCTCTCAATCAGGGTCCACGCACGATCGTGCTAATAACGCAAAGATGGCATAACTGAAGTATGTTTGTGTCTTTTTTCTACATATTGAAGAGGAAAAGTTTGAATACACTGAATAAATCAGGATTAAGCTCAGTAATGTTAGAGTTCAGTAAAGCATACCACAGTGATGTGGGGATGTGTGAGTGAGAAGCAGCCTGAGGAATGTGACTCGTACTGTCAGCGCTCTCTGCAGCCCGTCCATCTTCATTATACCTACAAAATGCTCATGTGATTCACTTCTCCAGTGGGCCCCAGCTCTTGTGATATAGGGCAAATTCCTGAGTGGGATCAGTCAAGTTTCATAGCCAGCGGGGGTCAGGAGCCCAGGAGAGTGGAGGCATGAAGACAGGACCGTGTGGAGGTGATAAGAAGCTAAAATTAGTGCATACAAAGAAAAGGAAAGGAGAGATTAAGCAACTTTAGCTCATATTTTTTTATCATAACGACATATCAAATGGCAGAGCTCATGCAAACAGCAGTGCCAGAGTGGAGCATTACGCAGCTAAAGAGTCTGAAATATTATTCAGGAGCAGAGATGTGAAAACAAACAAACCCCACAGAGCTCGGAGAGATCAAACACTGAAGTGGCATTCACTATGTGACCATCTGAATGCTAATTTCCTGCTTGCTGACAGGTTTGCCATATGTGCTTAAAGGGACAGTTCACCCCAAAATCAAATCAACATGTTAGCTTGTAGTGCTGTTTATCCATCCAGAGGGTGGCCTTAAAGGGACAGGAGCTGGAAGCAGAACAGCTCGCAGCAAGGTGCAGTTTAGACAAGTAAAACCCACTTTACTCCAAGAATGCATGAAGTGTGATGCCAAACCTCAAAAACATAAAAGCACCATCGAGTAAGACTGTAGTTTTAAGAGCTAGCAGACAACAAAATGCACAACAACACAAAAGTGGTGTTGATTTATAAGTAACACAACAGGCCAGAAGAAAACCGTGTGTGTTTTATTTCTTTGTGAACTGTCCCTTTAAAAGGAACAAAATGCTGAGATCTTAGCTTGTTTCTGCTGCCCACAAGTGGCCAATGGATCATCTATTGTAGGTTTAATGCAGCGATGTACATGTGACTGATAACAATCAAAGACATGAGTGGGGAAGACAGACAGACAAAAAGAGGAAAATCCAGACGAGTCACTTCAGGCTTTTCTCTGGGAGCTGTGAGGTTTTACAGTGTTTAAAAAAATCCCAGTTTTGTTGATACAAGACCTCAGCAGAGATTGCAGGCAAGTTCAAGGAAGCAGCCAGCTGTGCAAGACACAGCTGTGGGCTCACGTCGTGCTGTGGTGGTATTCAGCCTGAAATGTAACATATGCTGTTCGTGCACGCTGTCGGGCTTTTATACGACATGACGTACGGTTCAATTTCACAATGGAAAGAGGCGTCGGTGCCAAAATCCACTCGCTCTACAGATTTACGAAGCTTTAGAGATAACATGTGTAGCTCCTACCAAACCGCATGTAAACCATGCGACGTAATATGTTGTCTCTTAATGGTGATTTACTTAAAGCTGCTGCTGTGTTTCTATCTGTTTACATCTCAGATATGTCAGAATCAGCTCCGTGGGAATAACATTTTATGAAATGATCCAGCTATCTTCACTATTTATTGTCTATTAAAATGATATATACTGCTCTTTAATTAGTTTAGATATATTTTGACAATGTCTCAGGATTGCTCAGATGATAAAAACATGATGTGTAACAGACTGAAGCCAGCCTGTAAGAGAAATGAGCTAACGAGAGCTGCGTGAGTCGTGTGGTTGAAAACTGGTGGAAGATTGTTGGGAAGCACATGTCACTTGCATTGATTTCTTTAATAGCCAGAAGCTGTGTATCCAATGGGAGGAAGGCTTTAAGACAGGTGATTTCAGTGACTCTGAATGTCACATGATTGCTGGCAGCAGACTGGCTGGTCTGGGAATTTCATAAACTGTTGCTCTGCTGGGATCTTCCCACATAATCATCTTAAAGGTTTGCAGAGAATAAGCTGAGAAGGGGGAAATATGCATTGCATGGCAGTTTTCTGACTGAAAATGCATTGTTAATGCTAGAGGTCAGAGGTCAGAGAAGAATGGTCAAACTGCTTCACTCGATCACTTTAAACACGGTTTGCAAAAGAGCCACAGCAGAAGATCACAGCAGGTGCAGCTAAGAGCAGGAACTGAGGCTACGATTTGCACCAAAGCTGACAATAGAAGACTGGAAAAGGCGAATCTGCTGCAACATTTGGATGGAGGTGTCCGGATTTGGCATAAACACCATGAAAGCAGGGATCCATCCTGCCTGGTGGTGTAATGGGATGGGGGATGAGCACACTTTGTTCCCTTCTACTGAGCATCATTGAATCACTCATCATTACCACGGCCTACCTGAGTAGGATCTCAGTCCAATGACAGCAGAAGGAGGTCAGCTGTGGCTGGTAATAGCACGCTGTACCTAATAAAGTGTCTGGTGAGTGTATGTTCAGCAGGTGCAGGAAACAATGAACATTTAGCTCACAGAGACCCACCCACTCGCCAACATACAGCATCGCTATGAAAACAAGGAGGTTTGTAACCGTGCCGACACATTCCAGGCTGTTGTTCCCGATGATAAGCGTCGTTGCTCCGGGGCGACCATTCCTGCCTCGCTGAGGGGCCGGTCTGCTCAGACAACACACTCATTACCTGCTTGTACAAAGAGCTTGTGACGTGAGATCATGTGGCAGACGTGGTGTGTAATGTCTTCAAACAACTTCAGAGCTCAAAAGGGCAAAAGTGAGGTGGTGGGGAAAGAATCAAAGTAGCAGCTGGCAATAAAAGCACGGATAAAAAGACTGGGACTGGTGTTTGTCTGCTGGGAGCCAACAATCAGATGATAATACATCTGATTAGTATTTACATCATAATAATAAGGCCAAGTAACTTATGACCACAGCAGCATATGTTGCTCCAACTTGAACATTGTTTTCCACCCCCAACCCCGGCACCTCTCCTTCCTCCTCCACCCTACATCCCTCTGCGCCTCCCAAACCTTCATTTTTTCCTCTCCTCCTGTGATCCCTTTTCTTAAAGATGGGAAAGAAGTCAGCCAAATATGATGCAGTTACAGAGAACTTAATGGCAGTATGATAATGATAATCATTACTGAAATGATGATGAAAGACGTGCGCTGTGAGTAATTCTGTGATGTCAGGGGAAGACAATGAAAGCTGAGGTGCAGAGAGGCAGCTGTGCACGTCCTGACCTGTGAAGCCAAAGGACGAGGCTGAGGGCAGCTGGGATGAAGTAAGGCTCGCGAGATTCATTGTGAAGGACTAAGTGGAGGTTGTCAAAGGGAGCGATCTGTGCCAATCCTCTAAAACGTTTAATGTCACAACTGTGAATTCTGGAAAGTTTTGCAAAATTTATGATCAATGAGGCTGCGTTTGTATTTTAAACTTTTGGCAGAATACAAACAAAATTAAGGTCATGTGGGAATCAGGCCGAAAAAGAACAATGTGTGTATACTTAATATGATGAGCGGTGATGAAATCCGAGCATCTTCTGGAGTCAAGATTTTCCAGATCGGAGCTTTTCTGGTTTCCAAATATTAAGATGATTGCTGTAAATATGAAAAACACAGAAAAACCCAACAATTGTGTGAGGAAATCTTCTACATTTAAGGACAAAAACCAATAACCTGTAGAGGTTTTCTACGATTGTCCTGCTAAAAGCACGTGGATTCATCCAACAGCAGTGAGACCAGCCGGTGTGTTCATGACAGCGTGATGCTCTCAGTAGGAACAGCAGGCTGTCGTCCTCCTATCAACAGAATCAGTTTGCTTTTGTCAGCAAATCGAGTCTTAGAGAATAAGACTGATTCTTTGCACTTACATGCATTTCTGTCCTGTCTTTAGCTGTTATTCTAATTCCCTTCATCTCCATGGATCTTTCCTACTGACCGGTTCCTCTGCTAAATCAAAGAATTGCTTTCCTGGACACCCCTGTGATCTGCTTCAAACTTTGCAAAGTGGTGCTGAGAGGTCGATGTCCTTTCATGTGTTTTAGTGAAACATGGCGTAGTGACGTCATTCTCCCCCTCGTGTTGTTTGGACCATCAGATGGCCACGTTTGAACGAGCACGAGTGGATGTGTTTGTGCAGAACCAAAGAAATTCAGAAGATTGTTTATTTTCTCTGAATCAGCCTCTCTCTCCAAATCCACCAAGTATTATTATTATTATTATTATTATTATTATTATTATTATTATTATTATTATTATCATTATAACTGTTGAGACTGGACCGTGATAGGACGAACCAGAGGAGCTGAAGGAATAAAACAAAGCTCAGAGGAATGCCACAAAACACATGTATACATGAGAATGTCTGTGACCTTTAGCCCGAACAAAAGTAGCTAAACACCAGGTTTGCATAACAGCAGGTCATCAGGTGTAGTCCTAGCTGAGGGCGAAAGGCTGATAGCAATGATTTGGCAGCTGGGCTTCACCTGGTTTTCTCTTTCCAGACGTTTTAGAGCCGCTGCACGACTGGTTGTACCGTAGTAAGAATTGTTTCCTACGTTAGCTTCAGAACCGGGTTTCCAGTTTCTCGGATAACGTGAAGCTAAATCAAAGATCCAACTCAGCATCAAAGTGTTACCATTTCCAAAAACTATTTACATATTACACTTCAGATGTTGGCTGATGTTAACTTCATTTTTGTTCATGGAAATTTCAGATCCACTCACACCAGTTTGTTACTGATGAAGTATTATTGAGTGGTTTCCACAGCAACGTAGCAGTGCTGTAACATGGAGCAGGAAGAGGAAGTACCCAACACATCACCGTGTGCGGCTACATTAGAAAAACAGTGCGTCTTGTTAAATGGGACATTTTCATGTCCCATCAATCTCAGCTGGTGCAGGCAATGGTTTCAGACCCATCCACACTCTGCCGCTGTGTAGTCGCCCTGATACTCCTGCTGTCCTCGACCTTATTGAGGAATTTTCTCCACATTGAGGTGGAACGTGTATGGTAGTCTCCGCATCAACACGTGACCCTTCTCCGGGCCGTGGATGAGGCATGCAGGGACATCACAGCAGACCAGAGTCCGGCTGGATTCGTCACGCCTGAAGGTTCTTTCCAAGATGTTTGGCAAGTGAGAACATTTGTTCTGACATGGATGAGAGAGTGTGGCCAAGTCCACGTGACAGAGCTGATTGCAGAATTGTTGCTTTTCTTTCAAAGGAGGTCGTGTTGTGATTTACTGTGTATGTCATCAGTCACGTGTTCAGTTATTCCACTGATCTCTGTTGTTTTATATGAGTGCATGTAGCACCATGATGAGACATGCGACACGTCCTCTGATGCTGTATGAACAACAGTGAAACCGTGTTTGAACATTAGCCTGCTTGATTTTTGTGTTTAGTTCTGAAAAATAAAGAAAATGTTGCTTTGCTGCTATGTAAGTTGCAAATCTTACTGACGAGTTCACACCGCTGTCAGTGTAAATGTCACCGCCTTTCTATAAAGTGGTACACGAGGAACACTACAAAGATGTTGATGAATGATTACAGGATGAGTTAAATACTCTGAACATGGATACGGGCAAAGAGATCACTGAGAAAACTAAACTAAGCTTCAGAGTAAGTGGCTGACGAGAACGTACTTAACTCCCATCATATCTCTGCCAGTTATTAGTCCTTTATTTATCCAGGTAAAAAGATCTCATTGAGATTAAAAATCTCATTTCCAAGAGAGACCTGGCATCATGGCAACAAAAGTCAGATGTGTGCACTAAATGCCTGAATGAAAAGGGTGTTTTGTTTCATTGGCTGTGGGAATATCCAAAGATCCAGAACTTTTGGAAAGATTTCAAATGTTTGTCAGAAACACTAAATATGAAAAATCCCTTTTGGTCTTAAACTCTGTGTTCTTGGAATATCCTCAAAAGACTTTTAGGTAAGATCAAGACAGAGCAGACGTTTGGACAGCAGACTGCTTCAACCCGAGACGGTTATTTGATGGTTATTTTTGGAAAAGTGCAGCTGCATAATCACTGAAACATGGCTGAGAGAGCTTTTGCGCTGCAGTGATGCAGAGAGACGAACTAATCATTAAAGTAGGAGAACTTCTTTTTTTAATGCAAATCTTTTTTCCCCATTAAGTCCTATTTTGACTGTTGTAGTACATTTATGTTAATATGCATTTTTATTTAATCAATGTCCAGCGTCTGTGTGCATTTGTGTGTTTGTACGAAATGTTCTGTTTTAAAAAGGTAACAAAGAAATACTCCAAACACTTTGCATTGAAATCAATGGGAGAATTTGACAAAGCAAACGATGATAGACGTGGATCACCTCGAAGACTAAAGGCTTTGTTAAATCTTCTTTGGGCCACAGAAACATTTTAAGCATTTTGATTTACTCGTAAATTTATTCATTTATCAGATTTCTCTGATTAACAGTTTAACCACTAAAATTAAGACATTACAGGAAAAGGACCCAGAGTCAGACTGAAACAACATTTACATTAGCAATGCAGGCAGAAAAACAATGAAAGGAAACTATGACAAGGACTCAGAGGAAGACACAACTATATCTGCACAAGAGGGCAGTTAGAGGACACGAGCGCTGCTGGGTTCAACGGGCACAGGTGAACAGAATCCAGGTAACGACACAGGGAACCAATACAACTAAATACACAACAGAAGAGACACAGGACTGCGAAAACAGCAGAAGGAAGTCGCTGACTAACACTTAGACGAGAGCCTAACACACTCAAACACGACATAGAAGATCAAAGAAACCAGAATTCAAATAGAAGTAAAGTGAAGCCGCGAACTAAAGGCTCAAACTAAACAAAGTGAAATACAACAAACAGCAAGAACCAAAATGAAACCACAAACTCAAAACACTGAGTCACAGACGTGGGACCGTCACATTCATTAAACTAAAGCTTCAAAATAGACTTTTTATGATGGCAGCCACAGACAAGCCACGCTTCCTCGCAGAGTAATTCCTCCTCCTGCAAAGACATTTTGATTACATTTCCCTCGTTAACCTGATAATGTAACTATAGTTTAATTTCAGAGTGCCCTTTCTCTTCATGTCCTCTTTAATCCTTTATGAAAAATGGTTCATATAAATATGAATCGCCTTTGATTAATGCTATTGTTTCTATCAGCCTTCACGGTGACAGCGAGTGAGACTGTTTCCATTTACTGTGGATAAAAAGATGAAAATGGACCTTTTCACCTTTTGCTAACTAAACGACACATAATCAAACGTGTATGCTTTGTCTCGTGGTCTGCTTGCCTCCTCAGTTTTTCTGATTATAAGACCAATAAGTTCTGTTACTGTTAATGCTGCCAATACTCAGCGTAGGTTGGTTTTCTGGGAGGTTATATTTTATGACTTTAAGGTCTCTTAAATTCTTCCAGAGTGAAGCTATGAGAGCATGACCCCCAGCCTGGTTCCACTGATGACATAGCCTCCATCTAGCTTGAAGTTTGCCTGTTAATTAAGTCTGTAAACAGGTGGGTGAGAGCTGCTTTGTGGCTTTATGCTCGACCATCAAACGTCTCAAAGACTAATGATGTTTACCTCTCCAGGTCCCCTTGAAGGATGGAAATGTACCTTTTTCCAAGCACGCGAGCACATTTCTGTGCACAGGCACACGTAATCGTGCTGCTGGTGGCCGGGTTACGTCCACTTTTCTTTCTCTATTGTTACCTCTACAGGGGAAACCCATTAAGAGCAACGATGCTGTCATTATTCTCCTGAAAATAACCGTGACCTTTACAGTTATTGGTCATGGCTTGGAGACTTATTTTCAGGAATTAATTGGAGGATAATTTGTCTTTTGTTTAAAATAAAATATCAAAGGACATTTTTTACCCTTGTGTTGTCCTGGGGTCATTTTTGACCCCCGGATATATGGCAACAGGAGTATGGAAATCCCGAGGACATTACAAGGGTTAAATGTAGCTTGTTTTTGATGCCTGTGCCTCTTATTCCACTTCTCATTTAAAGAAAAGCAGAGTAAAGTCTTTTATATACAACTATTACACCAGTAACTGGTGATTTCTGGAGAAAATGTCCTTCGATGCACTTTTAGTTCTGCAGAACTTGTTAACACAAAGTATGTTTATCCAGTTTACACTCTGTGTATCTCAATAATTAAAGGTTAGACGCTTCTGTGGGTTAAACAACTGCACATAATATTTTCTCTTCTCTGACTCCACCCTCTGCTGGAGTGGCACTGCTATAAACTGAAGCACAAATACACTTTAAAATGATTAATACTTCAGATCTGTTCTTTCATTTTAAAATTGTATTATTATGCCTTTTTAAGTAAGCACAGTTATTATAAAGCAGCAATGCTTAAAACACAGTGTATGCGACGTCCTGTCCAATGCTTAACCTGCGATGTTTGGTGCCCCCTGCAGGAGCACAGCAGCATCTGTGTCAGTGATGAATGAGGTCAGTCAGTGAAGGAGACTTCCAATCACTCCAGCAGCACCGTTTTTACTGAAAGCCTGCAGCTGTTGTTTTAACTGCGCCTCTGACAGACTGTGTGAGCGAAGACTCGCTCTTAGAGCTGCAAAGTTCACTGGTCTCACTCTGGGATTAACTAATGCAAAACAATAAAAACAACAGCAGAGAGCACAAAGAATGTTTGAAGAGAGAAATTAATAGAAAGCAAAATGGAGAAAAACATAAATGAATAATAAAACAAACAAAGAGTGGAAACAAAGAAAGGGAAGAGATCTTCCAGAACAGAAGTCTGACAAAACAAGGGACCGACAGAGACCAGGGGACAAAGCTAAATGTACGTGCATGAGTGTGTTTAACCAAGAAAAAACAAGAGAAAGAGAAGAAAAATGTTAAACATGCAGCACATGCAAAGCATCCATGCATGCTCGTGTGTCTGGACAAACACTGAATGGGTTTAGATGAGATGTGAATATGGGTTTATTTGACATCTGTGGGACGCTGTCTGTGTTTCTTGGAGGAGGCCGCTCACTTCCAGCTCAGCCAACCTCAGAGCTGCTGCTGTGTAGCTTCCTGCAGCTTCCTGTCCACATTCCCCACCTCCCTGGCTGTGTTTTTGTTGGCCAAGACAAAAGGAGGCACAACTTAGAACTTCTCCTTCATGTTCAATACTCGAAGTGTTATAAGATTGCTGTTCAAAGGTTCCCACCATGAGTCTTGTCACACTTTTTTACCCGAGACGAGCGTGGGACTCACTTTTCTGCATTTTGAGTAAATGTCTCACTTATATGGTTTTATATGAACTCTAATACACGTTTTCAAGGTAACCGTCCATCTTAAGGTTAACTGTGACTGGATTCTTTCTTTAAGTCTTCAGGTAACACCATCATCAGCTGATGCAGGTGTGTGTGCACAGCAACATAAGCGTGTGTCACTCGTTCGCTGTAATAATACAGGTGGTGAAATGCAGAAATACCTGGTGTTCAGACTGAGTCCTGCATGCAGAGAAGCCTGTTGTTTTCTCTCTTATTTAACCTGAGATTTATCTGTGCAGCACACTGACACACACGTGTTGTACTCTGTGTTTCTGCTGTGTTGTTCGTTATGAATGTTTTTGTGAGGAACATTCAGATTTGAGCTTTCCAAACTTTTTTCATCAGGTAATTATACAACAGGTAGAAGCATCAAATCACCATGTTTAAGAAAATTACATGTGTGATTGATAAATGACTTTCATGAAGTAAAGGACTGACTACTCATTTGTCCAAAACACAGTATATATAACCTAATGGCACTTTGGCAGATGGCAGTTTTCTTTAAATTTTTTCAATCAGCTCACAGGCTTGTGAAGGCAGGTGAGTGAACACCTGTGACACTCTAGTGTATTCTCTTTTATTTGGTGTTCACAGATCAGGGGTTGCGTTCCTAAAAGCCATGTTGCCTGGGTGAGCTCTACAAGTTTACCTTTGACATACCTGACACCTGTAGTGCTAATGCTAATGCTAAACTAAAATGGTAACCAAAGTAAACATTATATGTTCCAGTCATCTCGAGGACTTTTGCATGCTGATATTCAAGGGTGGAGTAAAGGGTTGGTGATGAACACCATCATCTATTCAACATGCTGCCCTCTGGATAAGGTTCAGATCCATCAGGTGCAAACCAGCAGACTAAAGATCGGCTTCTTCCTGTGAGCTGTCAGAACTCTTAATGCAGTGTGAACACACTTCTCCCATACAACCACGCTGACGCTGCTATTGATCAACTTTGTTGCTGCCATGTGCAATATCTCAGTCTTTCCTTGTTCGGTGCAATATTTTGTTCTCAGTGGAATTACCATCCACCATAGCTCCTTCACCATTATTCATTTATTTATTATATTATATAACTGCCCTTGTATACAGCCCAACAATGTTTCTGTTTCAGTGTTTCGACGCATACACCATGTCTACAGTTTACTCACATATATGGATACATATATTTTGCTTTTTCCTCGTTGTAGATTGTTTTCTTTACTTTTGCACCTTTGTGGTCCTGCTACCCAATTTCAGTGTGCAGGAAACCGAACAATAAAAGCTCTAAAGTCTAAAGTCACTGGACACCAATCAGTGATGGAGGCTAAAGGGGCACTTCTCTTGAACCTGAGTTACATCTAGTAACCACTGTTTCTCTCACACAACCTTTTTGCTTCCTCGCAGACACAACGTGTCAGCTGTGTTAGATAGTAAACTGGAACTATCTCCTAAGCTTTAGGCAACATCAAAAAAAGGGACATTTCATATTTGAATCATTTTTATTGAGGTTTATCACCCACAACCGTTCACAACAGATGGTTACCCCTCTCTGAGCGTGGCTCTGCTGGAGGTTTCTGCCTATTAAAAAGGAGTTTTTCCTTCCCACTGTCACCAGGTGATTGCTAAAAGGGGGGGGTCTTATTTAACTTGTTCAGCCTGCTTCCTCAGGGAGGCGCTACAGGGGCATCAGCACAAACACCCACAGACAAAGACCCTGAACGCATACACGCACTGATAACACAGTCCCACCCACCCATTTTCCCATTTCCCTCTATAAACCACCACTGTGCTCATGTATCTCTACACTGTAGTTACAGATTCTTTAGCTGATAAGATTAAATGGCCAAAAAAGGGGAAAAAAGGCTATTTGGTGTAAATAACCTGAGATTAAAGTAAAAATAACTAGTAGCTAACATGACTCTGTAAATCCAGGCATGGTGACATATTCTTACTAAGCAGTACTCAGTACTCCTCGACAGGTTCTCACTTCTGAAATATTGTGTTTAGTTTAGGATGGAGCACACAGGAACAGGATGCATGCCAACCAATGATCCATTGTCATTTCACTGGACAATTACCAGGACATCGTCAAACAACATATAGACTTTCTGCACCCTGGATAAAGTCTGCTTGATGTCTAACACTTATGTTCTCACATACAGACACACCTGGCAATGACGAGAATGGTTCAGGGTCACAGTGCATAAAGAAAACTGCTCACCAGAGCTGTCTCTTTATACTAGCAGTCTTTTTCTAAATTAAAGTTGTGATGTAATCCCGTCGTGATTGCTCAGGTATCAAAAAGGGAAAGAATCCAAAAACCAACCATGCAGAAGGTAAAGAGCATAGAGAGCTTTCCTCCCTGAGGACAGGAGAGGATGGTTAACAGGACAGAATTTAATAATGTAACACAATAAGGCTACAAGGTCAATACAGAACTGCTGAGAGCACCTGAAACTGCAGCAGACATTCAGAGTTTCTGAACATGTGCTTGGATACATTATTAAAGACGTTTTAATGGGGAAAAACTCACAGTTATTCTAATATTTGTCTCATTAACCAGTGTGCAGTGTTTGTGCATCTCATGTTGTGATTGGCTTTAAAATAGGAAACAAACTCACTGTGAACACCAGTGTTCCACACACACATAAATTATAATAATGGATTGCATTTATATAGCACTCAAAGCGCTTTACAATTCCACTATTCATTCACACACTGGTGGAGGCAGCTACAGTTGCAGCCACAGCTGCCCTGGGGCAGACTGACAGAAGCCAGGCTGCCATATCGCGCCATCTGTCTTGCCCAAGGACACAACGACCAGGACAGAGAGCCCGGGGATCAAACCGGCAACAGATGCACTTCCCAACCCCCTGAGCCACAGTCGCCCCACATAAACACACACAAACACATAAACACACACACATAAACACACACAAACACATAAACACACACACATAAACACACACAAACACATAAACACACACACATAAACACATAAACACACACACACAAGCCCGTTCAGCTATCTTAGTGAGGACCTTCATTGACATAATGGTTTCCCCAGCCCCTGACCCTAAACCATTAACAATGAATGCCAGACCCTAAACCTGACCACGACCTAACTGTACCCCTGACACTAAAACCACATTCTGAGCCTCAAAAAGGCTTCAAACTTGTGAGGACCGTGAGTGTGTCCTCACAATGACTGTTGGTTCTCACAAGTATAGTAGAATGCAGATTTCAGTCCTCACAAAGATAGCTAGACAGGAACACACACACAAACAAACACACACATAAACACACACAGACACAAAGATACAAACATAGACACACATACACGCACACACAAACAGACAGACACACACACACACACACAAACAGACAGACACACACACACACACACAAACAGATACACACAGACACACAGACACACACACACACACACAGACACACACAGACACACACACACACATAAACACACACAAACACACACACACATAAACACACACATACACACACACAGACACACACACATAAACACACACATACACACACACATAAACACACACATACACACAAACAGACACACACACATAAACACACACAAACAGACACACACACATAAACACACACAAACACACACACGCACATAAACACACACATACACACACACATACACACACACATAAACACACACAAACAGACACACACACATAAACACACACAAACAGACACACGCACATAAACACACACACAGACACACACACATAAACACACACAAACAGACACACGCACATAAACACACACACAGACACACACACATAAACACACACAGACAGACACACGCACATAAACACACACACAGACACACACACTAACAGTACACTGACTAAACTGGGTCCTCATGAGAAAACTGCTCAACAAATCCATAAAGTTGTGTTCAAAAAGCTCAGTTTGTGACATTGTTCAGAGTCCAGATTTCAGCTCCGTGATGTTTCTGTTTACTTTGGTCCAACCTGATCAAATAAATGTTGGTGCTAATTACCTAATAATGCCTCGTACATTTGCTAACATCTTACTTTAAAGCATTTCAGTATGTAAATAACTGAATTTCCTGTATTAAAGGGATGTGTTGATGACTACATGTGAGTGTAGCTGCACATTTATGCAACATGTTTGTGCAGGACTGGGTGAGCTCATAATTATGATCATGAACTGACCTCCCAGCCCATTGTTCCTTCAGTGGGCTGGTTTCAGTCATTATGCAAATGTCCTGTTGATAAGATTGAAACCTGCAGTCAGCTGAGACTGAACAAGTCGTTCCAAACGTTTCTCCCACTGAAGACGTCCAGATGAACAGAATCAACTTTTGGAGATGTGTTTTTTAACTATAAATGATTTTCCAACACCACATGAACTGTGTTTTATGTTAACAGACCGCACACTTTTACTATAGCATGTAATAAATCTCTTGCATTACCTGATACACTGAATTAGTTCACAGCTCCAAATAAAGAGAACAAAATCATCTTCGACATGTGATCGGGCACCTGTGCAGGTTGTTGGTATCCAGCCAGTTATATAATCACTTTTCATCTGGGTGAGAAGCAGAAAAGCAAGTTTTGTGACATATTTAGATGTCAAAATAAATTAACTGGCTTTCACTGAATTCAATGACCTTGACCCAGTGACTAAATAGAAAATAAAGCTTTGTATATTATAAAGCACTGCTGAGTGGGGCTCTTCCCATCATGCATTTCTCTTTCATTCATAGTGCTGTTGAAATATGACTGGAATGAAAGGCAACATCATGTGAACATGCTCATAAAGCTTATCAGCTTTCTGGTGTAACTCACAGGTTGATAAGATTTTACAGTGACAGGATGTGTCACATTTCTTTCTCTGCTTTGCTTCTGTTTCTGGTTTCCTGTCTGCTGATAACGAGCACATAATCTTTAACATCACTCGTAAAACTGTGTGACAGTGCATCCTGAGGTCACTGTAATCTCTTTTAAAGCTGCGCTCATAATATTTAACAGTAAAGATTTCATTTGCAGATGTGTTAGCCACATACAATCATACATGAAAAAAACATGAAGATATTAGCTCTCATTGGGCCTCTTATTCTCTAGACGTATCCAGGACAATCAGAAAATCACACTAATTTAATATTTTCTATTTGCCTCATGAAACATTTAGACCAGGAACGTTAAATTAATTTTTCACTGAGGGCCACATACCACTGAAACTCTTTGTGCTAGTGTAAAAACGTTTAACTGGACATCCAAAAGTCCTAAATCGTTTTTTTAAGTCCTAAAATCGTTTTTTTAAATCTCAGTTTTCTGCATGATAACTGTGTAAAATTACAGAACAGTTTCTAGTAGCTCAGCGTCCAGACTGTCCCATATTTAAAAAATAGAAACTTTTGTTTGATTGATGAAAATGTTAGCCAAACTGTCGCAGACAGTAAAAAATGGTTTCTGTCATTTAATTATTAAACTGTTGCTCGACTGCTTTGGTGTACTATACACGGCTGGGGGGGGGAATCTCTGTCAGCAGGAAAAGCTGTAAAACTTATTTTGAAAAAATACAGTTAAGACATTTTTTGCCCTCCTTCATATTTTTCTAAGCGGCCGAACTGAAGTTATTCCTGGCCCATTTTGGCCCCGGGCCTCATGTTTAACCACCAAAATTGCGATATGTTGGAAACCCCCCAAAATAAACAGAAGTGAAATTACAACCCGAGCAGAAAATCTCGCGAGCCTCATTTGAACGCGTCTCCTCTCGCCCCCTGTCGGCAGCACGTGGCATTGTCCCCGTGAATGGCTGAGCAGATTTTGGCTGGTGAGAAAATACTATGATCCTCATGTTGTGGCGCAAGATCCAGAGCAGAGAATGATGATGATGATGATGACAGCACACGCCCGCTCTCCGCCCTCGCTGGTAGGAGCGGGGTGCGTCCACACGCCCCTCCTCTCTAAATTGCCGCTGTTGCCTCGCTTTCCATCTTCCATCACAGGATCGCGGACAGGTGAGCACAACATCTCCTCTCTGCGGTGTGTTAGATACATAAACGCTGTTTCGAAGCTCTCTGGGTGGTTTGTTGAATGGTTGATGGACCCGTGGGTTTGCTGTGCTTCCGCGAATAACAGCTGATGGATCAATTATTGCGTGTTTTAATCTGACGCACTCGCCGTGCAGTCGGCGCACAGTGGTTATGGTCTGTCTGGTCACCTGACTGCGCAGGCTTTCACATCTGCGCTCACGTTCTTCCACAGCTACGACCTGATCGATACGCGGATCGATTGGATCTCAGCAGCAGCAGCTTTTAAACCCAGACCGTGCAAACCGTCGAGTGTTTACAGGAAATAACCGTAGTGAGCTTACAGCATACAGTGTGTGTGTGTGTGTGTGTGTGTGTGTGTGTGTGTGTGCAGACAGAGACTTGAACGCATGAAGGCTGCGCTGCGTAGATTTTGCTGAAAAGCGCGCAGAGACACGTCTGCTGATAATATCGATGCGCTGCTCAGGTGTTTGGACCTGAACACCAGGTTTCTTTTCTGAAGTGCTGATAAGCTGACTGTCCCACTGAGTCAGGAACAAGCGGGTTTGCATCTGATTCATGTTTGTGACAGGCGGCAGCTGCTGTGCCTCTGTGGTTACATTTAACAGGAAATGTCACCTGTTAAAGGCTGAAACATGAAATAATTCAAATTCATTTGAAGGTGTCGTATTTGCTGCTGTGCTTTTTAATTTATTGCTTAAAAATGTTTTGTGAATATTTTCTGGGGAAAACACTGCACTGCTGATAAACTAGATGTAAAGAGGTGAAATCACCGTTATTGATCATGTAATGGAAACATTTTGCCATGTGAGCTGATGCAGTAGCAGCGATGACACTGTGCAGTTGTTCTTTTCCATCATTTCTGTGCGTGAGCAAACAGAGAGTTTCCTCTTCTCCTCTTTGTCATTAATTTGAATCCGCTTCCCGTTCTGGTAAACTGTGTTTGTGCGGCCAGACAGTACTCACCTCTTCCTCTTTCATGCCCCACAGAATGGAGGCCCTGCTGAACGAGTGGCTGTGGCGGGAAGAGTTCTGGATCCCTCCTGGGAATCACTGGAAAGACATGGAGATGAAGGAAGGAGAGGGCCACTTTCCTCTACCCAGGCATCTCATCTACACCTTGCCACTAGCTCTGATCTTTATAGCCATCAGATATATCTTTGAGAGGTGAGGCCGAGCTCACGGCGAGCTCTGCTTTTTGGCTGTTGTCATTAAATTGCGTTTTATCTGCTAGGCTGAAATCAGCAGAGCAGTAAGTTATGTGGCGCACAGCTTTGTCCTTTTCAGTTTTACCTAATTAGTTGAAGGAAGCAGTATGATGCTGTTTGTGGGGTAAAAGTAATTTTCTGCTTGACTTGTTTTGGTCATGGTGGCTGTCTGGAGGGTGTTTGCTGCTAAGCTGCTGAGGAACGCCTCCTTTTCCCTTTATTCATGTGCTACATGCTGTGTGAGAGTCCCGTCTCCCCCCAGGCTCGTTCCAGCCTTGTGTTAAAGTGTGTCCGAGTGTTTTTGAGGGAAAACACTCGGACATGGCGACTACAGAAGTTTATAGCTGAGGTTTTACGATGCATGGCTACTAATGCTGATTCTCTGTAAGCAGCCTCTGCAAGGTGTAGTCCACACCAACCAGTCAGTGGCTGCTGTCGGGGTGATCGCACAGAAAATCCTACTAGTGCTTATTATATGTGTCCTCCCGGTGCTTCAAGAGATTCCCTAGAAAAGATCAGAATATTTCTGCTATCACAGCTGAAGGGATTTGAATGTTATCTTCAGATACCTGACACTTCTTAAAAGACTGCGTTTGGTTTTCGAATATTTCAGTTACAAGAAAGTAGATCTTCACTCCTCTTTATACGCATTTCATAGCGTTCTTTTTAACGTAACATTTGAACACGCTGCCCTTTGGATGAATTAAAGAGAAATAATAATAATTCGAGGCTACAGTTAATCTGTGAGTGCATCTGGTCTGATGATGCGTTTGTCTCAGTGTCTCAAACGCCTTCTTGGTTTTACAGGATTGAATGTTTCAGAATGTTAGTGGCACAAAATCAGACGTTTGATGAACCCGAGAGCTTTCACAGTATTCTGCCAGTCACATTTATGCTTGTGAGCAAAGCTGCTTTAAAAGAAACATCACAGTAAACCTGTTTGTACAGTTAACCAGTTCCTCTGGTAACAGGACAAGAATTTATTCGGGGCTGGCAGCGACGCGGCCCACATGACCACAGCTCGCACGCCTTTCCATTATCATCATCGTCAGCTGCTGTATTGTCTGTGAGAGCTGAAGATTAGCATCCTCGTCTGTACCTTCATCAGCGATGTTTTAGCAGATTGGTAACATTAGCTGTGAGAGTAGTCCGGGGTCAGAGGATGATGGCGTGTGCTGTGTGCGAGTCGTAGAGGTCGTAGAGGTGGGCACCTTCATTTGTGCTCGCGTAGACGTCGGCCAGCTGGAAGGTGTGTCTCCACGCAATCTTCTCAGGCCACAGCTGTGTGTGTGTGTGTGTTCCTGTAACCAGAGCACTGTGTGTCCCTCTGTGAAGCTGCCCTGACCTTCTCATTATCTCCGATCTCTCCCTGCGTGCACACTTCAGGATCATTATCTCTGAGATAGAATTACACACACGCACGTTTATCTAAACATGTATTCATTGCTGATACCCTCATATTGTATTATTCTGTTGATCTTTCTGTCTCCTTCCGTCTGTAACACACACACACACACACACACACACACACACACACACACACACACAGATCAAGTGTCTCTTGATGCTGGATCGGATAATGGCAAAGGCTGTCTGGGCACAACCCGCCACGGCAGCAGCTCCACAGGCTGTCAGGAGTAATGAGCTCCTCTCGTTGCTCTTCTGTGTTTGGAGCACATCGAGCAGCTGTTGATGACGTCACACATTAATCCTTCAAGTACTGCAAAACGAATTACTCCCGTTTGTTTTATTAACAGGGTTGCATTTGCTATTATGCACATATATGCATATATATATAAAACAGCAGCAAAATGCATTTTTCCCTCCTCATCTCTTCTGGTCTCTGTCTTCTCAGGGTCATCGCCATCCCCCTCAGCAAAGTCTTAGGTGTGAAGGATCGGATTCGGATTCGAGCCGCTTCCATCCCAAAGCTGGAAGCGTTCTATAAACAGCACAGCCAGCAGCCATCGCAGGTTGGTGTTCACAGGACCCTCTAACTGTCCATGGAGTGCACTACTGCAGCTATGGTACACGTAACAGGGAGTCGTTGCTTTAAATGTGACACTCATCTGTATAATACAGTAAATATTCCACCAATATATGAATAAATGAATTGTTGAAGTCACTTATAAGCATGCAGCCCAATAGGTTAAAGATCAGTTTAAGAGATGATCCAGATGCACCGATTTTTCTAGTGTGCTGAAAACATGAAAACCTACAAAGCATTTCCCATTTTTTAGGATTATACTTATATGAGCTTAAAAATGACATCTGTGCCCAGACCTCCGTCTTGGTTAAAGAACGACTACATAAACTGTATCTCATGATCATCTATATAAATATGTAAATATCCTGCAAAGTCAATGCAAATGTAAATGTAAAATCTCACCTTGAACCAGGCACTCTTAATGTTTAGTGTGTCCCTAATTATTTTATTATTATTAATCCTTTATTTATCCAGGTAAAAAATCTCATTGAGATTAAAAATCTCATTTCCAAGAGAGACCTGGCATCATGGCTAATAAATAGGAACATCTGTTATTGTGTCACACAAACAGTTTATGGGCGCTGGGTGTGGCTCCATCCAGGAGAAAGAGCACGATTGTGTGCCAGCTTCCTCTGGAACGAGGAACAGTTTGAAAACGGGCCGTCCCCACAGAGATGCAGCTCAGGCTGCGAGGCTCGTGCTTACAAAAACATCTCAGCATCTCAGTTTATAGCAGGCGTGTTCGCTGCACTGTGAGAGAAGCAATTATCTTCCTTTTAAACATAATCCTGTCTGTCCCTTTGATATTAATCTTTCCTATTATGTTGCTGATAATCAGAATAATTAGTTAAAACCTGAGGACAAACCAGCGCTATTACTCTGTAACTGTTACTTTTCTCCGAATCATGGAAGTCCTCCACCCCCCTCTTGGTGTAATTTGGCATTGCAGCAGAGCAGCCGTGTTCCTGTGCAGACAGGCAGGGGTGTACACCTGTCAGGACGAGGCATGACTGAGCATATCGAGTGGAAACGCACCGCTCCATGAGCGCCTTTCTACATTGTTTTTACCCGTGTGTGTGTGCGTGCGCATGCTCTGGCTTATTTGCAAATCTATTTCCATGGGGCCCCGAGCAGCAGCAGCAGCAGCAGCAGCAGCAGCAGCAGCAGCAGCAGCAGCTGCAGCAGCAGCAGCAGCAGCAGCTGCAGCAGCAGCAGCTGCAGCAGCAGCAGCAGCAGCTAACGACTTTGCTGTTCCCCATGTAAATAACTTGGCCACAAACACGTTGTGAAACAAAGTAGATTTATTTCCTGAATACAACGACTATCTCTCTTGCACAACGCAATCGTGGGAAAATCATTTCACTGCTCAGTGTGGTGTCACAGTTTATCCTTTGATGCAGTGCTGGAGCTGATGCTGGGGGTGCAGAGAGGCTGTGTAGCCAAATAAAAACATGCATGTGTCACACCGAACCCTGTAATTAGGTTTCACTCAGCAGAGGGACCTTCGGCGCTGTGATGTAGGGAGGGAAGGTCACACTAACAGTGGTCGTGTGCTTAGATTAAGCACATTTATCTCTGTGGGTGCAGAGCTACACGTCGACAGGACGAGTGCTGTGATGAAGCTGTAACAATGCCTGCTATGAGAAAGCAGCTCGTATTTAAATAGAGTGTGTGTGTGTGTGTGTGTGTGTGTGTGCTCAGAGTGAAGTGGTGGGCCTGGGGAAGCAGTGTGGACTCTCGCAGAGAAAGATCCAGACCTGGTTTAGACACAGAAGGAACCAGGACAGACCCAGCAGCACCAAAAAGTTCTGCGAGGCCTCGTGAGTTTTTCTTCTCATACGCTCAGTCGTTGAGCCATTTCCTGTTGGACAGATGTCCCACGTGTGCCTGGTCACATCTTTGTCTGATCTCATAGAACTATGTAGTTCATTTACACAGCATCCGCTAATAAGGGGGTGTCAAACATAAGGCCCAGGGGCCAGAATGGGCCCAGCAAAGACACCGATCCGGCCCACTAGATGGCTTTGGTAAATGTGAACTGAATTTTTACATTTTCTAACAACATTTAAGTTTTATAGCTTTTCTGAATGATAAAGACGTCCACAGTGGAGCTTCATGCTACACCAAAGTAATCACTACCATATCAATGACATTTTCAGTCTCTCTGTTGATTCATCTACAAAACTATCATCCAGGTCATGATAGTTTTGTTCCTAAACTAAAACTTTCTTGTCACTCGTCTCGCCCATTTAAAATCAAAGTGGGCCACTGTGACATGATGCGTCTGTTCTTATCTGCAGCTGGCGCTTTGTCTTCTACCTCACGTCGTTCACAGCAGGGCTCGGCTCTTTAATTGATGTAAGTGTGTCGTCACTTTTTTCTTTAAAAGACTTTCACTGAATTTTGAGAATCTACATCTGCTTACTACGGTGTTTAAATAAGATCGAGGCAAAGAGATTTATCGTTTCCTCCATCCTCTAGACGCCGTGGTTCTGGGATCAGAGCGAGTGCTGGAGGGGTTATCCCAAACAGGTAGGACACAGATTTTGCCGTTAGGGTGTAAATGCTGGGGTTTGCAGCAAGTGTAACATGAGTCGTAGATTCTTTCATTCATGGTCATTTGATTCTTTTCTCTGTTGTTAAGTTAACATTTATATTCATGAAGAATTAAGTGGCAGAGACGTCTGTGAGCTAAAACTGAAAATCTGCTTCAGCCGGTCTCTGCATCACTCAGATCATAAGAACAATAGGATCTACTTAAAGCAAGGAAAGTGCAGAAGGAGCACGCTGATCGTTTTTAATGCAGACTCCACCCAGAATGTTTCAACTGCGACTTCCTTGACTGCAAAGCTCTGAATGCTTTTGTGGTTTCCTTCCTGCCTGAGTTTTTAACTTGCCGTGTGGATGATGGCACGTTCTTCCCTGGAAGCCACGGCTCTCTTTATCTGCATTTAAGTGATAACAGCTCTGCTACTGCAGACTTGATTTTTTTCTCAGAAAGGACGTATTTTAGGGTAAATACCTCAGTCAACTTCCTGTCATTGTGTCGCTGCAAACTTTCACTTTTGAGTCTTCTCCAAATGTTTTTCTTTAAGATTACGCCATGACTTCCTGTGCATGAAGCACGTCCTCTGTGCTTGTAAATGAGAGCGAGGAGTTCTTACGTGGCCACTGAACCTTTGCTAGACTTTACCCCTGAAGCTATTAGACAGGTGAAGCTGTAAATACTCAGCAGAGTTGAATATCTGTCTCCACTACCCCAAAAAGCCCAGACCTGCTTCAGCACACTTAAAGGAATCAGTTCAGAAAACTGTTTATTAAACTCTTTCAGTTCCTCAAACGCATGTAGTTAGAGTTCAGTGATTAACAGTCTAACACATCTGTCTGTGAATGCTGCTGCGTGCATCACCATTGTTGCTTTCTAAGTCTGGACAAATAAGCATGGTGTTTGAAAAGCTTCTGTTTCAACCACTGAATGATCACACTGACCTGCTCTCTCCCTCCTTCATCAGCCTGTGTCTGAGGCTCATTACTGGTATTACATGTTGGAGATGAGCTTCTATTTGTCGCTGCTTCTGAGCATCTCTGTGGATGTGAAGCGAAAAGTGAGTATTAACTGAAAACACATAAAGAACCTGGTTATTATTCCACATTTAATCCCTGAAATGCAGCGTTTTAGTCCAATGGTGAAAAAAGAGATTATGCTCTGGATTATCTGTAACTGTAATTATCTATAACTCTGTACTTTGAGTGTTACAGTATATTAAATATTCAGTTCAGTCTCTCCGCAGAAACCTGAACTGTACTGAATACTATAAATATTCACAGTCATCTCATTTCAGTGCTTCTGTCCTTCAGGAGGCTTTGCTGCTGTCACATTTGTATTATTTAAACTAACGACAATCATCTGATATTTTAACCATGCTGGTTTCAAACGGCACCCGTGCAGCTGCTGTTTATGCTGCTGCATGTTTTTAAGTGTATGCGTGCATGCATGTGTGTTTGTGTTTTAGGATTTCAAGGAGCAGGTGGTTCATCATATTGCCACCATAATTCTCATCGGTTTCTCCTACATTGCCAACTATGTGAGGGTGGGCACTTTGGTGATGCTGGTTCACGACTCTGCCGACATTATTCTCGAGGTAAAACACCACACCTGCCTCCAGATACACCGTGAGTACAAACGCCACTACTTCATTCTTTGTTTTCTAACAAAAGGGAAGTAAGTGCAGCATATTTGGAAGTGAAAGTGACTTTTATACGCTGCCTCGTTCACAAGCGTCTGCCACAGCAGGGAAGTCAATGTTCGTATGACCACCTTTATTTTGGAACACAGCCTGAACTCTGTGAGGCTTCACGAGGCACATCCCAAAGCTCTCTTCTTGGATGCTGTGCTTTGTTCCTTTCTCTGTCAGGATGATACCACACTGGAAACTATGAACAGGCTCTGGGAGGCTGGTCCATGTTTTCCATCCAGGTTCGTTTTGACTGCAGTGGCAGTTTGTTTGTCAGTGCTGCCAATCGGATGCTTTCCAAATGGTGAATCAGAATTTGGATCAAATGTGGATTCATCACTTCACAGGACTTGTTGACACTGATTTTCTTTGGATTTCTTGTGTCATTTGGCATAGCCCACCCATTTCTCCCTGCTTCCCTGCCTTAAGAGTAACGTTTTGACAGCCGCCCTTCCACTGAGACCATTTTTGAGGAGGCTTCAGTGAACGGTAGACGATCAGCTGAAGGGACAGATGTATCCCTCGGGTCCCGGAACAGGTCTTTGCTGGTTTTTCCCAAGTTTTCAAGTCTTCTCGTCCTCCGTGTGTTCAGTTCCCTTAAAAATATTCACAGAGACACTTCACATGATGCTGAAATTTTCCTGTCAAACTCTGTTATGATTGGCGTTTTTCACAAGTTCAACAAAAGAAATGGGAGTCGGTCAGCAGGCTGCTAATAACCTGCAAGTGCCTCGAGGTTCAACTTGAGTTGGGTCTTTGCCAAGTTGTGTGCTGTGTGTAGACGCAACACTTGAGTTGCATTTTTTTCAAGCTTGAACGATTCATCAGCGTTAAGTGACTCAGGTCCAAGGACTGGACTGAAAATGGGTGAGAAAGTTTAAAACCGCTGCTCAAGGCTACTTTTAAAAATTCCAGGAGCGCCTCGGAAGCAAAATATAAAACACTGAGTGGTGGTTCGAGACTTTTGCACGGCGCAGTGTGGAGGAGACTGCATCGTTATGCTCGCACACAAACGTTTAAAATGGCAGATCATTGCACAAACGAGGAACTTGACTTGAATTCAGCCTGTTGTGTATTTTTGTGAATTTCCTTCTTCTTTCATGCGAGCACACATGTCCTGTGAGCCGCGCACAGCGAGAGGTTTTACCACCTCAGTGACAGTTGTTCCTTTGTCCGTGGGTTTTGTGAGGCTGTTCCAATGATAAGAAGTGACGACGATGATTGTTTCCGCGTTACATGAGATGAGGAAATATGCAGTCGTGTGAACTCGGGCGTGACAGGGTGTCGCCTGGACGCTGATAAAAATCATAAAGGGAAAACGATGCTGGCTTCAAATCCAATAGATGGTTAGTTACTGAGTGCAGGTGAGTTCATCAGTGAGTCTGAGGTTTGATTTCGAGCCAGCCACACCCACTTGTTTTCTCTCTCGCTGCACTAAAACCACCTGGAACAAAGAGATAACGTTCGAGTCAGTAAACTCAGGTGACGTCTTTACACTTTAACCTGTTCAGATCTGAGACCCCTGCAGGACAAGCACACTGAAGTGCTCGATGTTTAAAAATGACTTTTTATATTTAAAAGTGAAAATGGGGGTGGAGCTGACCCTGGCGTACGTCCGAGATTAGAACATCAGTAATTGTATGACCACAAATCAAACCTGATGACATAACCTGAAAACACCTGAGCAGGTCGTTACTGTCAGGGGCCGATGAACAGGAAGCTGTGGGGAGGTGGGCTCACACCCACAGCACTTAACCTAAACGTGTTCACTGTCTTTTCTAAGTCGCAGGAACTTTTACCTTCCTTTTTCTGACAGGTGGGTAAGATGCTGCACTACGCCTTGTGGGCGACGACGTGCGACGTCCTGTTTGTCCTCTTTGCTCTGGTGTTCCTCGTCACGAGGCTGTATGTCTTTCCAAGCAGGTAAGAAACTGTTAAATCAGACGTAGTTTCATGTGTTGGTGTGTAAATGTGCAACTAGGTTTGATGTACAGTTTGTCTTAGAGCACAGATAAAGTGATTCTCCAACAGTTTCCCGTTATCGGTACGACACTCTGAAGCTCGAGAGTTTGTAGGAACAGCTGATCTCACTGTTTCTGTGTTTGCCCTCCAGGATCATCCACACCACCCTGATCGTTTCAATGCAGTTCTACGAGCCTTTCTTTGGTTATTATTTCTTCAACGCTCTTCTGTTCGTGCTACAATTGCTGCACATCTACTGGGCCTATCTCATCCTGCGCATGGTCTACAGGTTTGCCTTCGTGGGCAAGGTGAGACGAAGGGCTGTTTCAGCAGCAGCGATAGCAGGAAACGAGGAATCGGATGGTTAACTTTTATTCTTCTCCACAGATCGAGGGTGACGTGCGCAGCGATGAGGAAAGTCCGGTAGATGAGAATGAAGAAGAGGAAGATGGGGGTGAGTGCAGCTGGGAGCAGAGGAAGGATGCGATTAACTCCAGACTGGCATCGCTGGCTAACAACTGCGTCCTGAACAACCTGACCAACCAGACAAATAGAAACAGCAGACTACCCAAAACCAGATAGTGGCTTCACATCGAGTCCACGGCTTCGCTTCCACTTCCATGTCTCCAACATGGTCCGTTGATGATTTCAGGTCAGGGTAGGTTTGCCTCTGAGCAAAGAAGCACAGATGATTGTTGATCCACCGAATGTGACATCGGGAAGAAACGCCACCGCTCATAACACTAATATCAAAACAATAAAAACACGTATGATGAGAGCGTGTGATCACTGCGATGCTGTTTCTGGTCCCTGTATTATAAGAACTTGAAAATATTCAGGACAGCGTTTTAGTTCATCTTTGCTTTTTTTGAGTGAGAGGTTAAAAAAATCTTGTTTGTATTAAAACATTAATTCTTGTGTATAATATGGTGGAATCTATTTTAAATGGAACAAACTACTCTGAGTGATTTATGTCCACATGGCTGCTCATGCATACAGTTCTGATTGTAGTAAATCTGCTGATAAATCACTTTATAGGCTGTTTTTATTCATTATTCACTGTAATCTGTATTTGAATCCCTCTTATGATTAAAGAAGTTGTATTTTTCTGCGACAGATTTAGACTTTTTAGGAGAACTATGGCGCCCCCTGGTGCACAAAGAAGACGCTGCCCTTTCTGATGCCTTTACAAAAAGTATTTCTTCTACAAACACGGACGTGAACCGTGTGCGTGTCTGTGCATCGTGTCTTTTTCTCACGGGCAGCACGATTTCCTACTCGGGTCTTTTGTTTTGTGCCTTGGCTGCTGTGTTTTGAACACTAAGATATGAAGTCTATGTGCTACTAGGGTTCCCCTTTTTGGAACAACACACAGGAAAGGCCTTATTGTAACGTGTGTTACGTGTTTTTGCGTTGTCATTTCTACCTGATTCACACAGATGGGCATTATTGAGCTATTTTAGACAGTGGCGTTAAATACATCGATGAAATGCTCCTGGTTAAAAATGAATGTAGAGATATTAGGAGCTGTATATTTTAATATTTACCAAATTGTGTTCTGATGCTTGCTAGTGTGATTTTACATGTCTCTTCCCACCGTGCTGCTGCAGGTGAACATGCTAATCCAGTCATCATTTATGTAACGATGGCTGTGATAGGGCTAGAAACAGGGCGTGTCTGTGCAGGGGTGTGATGTCACTGACGCCCACCGCACAACAGGGGGTTTAAAGTGAAACGCTGGCGCGCTAAACGGGCCGACGCAGTGAATGAGACTCACCTGGATGTTGTTTTTAAGAAGATATAAAAGCAGGAGACACTTCATGTCCTCGTGAAACCTGCATTTGACTTTTATTTTGAGTGTTGATTTGTGACAACTTGAACAGTTTAAATAAATGACTTCTGAATAAAACTTGTACAAATTCAGTCAAACTTTTATGAAACACTTTTACATTTTGTTCATACTAATGAAGACCCCCCCCCACACACACACACACACAGGTAACCATACACAGTACTGTGCAAACTTTATGTTTTGCTATCGAGGTGACAGACACCCTCTTGGTATGGGTGATCGTGGTTCAAGAGTTGGGAGTTCGTCTTGTAATCGGAAGGTTGCCGGTTCGAGCCCCGGCTCCGACAGTCTCGGTCGTTGTGTCCTTGGGCAAGACGCTTCACCCGTTGTCAGAGGGCCCGGTGGCGCCAGTGTCCGGCAGCCTCTCCTCTGGCAGTGCGCCCCAGGGCGGCTGTGGCTACAATGTAGCTGCCATCACCAGTGTGTGGATGTGTGTGTGAAGGATGACTGGATGTGTAAAGCGCTTTGGGGTCCTTAGGGACTAGTAAAGCTATACAAATACAGGTCATTTACCATTTTTAAAGTGCTCTTGAGCAGTATTGCTCCAGGCTTCATGAAGGATGGAGGTTGGCTGCGTTTTCATTCATTTTTATGTTGCGCAGCGAGTCCTTAAACATCTGTGGAGGATTAAAGAGGTGGCAGGCCTGTCTACAGCAGATGAACAGTCTCTGAAAGTCCTGACCTAAAGAGTTACATGAAAAAACCACACAAGCAAAGCCGTGACACAGGACCTGAGAGATGCATCTGGCCCTTCAGCTGTTCCATCTGCTGTTCGCTGAAGCCTCCTCAGAAATGTTCTCAGTGGCTGTCCACAAGCCATTCTTAATGAAAGGAAACAGGGAGAGGTTTGCCAAATTACACACAAATTGGACTTAAAATTAGTGGCAACGAGTCTTGTGGAGTGAATCTGCATTTGAAATTTATGGTTCAAATCGTGGCCAGTGTGTACAGGAGAGGTCAGGAGAGAGGTACAGCAGTGTGTCTACAGCCATCTGTAAAACACAGCGGAGGCTCTGTCATGGTTTGAGTCTCAGCCAGTGCAGTTGGGGATCTGCAGGAACTCCACCGTGTGATAGACAGCATCCTCCTCTGTCACACCGAGCGTCTGCATGTCCTACCTCACTACATGCATGAATCTTTTCTGAGGTCTTCCTCTCTGCCTCCTGCTTGGCAGCTACATATTCAACATCCTTGTCCAATATATCTACCATCCCTTCTGTGCACATGTCCAAATCATTCCTGCCTTGCCTCTCTAACTGTACTCGTTTCTAGCTCCATCAGTCCTCGTCGCTCCAAATTAAAATCTTAACTCTGCCACCTCCAGGTGTGCTTCTAGCATCTCCAAACATCACAGCAGCTCTGCAGCATCTTGTAGCTTCTTGCTTTTATCCTTCTGTCTAAAATCACTCCTGACACTCGTCTCCACCCACTCCACCCTGACTACACTCTCTTCTGAACTCTCCTTTTTCTTGGATGGTTGATATTTAAACGGATCTACCTTCACCATCACTGCTCTTTGCATGTCTCCCTCTTATTCACACATATGTATTCTGCTTCTTCTGACTTTCAAACCTCCGCCTGCTTCCTGCTCTCCACAGAGCCTGGAACTCATCGTTATTGATCTCTGGGATCATCTTAGCAGAGAATAGAATAAAAGAAGAGCTTTGCATGTCCTTCAAGAAGACTGGAGAACTACTCCTGAAGACTACTTAAAGCTTGCCTGAGAGTTCAGCCTGTGCTGAAAAATTAAAGGTGGTCAGACCAAATATTGACTTTCCCTTCATGTTTGCATGAGTTGCTGCACCCATTTTCCTGACCAAATATAAAGAAAGAGGGATGGCTTGAGAGACTTGCACAATATTCCACATTCATTCAACCATCATAGAGCATCATGGGATCATTCTTACGGTGACACACCCTCTGAGGGGCACGGGACAGGGTATAGCATCATCTACCTCAATGCAGGTGTCTATGTAAGGGTCCAGCAGCACCATGTTCGGGAATGCTTTGTTACTCTTTCTCTCGCTGAGCAGGTATATCTGCCCAGTGACCGAGGAGCAGCCACAGAAGAACTTTTTGTTCAGACATTCCTCCTCCAGCTCCGTCCACTCATCTGTCTCCATGTCAAAACGAAGGGCTTGGCCTCCGAACAGGTAGAGGGCACTGTTGAGCTCCGTGGCAACCAGGTCGTATCTAAAGAAGAATTTAAAAAAATATGAATCTTTCTGTTTAATTGTCAGCTGATCATCCTGTATCATTTATTTTGAAAGCTCAAACTTCATAAGAATGTAAATCTGGCAGTGTCAGAAAGATACTCACCGTGGAAATGGAGAATAGGAGACCACATCCCACTGATCCTCCTTCGCCACATACCTCTGAATTCCACCATAAACCTCGCCATTTTCATCCAGGCCGCACGCCACGTAGATACACGACCCCAGAGCAGCAGTGGCTGCCCTCTCTACGGCCCTGACCATGGGACTCACTGCCTCCCAACCCTCCTCTGACCCAAGGACCAGCCTTTCTACATCATCCACAAGACCTTCGTCCATACTTCCCCCCAGGACATACAGTACTGACTCGAGCCCTACGGAGCAGTGGCTGTGTCTGGACTTCTGCAGGGCTGGCCCGTCCACCCAGCGCTGGTTCCCACATTCGTAGATCCGGACCCAATCCACACTGAACCACAGAACATCCCGGAAGTAGCCACCTGTCACGACCACGCTGTCTCCTAAATAAAAAGGAAATTTTAAAAAAAATCAGTGAAAATTTAATGTTCAATATTCATGTAAGATCATAAAAACGAACTAAAGAATATTAAAAATACTGCACATGAAAAATAAGCACACGTCTAACTTTTGCCAGTTTCATTATGCATCCATTACCCACTGCAGCCACGGAGTACTGTGTGAGGTTCTTCCTCTGCAGGGGCGCGCAGCTCTGCCATCTACCACTCATCGGGTGATACTGGTACAGCGCCTGTTCTTCCTGATCATGAGGCCCGCCCAGCACGAACAGGGTCTCTCTGGCCCTGGTCCTCATCATTGACCTGCCCACTGACCAAGACGCTGGGAAATGTTCATTGAGCTTTATGATGAGCCTGGCTCTGGGGTCAGAGCTTTTCATTCTGGTCAAGAGTTCAGTGATAAAAGGCAAGGACAGAGACTCGGGCCTCACCAGCTCGATGAGCTCCAGGAAATGTTCTTCTCGTTTAGGGTCAAATGACACCCAGCGCAGTATTGCCTCCAGAGCCAGATCGTCTTTATGGATGGTTAGGTCATCGCTGGCAAGTAGATCTGCTACTGACTCTTTTGAAAGTGACAGAAAATCCTCTTCAGCTGAAATAGCGGAGAAGTGAGTGAGCACCACCTGCCGTGCTGCGGCATAAAGCTGAGTGCAACCCAGCTGCCAGGCGTAGGCCATCATCCCCAAACAGTTGCTGAGGTGCAGCTCACGCTCCAGGAACTTACAGCACAGCAGCCTGGCTCGCTCCAGCTGCAAAAAGTCGGACGTCTCGAGGATGCCCGTAACATTTTCTCTGTCCAAAGACAGGCTGCATGTTGTGGTATATTCCATCAAGGTCCTGAAATGCTGCAGACTCACACATTTAATCTCTACCTGCCTTTTGCTGCTCTCCAACCCACGGCCAAAGAACAGAGCCCTGAAGTAAGGGCTCTGCAGGGCCAGATGTTGGCGGTTGACATAAAAAATCTCTCCTTCTACTTGTAGGCTAGCATCAGGTGTTATATCAGCCTCAGAGTCCTTCACCTGTGAAGCAGACTCATCCTCTTCTTCTGATACAAGCGTCAATTCAAAGCTCTGCAGTTTCAGCTCATGGTCACCTCTGTCAGCCATGTCACAACAAACAGCCACCCCTCCCCCTGTGTTCTGCTCGGATCCTCGTCCTCTGCTTTCCAACACACCAGCTGGTGCTATTAATAGACGTTCCCTTCTCGACTGACAGCAAAGGAAAAGGGGGTCAGTTCCAAAAGCAGATGCTGATTATAAAACTGAGTTATAATATAAAATATTATAATATAAAAACTAACTCACCCTATCATACCATCCCCATTAAATCAAATCATGAAGAGTCAATAAAACCATTTTTAAAAAGCAGTGACGTCATGTAAAGGCGCTCGGTGTTTTGATTGGCGGAAGATTCTCGAGGTCGAAATTTCACTTCCGTGTCACGCAGCTAACATGGCGGTGAGTTCGTACATTCAAATACTTTTCTGCCTTTGCACCTTTAACGTTGTCAGATATGCTGTTAGCCCGCGAGTGTGTGTTTCAGCCGTAACCCGGGATGTAAACCAGCACATTCAAAGTAATATAAGGTGTTTTTGTTGTACCACGTTAGCTAACACGGCTAGCCTAGCTAACTGGGCTCAGCTGGTGTTTGTGTGCGCGGTTAGCACACATGCGACTCACAAACGGCGTGTTTTGTTTTCTCTGCGCAGGATAAAGACAAAAAGAAAAAGGAGAGCATCTTCGACTTGTCCAAATACATCGATAAGCCGATTCGTGTAAAGTTTCAAGGAGGACGAGAAGGTAGGTGGATCAGTTATGATAACAAGCTAACAGTTAAGCAGCGCTGCGGGATTTGCTGTCCTTATTTCCAGCTAATGGAGACTTTACACCGTGTATTTGTTTCCTCCTCAGCCAGCGGTGTCCTTAAAGGATTTGACCCTCTGCTGAACCTGGTGCTGGACGGCACTATTGAATATATGCGCGGTAAGTGTGCGCTTTAAAGTCAAGACCATGCAAGGGGAAAATGGATTTACAGGAACAAAGAATGACACAAGACTGCGCCAGCGCTGAAAAGTGTTTTGCGTTTCCTTTAACCTGAACACAAATGAGTCATTTGCAACACTGAGGCAGTGCCCAGACTAACCTGAGTGCTGCTGTGATCACATCTACTGAAGGAGGACCCAGTAAAATAACGCTACTGGTGATGGTGAAAGTATTTAGATGGTCCCACAACTGGGAAATGTTATTTAATTTACTGAGTGGAGCTGTGTGTTTCACCAAGCTTTGATCCTTAGCTCAGGGCCGACCACCAGCCTCAGTGTGAGCTATGACAGCTGTAGCCTTCACTCACACTGAGGAGTTTTCATGCTAAAGTCAGCGTGTGGGTGTAAGTGTGAGCCCAGCTGAGTTAAATTAAAGTTTTGTTGTTTTTGGGTTTTTTAACTTAAACTGAGCCTCATGTTATTCACTGTTTGAAATAGCTACTCAGCTCCTCTCCAGCAGGTGGGTGGAGCTCCTGCACCTGAGATATTAAGGATAAACCTTCACAGCGACACCACAGTGAAGTTAGGGTTGAAAAAACTGAAACTGAGTAGCTCATAGGAGTTACTGGAACACTGGTGGGGCTTACTGTTAAAGCCGTGTCTGTATTTAAACTGATCGTGCAGCATCGACTGCTGTCGTAGACAATGTGACGCTTACTTGTGTGCTCCTGCAACTCCTGTGTTTAGATCCAGATGACCAGCTGAAGCTGACAGAAGACACCAGGCAGCTGGGGCTGGTGGTCTGCAGAGGAACCTCCGTAGTGCTGATCTGTCCTCAGGATGGCATGGAAGCCATACCAAACCCATTCATACAGCAGCAGGACGGCTAACACACAAGCTCTCCCCTGCTAACTTACACGTACTTGTACACACTTGAATATTTCGTTGTTTCTTTTCCTTAGTTTTTATTTCGTTTTAACAATAACGGTAATCATTAATGGAGCCAAGCCGATTTAGTTAAGCAGCAAAAAGACGTTTGAATGCACTTCACTTTTATTTCAGTCTGATGTGCAAATTTGTAAAGATTTGTGTTGTAAAGAGCCCATAAATGTGGGATGTGTAAACAGTACCATTTTCTTTTTATCCAGAATAAGTGAACTTTTTACTATTCTTTGTTGTTTTGATAAGAAAATAAAGTGAAAATGTAATTATGCCGACTTTTGGAAGTTTTGCTGTACTCTGCTGGCTGCACATCTTTGCCTTCAGAATTACATGAAGGTTGTGAAAACGACCACTTTGAATGTGATTTAGAGATTCCTGAAAGTCGCTGTAGTTTAACAGCAGCATGACTCAGCTGCTGCTGCGAGTTAGATGTGGTTCCATTTTTATCTCGTACACTGAGTTTCACGTGTTCTCTGCCATTTCACACCTCACACTTTCAGTTTTTAATCACTCGGTAAAACCAAGCAAAGACTCAGCGACACAGGCATGACTGCATCAGCAGTCTCGTGTTTATCCTTCCTAAAAACTCCTTTATTGAAATGACTTCCCTCCTTTCATCCAGACTCCAACTTCTGTGGCTCGCTCCAGACTTTTGGACCCACTGCTCTGCAGCTGAGCGTCACTGCTTGCTGTCCAGCTTAGCCAGCAAAAAAAAAACCCGTCAAATGCTTAACAATGCAACGCCAATTCCAAAACAGTTGGCACGTTCTTTAAAATGTGCACAAAAACAATGCAATGATTTGCAAATTTCATAAATCTGTATTTTATTCATAATAATTTTCTAAGTAAATGAGCCATTTTAAGATGTGATGGCAGCAACATGTTGCAGAAAAGTTGATATGGAGGCTACGAAAGAGGTGAAGTTATGTTTGTGTGTAGTTGTACGAAACAACTGTTGCCAGTTGAGGCCCAACATGGTCGGCTGTGGAAGAAGCATCTTAGAGACAGTTTCGCAGAAATATGCAAATTGTGATGAAAATTTTAGAACTTAAAGACTCAATATGTCTACAGTACAAGACATCATCAAAAGAGGCCAAAAATCAAAACTTTATTAAAAACAGACATGTACCTGTTGTGGAAATCACTGCACGGGCTCAAAAACACCTCCAGAAATCACTGAACACAGTTCACTGTGTCATCCACAAATGCACATTAAAGACAAGAAGAAATCATCTGAAGAGAAGCCACGTGATCCAGAAACGTCCCGGCCTTCTCTGGCGGAAAACTCAGTGTGATGGAATTTAAATTCTTATTTGAAAACTTGGACTAAAGACGAGCGGGTCCATCGGGCTTGTTGTCGGCACCAAGCTCAAAAGCCTCCATCTCTGCTGTCACGGGGGGGGGGTGTCTGTCTGTGGACGTGGACTATATGCTGAAAGGTTTTTACAGGTTTTAGACCAACACATGCTCCCACCCAGTGGTGTCGTTTTTTCAGGCAAGGCTTTGCATATTTCAGTAATACGATGCTGAAACACATGAATCTATTACAGCAGCGTGGCATCATAGTGTGCTGATCGATGTGCAGTCCAGTTTCACCAGCTGCAAACATCTGGAGCACCATGCAATCACAAAAATACAACAAGGCCAGAGCTGATTTCTGTCTCAACCCCCTGACTTCACAGCGAGTGGTCGTTGTACTCAAACACCACCTGGTTATGTTCAGTGATCCGTGTGAGCGGCCAGTTAACAGTGTGATGATGTCGGTCATGAACTTAAAGTTTTGAAAGGAATACTGGGAGTGGGTGTTGAGTGTGAGAAGATAAACTTCAAGCCTGTAAACACACCAACAAAGAGGCCGTTGCACCTTTGTGCTTTAGCAGGGCGGAGGAATAATCCCAGTTTGCACCTCGAGCTTTACACGGAGCATTTCTTAGTTTACAGCAGAACGTGTCCATTGTTTGTTAAAAGTTGACCCATGTGCTTTGAAATGAGGGACAACTGTTCCTGTTCAAATAATTACAGAGTAGTTGAAGTGTGTTTTCAGGTATGGAAACTATGAATAAAGCCTTAAATACACTTTAAACTTGTGCCACCATTAACCTCGATGCAAGAGGTCAGTAAAGTGACAGACTGGAGGCGCTGTGGGCCTTAATGGTTTGCCAGCTTGTTGTAAGTGCAGAACTTGCAGCCAGGAACAAAAAGGCCGAGTTAAAGGAGGCTCGGCCCCTCCTCCTTCTGTTGCTCAGTCACTGTGTCAGTGGAGCACTGACGAGCAGCACCGGAGCCGCTCTGGAGCGTTTCGAGCCATTTTCACCTCTGCTTTGTTCCAACTTGCTGTACTGAAGGATGCGTGTTTGATATTTACCCGGAGACTGTGGACAGCAGGTCAGCAGCTGCAGGTCAGCTATGAGGTAACAGCAGAAACACCTGTGCACACCGGGGTGTAACCAAAGGGATCAACAAGGATGGAAGGAGGGTCTGCCAGAGATTTGTGAAGACTTACCGACTTTTAAAGGCAAACAGAAAAAGGTGGGTTACCTGCGGGACGGGGAAAAGGCACGCCTCCTGGCCAAAGGAACAAATAGCGGACCTCTTGGTGTCCTCGCCCGGTCTTCAGTCTCTGTTCTTGCTGGAACTTCGGGATGTTGTAAATGTCAGTGCTGAGAGCAACAGATGAAGAGGTGAGTGAGTCTACCTCAGAACATAAAGCCTGCATTGTTTAAAGCTCCGCTGTGTGAGACGTACCTGAGACGCTGTGTGGAGTTTATCTGCAAAGATTTACGGACGTTTTCTTGTCTTTACTGTGACCTTTCCCCACATCTGATTTGTGATTGCCAAGCGACATGGCCTCCGTGGTTTATCTTACGCGCTCCTCAGGCTGCGCCGCCGGGCGGTAACTTTTTTTGTACTTTTGAATAGTTTGAGTAGTTATGATCATTATTTCTTTACTGACAGTTTTTGAGAACTAAAAGTATCTTTAAATTTAACTCTAAACTCTAACTCTAAATTTAAGCTAAAAGACCCCGCGGGGTCTGTATGTATATGTCAGATAAACTTCATTCCTGTCTCTGCTATGCCGGCGCTGTTGTCTAGTCTCTGTGTTATGAATATCATCCTAATCATAAAAGTGTCTGTTGCTGTTTAAAATCATGTCCCCAGTCTCATGTCACACTAACTCCAGTGACACGCAGCACGTTTATTTCACGCAGGCTTGAATCGTTTTGTCTGTGAGGCATTATGGTGCTGGAGACAGTCGACGGTGGGTTGTGACGGCTGTGCCGTGAATCCAACATGGAAGCGCAGAAGGATGAAGGCCGAGGGCCGTGGTCATCTTCGCCTCCCGCTCCCTCCAGCTCTGTCTGCTACAGGAGCGGTCTCATACTCTTCCTCCTCTTCTTCCTCATTATTGGCATCTTTGTCGGCCTGGTTATAGGTGAGCCTGCACACGAATGTTGGGTGTAATGTTTTGTGACTCATTTCGGGGTATCAGACGTTTTTAAACCAGCATGAACCGTTTAAAGATTTCACTGCAGATGCGATCACTTACTGATAACTTCCTCCTGCTTTACCCGCAGCGTACCTTGTGCAGGAGCAGCATCATTTCATGGAGACAGTGGAGCTCAGAGGTCTGAAGTACGATGCTGCACTGCAGGATAAGAGCTCTGGTTTCTCCATAGTACTGTCCTCAGTTTTAAAGTCCAGGGTTAGTGCTGATTCGCAACACAACGAGAGCGCAGGTCTTAATTTTAAAGGTGTTCAACTGTTACTGATTCTCACCTTTCAGATTAAAAACGTCTTCACCGCCTCATCCATAACACGTCACTTTGTTGATTGCAGCATTGTTGCCTATGGGTAAGCACTGGGTCATTTATTGAAGACACAAACAGGATGTAAGATGGAACATTGCCAGTTTTCTTCTCGCCTTCCTAGTAACATCAATGGAGATGTGATGGCGACGCTCCGACTCGTCTTCAGGGTGTCCAAGATCCAGCAGTATTCAGAAAACTTTGTTCAGGACTTGCTGAGTGCAGGGCTCAGCTCATCGATGCACGGGAAACCGCTGGAGGTGCCTGAGTTTGGACAGATCGACGCTGTCATCCTGCTGGGTAGTAAAGCTGTCACCAGTCTGTGTGTTTCACCAGAGTCTTTACGTTTATTATGAGTGACGAAGATCGTAACCTATCATTCCTCCTTCTTTGTAGGAGCCAGTGGAAAGTCATTTTATGCTATTGGAGACAGTATGATAGGTAAGTTACACACTCGCACGCACAAAACCAAACACACATTTGTGCTGCAACTTTAACAGTAATGTGCCGCCAGCTGGATGCCAGAAAAATGACTGTAAAAGTACTTACAGGAAAGTAAAGTTACTGTAAATGAAATTTACAGTGAAAACTGTAAAAAGGTATTTGAACACTTTATAAATTTATAGCAGTGGAAATGTAGTTTATCATTTACATCTTTATTTGTATAAGAAACGGATACATCAACCTCTTTATCTGACTTCCATAACCTCAAAAAAAGTATTTTCATTTCTTTTATTATTATCCAAGCTAAACTCAAATGTTCACCTAATGATGTCACTTCCATCTGGAATGAATGGCTTTGCCGCACAGACATCCGTCCTCCTCCCAAACATCCATTCATTCATCATCCTGTTAAATCGTGCATCATGTTCAACAAAGTCTCAGCTTTTCAGGAGCCAAAAATCGGCCTTTGTGTTCTGAAACAGTCCACTTTTCAGCTCATCCAGCAGGTTTTCAATGTGCAAATTTATCTTTAGAAGTAAGAATTGTAACTTTAATAAGTCACCAGTTTTGCAAAAACTCTACTATGTATTGTTGTTGTTATTTATTCATTTATTTCATGCATATTGAAAGTATTTTTGGCTCTGCAGCCAGCTGTCCTGACAACACTTTCACCTGTGACAGCGGAGAATGTGTCACTAAAGTAAACCCAGAGTGCGACTTCGTCCCAGACTGCGCAGATGGATCTGATGAAGCTCGCTGTGGTGAATGACTCCTTAAAATAAAGCAGACATACCACAGTAGCTCCGTTATTCCTTCTGTTATTAACGAGTGTGCATCGTTACCACCGACCTGAGCAGAATATACTGGGACATATCTGCTTTTAATCACTTACACTAGTTTTTCTTCACCCAACCCACAGCCTGCGGTACGCGTCCTGTCATGGGGAGTCGGGTGGTGGGCGGTGAGGACACACGGCGAGGGGAGCTGCCGTGGCAGGTCAGCCTGAGGTTCCATGGGCGGCACATCTGCGGAGCCACCATCGTCAATGAACGCTGGCTCGTCAGTGCAGCTCACTGCTTTGAGAGGTAGCTCTGATTTAAACCCGTTTAAAAACAGTCGTTTGAAATTGTTGGATGCTAATCAATACAATCATTAAGCTTTCGACCTTCACATGCTCAATGCCATCGTTTGAGAGTATGGAGAGGTGAAATGTAGCTTACAGTTTACAGGTGCTTTACAGAAGCACAGCACGGACTTACTGTATACAGCACTGTAGTATTTGTATGCTTTGCTCCTTCCACGCTATTTTGGAGGTAAATACTGTCCTTGGTTGTTCATGCTATTCATTTTAAAGCTTTAATTATAAATTGTTTTTCAAACACACGTCTACTAGTATTCTTTGCCTCGTTGGTACATCATCATCATCACCATCATCATCACCTTTATTTATAAAACACTTTAAAACAACCACAGCTGACACAAAGTGCTGTACATTTGAACTAAATAATAAAATTACATAAGATATAAATAAAAGCAAAAATAAAATAATTAAATAAATAAATAACTAATTTAATTACAAGAGAAACTAAGTCTCACTGAGGTCAAAAGCCAAAGAATAAAAATGGGTTTTAAGACATGTTTTGAAAGTGGACAGTGAAGCGGCCTCTCTAACTGCAAGGTCGGGTTATTCATGATGTAGGAGCAAAGATAGAAAAGGCCCCGCCCCCTCGAGCAGCTGGTGCGTGGGGATGAAGAAGCTCAGAGAGGTAAGGCGGGGCAAGACTGATAAAGATACCCAGCAGTACGCAAGTAATAAAGTTATCTACCAGTGCACCATTAAATTAATTTGCATATTACTTCATCATTAATTATGATGTATATGTTTCTGGGTACTTTTACTTTAGCAATGTTTTGATCCTTAGGTTTTCCCACTATTACTTAAACAGGGCTATGATGCTTCTTTCACCACTTTGCAAACAGTTACATAAAACACATTTCCTCATGTGCTGTCCTGCAATAAATCAGTATTAGGACACATCTGCACATGAGCCTGGAAATGATTTTCAGTTTTTTCTGTTTTTGATCAAATATTCTGTTCTGGCTTTTGAAAAAATGCTAGAAAAGTCCTCAAGAAACAACAATCCCATTTCATGAATATACACCATCATTTATGATTGCCTCTTCTGGTTTTAGGGTCAATAACCCCAAAGAATGGACAGCCCTGGTTGGGGCGACGCTGGTGAGCGGTGAGGAGCCAGAGTCCAGAACGATTAACATCAAGTCCATAACTGTGTCTCCAGACTACAACCCCATGACCACGGACAATGATGTAACTGTGCTGGAGCTGGAGATGCCTCTCGCGTTCAGCTCTTACGTGCAGCCTGTCTGCATACCCTCCCCATCTCATGTTTTTGCACCTGGTCAGAGCTGCATTGTGTCCGGTTGGGGTGCCGTACACCAGTTTAGCTGTGAGTCCGCAGGAATGCACACAAAACGCAACAGACGAGTCATTTAGAAAAGAAAATCCTAAAAACTTGTTCTTGAAAGCTGTCGTCTTGTCATTTAAGGTGAAATATGACAAGTGGGAGTAATCAGTGTGTCGTGTGTTCTTCTGCAGTCACGCTGCCCTCCACGCTGCAGAAAGCTGTGGTCAAAGTCATTGACTCCAAGGTGTGCAATAAGTCATCTGTGTACAGAGGAGCGATCACTCCAAACATGATGTGTGCTGGATTCCTGCAGGGCAAGGTGGACTCGTGTCAGGTCAGTGGTGAAAACGGTTCACATGCAGTGGCTGTAACAGGATGAGAAAGGGGGCATGTCTATACCTATGACCTATGACCTATGAAGGTCTGAGGATCGCTAAAAATATTCACACCGTTCTCACCTTAAAAACTGAGACTATGAGCCATCTGTTCATCTCAACCGTGTGCTGTTAATTATACCGTGAGAGGCTCAGTCTGATAGAAATCCACTTCAAAATATCTGATGTTGCATAAATTGTCGAACACGTTTTGGAAAATTTTATATCTCTGTACGTAAAATGTTATTTTTTAGACAAAAATATGAACTTGTAAGAATGTGTAAAATGCACTTATTACATAATTGTTTCAACATTTAAAGCAATAACTGTGAGTTACAGCAGCTGATATTTGACAGTTGTACATGTCGTGCCCCTTCTGTCGTGTTGTCTCCCTGATAAAGACAACATGCTCTGAGACATATCTCCCAGTAGCTCCGTGACTTTCAAGGTTCAGAGCTGATGCTTAAAAGCGTGGTGATTAGCCTAATGATGCTAATCCTGACCGACCAGGACGGATTACCTGATGCTGAATAGTTGAAAGTTACCAAAAATGACACTTTTCAGAGTATCTGTCAGCTCATGTGTGTCATGTGCAGGGGGACTCTGGAGGACCTCTGGTGTGCGAGGGGGCCCCGGGAAGATTCTTCCTGGCCGGGATAGTGAGCTGGGGTGTGGGCTGCGCTCAGGTCAACAGACCTGGGGTTTATTCCCGTGTTACCAGGCTCCGTAACTGGATTCTAAGCCAGACTGATCCCACCTCGGTTCATGATTATGGCCAGCATGTTCCCACAGTGACAGAGTTTAATACCCCACCAGCACTCGGGACCTCAGCTGAGAACGTGTCGTCTGCAGCAGGGCTACCACTGTCTGGTAATGTCAGCCTGAAAGCTCCTTAATCTTAAGAGCTTTATCGGTTACTGAGATTCATTTATTTAATCTCTCCGTGTTTTTTCCAGCCTTGAATTGCAGTGGAAACTTTGAGTGTAGCTCCACTTCCTGCATCAGCAAGGTCAACCCGGAGTGTGACAGAGCCGCAGACTGTCCCAATGGGGCTGATGAAAGAAACTGTGGTAAACTTAAAATGCACGAAGGACGGAGCGTGAGGAATTAAGGGTCATTCTTCTTAACTGCGTTTTGGGTTTTGTTTTTTAAGACTGCGGCGTGCGCCCTGCACTGGGCTCCCATAGGATCGTGGGTGGAGTCACAGCTCGGAGGGGAGAGTGGCCTTGGATCGGGAGTCTTCAGTACCAGAGGCTTCACAGATGCGGTGCCACGCTCATTCACAATAGGTGGTTACTGACTGCAGCGCACTGCTTCAAAAGGTATTTCATACATTTATATCAAAACTCGTTTCACTGAAAGCTCAGGAGTGATTCTAATATTAATAACTTACATCTAAAGTGACTCTACTCCCAATAACTGGGCCGTGAGCCTGGGATCTGTGCTGCGATCGGGGGTAGGAGCCCTGGTCGTTCCCATCCAGAGGGTAATCATCCACCCGGCCTTTAATGGCACCAACATGGACCACGATGTGGCTTTGCTGGAGCTGGCCGTCCCAGCCCCGATGTCTTACACCATCCAGTCTGTCTGTCTTCCATCACCAGTACACCGCTTCTTAAAGAGCGCAGAGTGCTACATCACAGGGTGGGGATCCATGAGAGAGGGAGGTGAGAGATGAACCCACAAAACTAAACGTCCTGCATTTAGAGGTCACACAGGAAAAAAATGAAATGTCTTTACTAAGAAATAAAGGCAGGGGAGCACGAGAGGTGAGATCATTTTCACGTTATTGACGTAACTCAGCCTTCAGAGGTAGAAACGCAGGAATAGCTCCGTGATCCGTGGCCTGTTCGGCCTTTCACGAGTGAATGTGATATGACTGCAGCCTTCATCAGCTTAGCTTCTGACTTATCTGCCTCTGAATGGAATTTCGTTTCCACAGCAACAAAAAAACTGGTACTCAGGTGTTGCGATCACACCTGTTCTGTGTGTAATGCTCTTTCCTCAGGTTCATTGACCAACCTGCTACAGAAAGCTGCTGTGAACATCATTGACCAGACGGACTGTCAGCAATCATACGGTAGCGTTCTGACTTCAAACATGATGTGTGCGGGATTCATGGCGGGAGGTCGGGACACCTGCTTGGTAAGATGTTCTCACAGACTTCTGCACTTCCTGTTTCACAATCGTTAAAAAGTTCCTAACCTGGAGACTTTTAACATCAGGCTGGTGCACTGCATGTAGTGCTCGGAGGCTGGAGGAAGTATGACTGTGGTGTCTTTACAGTGAATGGTTAACCAGGCCGGAGCAAAGTCAACCTTGATCTCCCCCCTTACAGGCTTCTCTGGTTCACCTTTGGAAAAAGGCTGACGAATAAATTAAGGTTTAAAAACAAGAATCAGATGTAAGAGAAAAAAGTCCAAAAAGAATAAATCTAGAAAATGTGACCGCCTCACAAACGCTGACCTGATAGAAAATGTACGCTTTCTTCCTCAGCGAAGGCAGGCCACCCCGCTGCACCCTCTCCATAATCGTCTTATGTAACGAAACCCTCACGCATTCCTGTTTCGGTCAGAGCACCTGGCTCAGCTGCAGACTGACTGACATTTACTCCCCTGCTGCCATACTCATCTTCAGTCGGCTATTCTGCTCTTATAAATGAATTAATCAATCAACACTTTATATAGAATTTAAAGTTATTTAAATTCCAAATGAAACTGTTGATGTTTTTTGATATTGCAGGGAGACTCTGGAGGGCCGCTGACGTGTCGTCAGCCCTCCGGTCAGTGGTTTATCGCTGGAGTAACCAGCTGGGGACACGGATGCGGCCGAGTCGGTTTCCCGGGAGTTTACACTCGTGTGACGTCTATCAGGAGCTGGATATCCACATACCTACCCTTCTGATGAAGGAAGAACTGTGTCTGCAGAGAACTGAGGTCATGCTAAACAGCCACACACAAATACTCAGTGTACACAGCCCTGACCTTTGTGACCCTCCGGTCACGGGTGCTGGCGGTAGTGCTGTGCTTTACCTGAACTGAGGAAACAACCCTGAGCTGTGGCTTAAACATTCATTCACGGATCATTTGGAGTATTTATTAGTTATTTATTGTCATGGATGGTAAACACACTGCACGTGGCTTTGTGTATTTTGCGTGGAGAATATGGGATTCATTTATGGGTAAATGTAATGGTATTGTGATCTTTTACTGCAACGTGGATTTGTGGGGAAAGTCTACTCTGTACAAAGTCAGTGACGTGGGACTCGGTGTCGTTCTGTTGGTGGATATTTTTGATCAGAAACGAGAGAACACCTGATTGATTAATTTATTATTTTTTCTTGGGGAAAAAAAATCACTGATTGCCAATGATGTTCACAGCTTTTCTGGCTCCTCACACAAACTCAGGAGGTTCCCAGACATCTAACAAACCGCACACACACGAAGCTGAGAAAGGTGCAGTACCCCGTCAGGGCGAGGGAGACCCCGCTGAAACAAACCCACTACTGTGGAGGGCAGCAGATAGAGTGACAACCAGATAGAGTGACAACCAGAAAACACGTCAGACAAAACAGTGTTGTTCTCCAGGTGTACTTTGATATAGGTCTGTTTGGAGGCTTGTAAATGTCAAATTCATGCTGGTGAAAACACCAAAACGCTTCTCGATTCTTCTCTTTTTTCCTTTAAGGCTCCAGGAAATATTTAATCTCTAAGCACAATCACCCGGCAAAGAATGTGAAGCAGTGTTTAAAGGAGAGTCTGCAGTGACTGAGAGAAGTTTACTGTTATTGGTATTACAGGCAGAAGCATTCGATGGGCAGGGAGATGAGTCACAGTAAGTAAGCTGGGCCTATTGAGCCAAACTGCACCTGGAGTCCTTTTAGCGGCACAGCAGGCTCCGCCTCCTGCCACAGCATCAGCAAACACTTTAAAACACATTCACACCTAAGCAGGTAATTTAGTGTTTCCAATCAGCATGGCAAGAACCCGCAGAAGATGACTTATTATATTTCTAACGTAAAACACAATCAATTTAACATTGGTAGTGAACTGTTCCTCAGAGCAAAATAAAAACTGTCCACAGAGACACCGTTATGGCTGCAGTCCACAGGCTGTGCTCTGCCTGTCAGAGGTACTGTGACAGATGTTGTGCCGCTACGTAGCAAAGTCGTGCACGGCGCGGGCCCTCCTGCAGAGCACTGCATCGGCCCTCGCTGTGTGCAGCAGCCTGAAGAAGGGAAAGATGAAGAGAGAGGAGTTCACATGCGAGCTCTTTCTCGCTGCAGTCTGGAGTTGTATGTTCGGGACACGGTGTTCCAGGCGTCCATATACCGGTCCATACACATGGCGATACACTTCTGTTAGGGACAAAGCAAAAAGAGTCCAGAGAAATAAATCACTCGTGGTCTACAAAGAATTTAACCGATTTAAAACTGTGATTAATACCAAAAATTTTTATTTATATTTTTATATATATATATATATATATATATATATATATATATATATATATATATGCTAGGAGCATTTCTGCAGGGAGAGATAGACCAACGCAGATCAACTCTAACCGACACACTGATGAAGACTCAGGAGTCGATACACGTTGGTCCATCTTATCCTACGATAAACCTGATATATTATTCTACAAGATGATGGAGTACCTCAGCAGCACCTTATGTTTTTGCGCTTGCATTTGCCCCACTCAAAAGCACCTGTCAGGTAAGCTTTAGAGCCCTGCAGCACTTTCGTTATGCCCTCCTGTTTTCTTAAAACGTGATCACTTCTTTGCTCAGGGCAGCAGGGCATCACTGAAGCGACTCAGCCAGTGCATACCTGCTCAGAGTTGTCCAGTGTGCTTCCAGGCTTGCCTATGCACTTCTTGAAGCATTTATCGGTCATTCTCTGAAATATGAAAAACAATGTTTTATTAGCATTTACTACTCTGACAGCAGCAGCAGCGCAGAATATTTGCATGACTTTTTAAAAAAACAGATATGTATTAAAAGACCCTCCAACGTTGTGGCTCAAAAGGATCTTTTTGTGTCGGCAGCATTTCAGTGCTGGCTCGTGTGTTTCTATGAGCCACGTATTAACATGCTGGCAGGATCCATCAACCTTATGGAAGTTATTGCGGGCTAAAAAATAAAACAGTCTTACACACAGAACGAAAAACGAAGCTACTGTAAAGCTGTGTAGCTCTGACCCGTAAGGATAAAAGCACTCAGCACTTATTTGAACCTCAATGTGCGCTTGCTAGCTTAGCAGCCGTGTTCATTGATTTACCTGCAGCAGCTCCTGAGCGTTAGCCACCGCGATCTGGACCTTGACCTGCTCCATGATGGTACCGGTGTCCATTTTCCCGCCGGACCCTCCTGCTGAGAAGTCTGAACCAAAGCCGTCCATTTCCGCCTCAGTCGTGTTCTTCAAACTCACCTTTGCGGAGCTTCTTCCAATACACGTGCAAACAGCCGCTGCTAGCCTTAGCCGGCGTTAGTTTCCGATGCCCTTGACAGAAGCTGTGCCTGTTGCGTCATTTCCGTGTAAGCCACTCGGTTTCATGGGAAATGTAGTTTTTTCCCCCAACATAGGCTATACTGCTACAAGTAGCATTTCTCCTACAGATCAGGTATAGTACTACTATGTATATTTACATTTGAACATTTAAAAACGGTGTTTTTGTGGGACCATGTGGGACATGTTGGCAATACAGGGAGGTACTGTGCGGGTTTGCATTCAGCATGTAAAGGCCAAATAAATGGTATTTAAAAGCAACTCTCTTGCTAAGTAAATAAAATAAGGATGAAGCGGATCTGAACTTTATGCAATAGTTTTTACATAGTCCTGTTATTTCTCCTGTCTGTTAATCATTATTAGATTTCATCATCTATACAATGTTTACTGAGCCAACGTTAGCATTTTTCTAGCCAATTAAGAGACACGTGTAGTGTCACTTTACGTCACATTTTTCCTTGTGTGAAACTAATGAAATTATCCAGAGGAAAAAAAACGATATAAAGTGCGGCTAAATTTTCTGTTGGATAATTTGATTCAAAATCTGCAAAGCGTGTAACGTTTAGGTGACTTTCCCCCCCCTATTGGTTTCAGAGTTAGCGCATTAGAGTGTTGGGCATAAAAATCCAGACTTTAACACATCCCGCAGAGCCGGTCAAAGTGCGGCACATTGTCTCAATATGCGTGACAGGGGCGCAAGGGGTAAAAAATGCGGCGCAGTCCAACATGAAGAAGGGCATCTGGTCACCCCTACGATTAGCACATGATCCACCTTAACAAAAGTGCTTTTGTTTGCCACACGGTGGAGCTGTTCTCCGCTAAATACTCCCTCGATTTTGACTAAGTTCAGTTAGGCTCTTTCACAGTGTGCTGTAAACAGTTACATGTGTCGATACATGTTTGTGACTGCTCATGAAGCAGATATTCTTTGTGCAGATCAGCACCATGTGAGGTCAACTTTCCTGTCACTGCACATAATAAGACTTTAATCTGCAACGAGGCTGATTTTCCTCTACTGAAATTAATTTTGTATTCATTTATTTTCCACCCATAAGTCATAATTTTTATTTATTTTATTATTAACTAAAAATAATAATAAAAAATATTTAATGCACCCCTTAAATTTAGATTGTGAGATTTATTTAAAATAGTTACACACGGACATCCTTTGAAAGGAGCAGTCACTCTTTAAATTGTAGTCTGAGCACAAGTTTTCCTGATCTCTGTGTGTTACTTTGATCAGGATACACTTTATCCTTCTAATGACTAAACTGCATTTCTCTTCCATCTATGGATGGGCTGTCACTCTAAAAGGAGGGACAATTCTGTCAAATCTACTTGTTTAAAGATAACATCATTTTAAATAAATGTTAGGACTAAACATGTCAGCTGTCCTTGATAAGCGGGTCATGAGCCAAAACATTTACTGCAGGCTAAAATAAATGAAAAGCCAGAGTTGCCTACAGGAATAGAAAGTCAGAAGAAGCTCTGTGCTGTTTGCGTTGGGGCCCAGGGTTAGGGATGGCCTCTCCAAGGACCCCCAGCTTTATGTTTCAGACTCGATGACCTCACTAAGAGGACCACCTGCCTTGAGCGAACAAATAAGCGGTACAGTGTAGTCAACAATGGAGTGGCGGTTACTGTCATCTAAACAGACGCTCACTGAGTGGTTTATTGCACTGTCGGGGGTGTTGATGAACAATCGTAGGGGGTCTGATTAGTGTTGCGCCTGCCCAACAGTAATTAATGACCAGTCATACAAAGCTTGGAACAACACACACACACACACACACACTCCACAGACCGGTTAGGCTTGAAGCCCTGGGGGTCGAAAGGGCCGGGGGAGGGGAGGAGTGGGTTAAAGTTCAGCAAAATGAATTAACCCTAGATTACAATCATGAGTTCATTAATCTAATCTGCTTAAATTCTTAATCTCCTTCAGGCACACTTGTGTGCATAAAAGCATTTGGCTCTTCCAGCAGTAATGAGCAGAGATGGGCAGTAACGCGTTACTGTAATCTGATTACTTTTTTCAAGTAACTTGACCAACACTGGTAATGAGTAGCGGCTACAATTGTTATAAAATTGTGAATTACCAGCCAGTTTATGACTGTCAGACTTTGAGGTATTGCACCAGGATGTTAGGTTACTCCAGGACGTTTCGCTGTATGAGAAAGAGACGTTTGCTTACTTGATAAATGAGATGCACTCAAATGTAAATCCCCTGTCAAGCAAATAATAGGAGAGGAAGTAGTGGATAAAAGGGAAGACGGCTTAAAACACTGCTTCTCTCATCCACACAAACTCTGAAAGCTAAGCAGCAGCAGCAGTTTGTAATCTTCAAAAGCAGCTGCTGAGCGACACTAAGAAGGAGTTCAAAACAGGAAGAGAGGCAGAGGAAACCTGAGATGTGGGGCACCCACTCTGGTGGACTTCAGTCTTCTCGGTGCACAAACAAACCAGTGTTGTTTAAATCCATGAGGTTTTCTCTGCTGACTTCTATTACGCTTTTCCACAGCAGACACTGTGGCCTGTCAAAGCACGACAATCACTAATAACATTAGCAGAAATTCAAATCCATTTAATTCACCCACTGGAACAACGTGAGAGCCTTGAAACTGACACACCTTAACAGAATAAATTGTTCACATCATCAATCACACATGTAGACATGTCAGGGCATGTCCCAGCAAAGGCTGGCACTCGCACAGACGCTTAATTGTTACATTTTCTCACTTTAGTCTCTTTTCTAAAACTTTGAGTTGCAAACGAGTACAAGCGGGCCTGACTTAGACGACTCCTCACTGACCTGCTTCTCATCCTGAGAGGCTGCTTGGATCCGAGGCGCATTCTTTATGAATTGTTGCAAACCTCACGAGTGCTTAATTCCTGCAGAAAATGCCAAGAATTCAGCTGAAGAAACAATCTCACAGCCCTCAACCTGCAATCATATGATCACTAAGACTGTTGTTCCAGATATTTTACTGATTGTCCGTCTTGTATGATGTGCGAAAATCCTTCAAGAACTTCAGTATGCAGTTTTCTTACTCTAATCATTAATTTTTTAATTCTTTGTCAACCTGTGGATAGTTTACATTCCAAAATTAAAATGTACACAGTTGATCTGTCCATTTTCTCCCACTTATCCTATTCGGCATCACGAGGGGGCTGCTGGAGCCCATCCCACTGCATGGAATAGGCTCTGTTATCTACATGGTTGCTATTTTTGTGGTTTTCAAAAATAATCAAAAGTTTTGGAATTTACTGCCACAGTGTTTATTCTTGTGAGCATTATGGAAGATTTGTGCAACACTGAGACCTCTGAGTTATAAAAATGGTGCAAAATAATGCAATAGCTGACCGAGTTGGAAAAAAATCTGAAAAAATCTCAGTAATTTAAGCAAAATGTTTGTGTGGTTTCTGGTTTGTCTGTGGGTGGGGATGGGTGTGCTGGATGGACCTGTGACTTTCTGAAAACCTTCTAGAGAGCAGATTATTAAATCTTATATGATGTAACCTCCATGTAACTTTTTTACCTTTCGTTCAGTTAAAAATCGCGGTTAGTTATTTACAACTTCACACCGCTGTCTTTCACAATCAATGCGCTGATTTTTTTCTAGTAACAATAGTTATTTCATGAAATTATGTTTATACTGTTCATCTCGGTCACATTTGACTCAGAGCTGGGTGAGCAGACTGGTCTGTGAAATGAAGGTCATTTTAAATGATCTTTAGAGCTGTTTTGTGACATCAAAGCGTAAAAATCTCAGCAGCAACAGCTTTCAGGAAAACCTTTCTTAAACATCAGCCTGTATTACACGTGTATTTTTAACCCTGTGCGTATTTACACCAAGCATCGATGCCGGCCTGGATAGTTTTTCCTCCCAGTGATTTTTTCTGTCTATCGTTATGTCGTCTTTTTTCACAGACACCCCTTTTCCATTGTCTTGTTCCGCTAAATCCTTTACAAACACAGGCTACTTGGCGTTCATTGATAGCGCTGAAATGGAGATTTTCTTCTTTACGCGCAAGCCAAGGAAAAGCGAGAACAAAGCAGGCAGGTGAAACATACGGTGACAGGTGTTTCGGGTGATTCATGGCGATGGTTTCTGAATATAATGACGGACACTGATCCAGGTTGGCTGGAGAATAAAGGAAAGCTTTGCGCTGATGCTTGAGCCCATTGGCCGGCGGGAGCAGGAGTGGGAGGAGCCAGAGGAAACACCACCACTGCTGCTTCGACTCTTTCTCTCTGCGCTCAGCTCGTCGCTCTCCGGCACGCCGCTTGGCTTCACCCACAGAAAACAGCGAGCGGCTAACTTTCCAAAAATTGTTTTGTTTCGGGCACAAACCCAAGAGTGTGAAGACAAACAGATGGCTGAACCGTCTCCCGCGAGTTTAGGGTGTGATACAGCTTTAAAGTCGGGAAGCGGACTCGCCTGAAGTGTGCCACAACTTCAAACACGAACCCGACGACGGGTGGAAGTTGTAGCCGAGATAAAGAAAGGAGTCGGGATCGCTGCCTTTCCCATCGAGGTAAGATCCAATCGTACCACGGCGCTCGTGCGCGCTCGTGTTTGTTATTACTGAGCTGTAACAGTGTTTCCTTTGATCTCGGCCGATTGTAGCGCCTGGATGCTTTGCAGCTGCTAACTTGGGAGGAAAGTTGAGCGCATGCTGGAAGTGCTGACCAGAGTTTCACATTTACTGCACACAACGAATTGGATTTCACGCTGTTTCCCCCCACCCCGCTGCACGGAAGTCCACCGTCCCTCTTTCAGCTGGGTTGAATGGCCGATTTAAATTTATCTGCTGTGAAACAATGGGCGCTTTAAAGCGGAAGATATTTATTTGGTCGTTTTCAAGTTATATGTGGGCTCTTTGTTAGCCCGCCGCGCCGCGCCGTGCCAGGACAAGTGGGTAGCTGAAATATTTCCTAGAATTTTTAAACAAACCATATAATGTCACTCCCACTCAAGCTTCATATATAAACGATCAGAAAATGCCCCCCTCTCTATTTTTCCCTTGTTGCACTGCGGTTACATAATTTTATCCTAGAGGAGCTGCTCTGAGGTGTCACATCTTATGTGGGCTTGAAAGCTCCTGTATGTGAGCCAGCTGAGAAACATAACAAGCTGGCAGGAATTTATTGGCTTTGCCGTGTTTGGAGGTGACTCACAGCCCTGAAATGCAAGAGGGTGGAAAGATGTGATACACCCAGGTGTTGCTTCTAGCCTAACCTTAATCGTTGAAGGTTATTCTAAGAGCCGGTTGTTCTCACGGCTCTGACAGTGATGCATGCTTTATAGATTTTTGCACTGTGTAAATCACTGGTGCACTAACACACACTGGGTTTACGTGGGAGTGCGCCTTATCTGATCTCCTTTCATCTCTCCACAGTCTGAAGTCCGTTTCCGCTGCAGCCTGACATACTGATAAGAGTATTTCATGTACAGCCCATTCATCGGTGTCGGCAGAGTTTTTGTTTAATCATGAAATGGGAGGAGTGTTCACATCAAAAGATTTATATCTGGCCAACTGTAATCACAATAGAAATGTTAGAATTAGCTGTAAGAGTAACTTTTCCATGGTTTTTTGTCTCTGTGTTCCAGGTTCAAGTCAAGATGTCTGTCAGCAACCACGAAAACAGAAAGTCTCGCTCTAGTTCTGGCTCAATGAATATCCAACTCTTCCACAAGACGTCCCACGCGGACAGCCTGTTGACTCAGCTCAACCTGCTACGCAAACGCAGAGTCTTCACAGATGTTGTGCTAAAGGCCGGCAACCGTTCCTTCCCCTGCCACCGCGCCGTCTTGGCCTCCTGCAGCCGGTACTTCGAGGCCATGTTTAGCGGCGGGCTCAGGGAGAGTCACGACGGTGACGTCAACTTCCACGACTCTCTCCACCCGGAAGTGCTGGAGCTTCTGCTTGACTACGCTTACTCAGCCCGGGTCATCATCAATGAGGAAAATGCAGAGTCACTGCTGGAAGCTGGAGACATGCTTCAGTTTCACGACATCAGGGACGCGGCGGCAGAGTTTCTGGAAAAGAACCTTCACCAGTCCAACTGTCTCGGGATGATGCTGCTGTCCGACGCCCACCAGTGTCAGAGACTGTATGAGCTGTCGTGGAGGATGTGCCTGGCGAACTTTGCTACTCTCTTTAGGACAGAAGACTTCCTAAGCCTCCCCAAAGACAAAGTTCAGGAGCTCATCCTTAGCGAGGAACTGGAGGTGGAGGACGAGAGCCTGGTGTACGAGGCCGTTATCGACTGGGTCAAGGCGGACATGGAGCGTAGGCACAGCGAGCTGCCCGAGCTGCTGCGCTGCGTCCGCTTGGCGCTGTTGCCTGAATCGTACCTGCTGAAGAACGTCGCTTCAGAGGAGCTGGTGATGTGCCACAAGGTGTGCCGGGAAATCGTCGAAGACGCTGTGCGGTGTAAGATGCGGATCCTCCAGAACGATGGGATCGTAACCGGATTCTGTGCACGTCCAAGAAAAGTCAGTCAGGCCCTGCTGCTGCTTGGAGGTCAGACTTTCATGTGTGATAAAGTCTACGTGATTGATAACAAGACCAAGGAGATCACCCCCAAAACAGACATCCCCAGTCCCAGGAAAGAGTGCAGCGCCTGCGCCATTGGTTGCAAGGTATTTATGCAATGAACCGACTTATATGTGTCATTTTTCTTTATGACCCCTCGATGATGTAAACACGCTTTCTCTCTCTGTCCCTCAGGTCTATGTTACTGGAGGACGTGGATCTGAGAATGGAGCGTCCAAAGATGTCTGGGTCTACGACACATTACACGACGAGTGGTCTAAAGCGGCGCCGATGCTGGTAGCCAGGTTCGGACACGGTTCCGCGGAGCTCGACCACATGCTGTACGTAGTGGGAGGACACACTTCCCTCGCCGGATCCTTCCCCGCCTCTCCGTCTGTCTCTCTCAAGCAGGTGGAACAGTACGACCCTCAGACCAATAAATGGACCCTCGTGGCCCCGCTCAGAGAAGGAGTGAGCAACGCTGCCGTTGTCGGCGCCAAAAACAAACTCTTCGCTTTTGGGGGCACCAGCGTAAACAGAGACAAATACCCCAAGGTGCAGTGCTTCGACCCCTGCCAGAACCGGTGGTCGGTGCCAGCTGCTTGTCCGCAGCTGTGGCGATACACGGCAGCGGCCGTGGTCGGCAACCACGTCGTCGTGATCGGCGGCGACACCGAATTCTCTGCCAGCTCGGCGTATCGGTTCAACAGCGAGACGTACCAGTGGTCAAAGTTTGGCGACGTGACAGCCAAGCGGATCAGCTGTCACGCAGTGGCGTCGGGAAACAGGCTTTATGTGGTCGGAGGGTACTTTGGGGCTCAGAGGTGCAAGACGCTAGACTGTTACGATCCAGCGTCAGACTCCTGGGACAGCGTGACCAGCGTGCCCTACTCGCTCATTCCCACTGCCTTCGTCAGCACATGGAAGTACCTCTCAGCATAGAGATGCACTGACTCTCTGAGGTTATGCGGTGAGTAATTGTAGCTTCTTAAAGTGACGCAAACAAACAAGATGTCAATTACTGTATGTGTGCTATTCATAGTTCCCCTTTAAATCTTCAGATCATGTGTGGGACCTGGCTAGCATAAAGCACACAGTTACACTGTTACACAGTTACACTGTTACACAGTAGGGCTGCCACAAACGATTATTTTGATAGTCGACTAGTCACCGATTATTTTTGCGATTAGTCGACTAATCAGATCATCATCCATTGGACGTAAAACGTACAGCTTATTGCACCAGCAGCATCTGCTCTTATATAACTATCATTAGCTTACAGCTTTAAGTGTTTAAGGTATGTGCTAACTAAAAATAAAGACAAGATGACAGTTTATTAAATTTTAATGAAATTTGCAGATTGTTTCGGTGAAGTTTAATAAACTCCTTGCTATCTAAAATATAACAGGACACCGGAGTAAATTCTCGAGCATCTCACACTTCTGATGATCAGCTGTCTGCTTGACGTTTATTCAGCTGTGTAAAAACTATAACTTTAATCTCAGCCAAACCGATTTACTCAGGAACAAATAAAATACTAAAAAAAGCCAAACAATAACATTTTTAAGTTATCTAAGTGACTTATATATGTTTAACCTGAGTAGCGAAAGACAGCGGTGGGTTTGAAAACAATTTGCCGGGAGTCCGGTGTTCTCACAGCTCTAGTGAGCCTTGCCCCCGGCTAGCTATCGAGCTAGTGGGTAACAGACGTCTCCGAAAACGTCGGAGCGCTTTTGAAAATATGTGGTGTCTTGATAAACTGAGCAGATATTTGAGGTTTACACAGCTACATTCTCGCCTGAAAATATGTTAAACGTTTATTTTGTGACCCAGAAAGAATAATAAGAGTAATATTAAAACTAACTAGCTGCCGCCATTGTTGGAAACTGAGCTGGGCCGCGCTATGAATTCTGGGACACAGCTTCTTCTTCTTCGGGGTTTAACGGCAGCTGGCATCCTTGTACATGCAGTGCTGCCATCTTCTGTTTCAGTCCGTTATTACACTCTTAAATCCTACTACTTATTCCTGCGTCTTTCAGGATCTTACAAAGCTTCAAACGACGCGTCGACTATTAAATCAGTCGTCGACGATTCTGATAGTCGACGTAATCGTGACTAGTCGACTAATCGTGGCAGCCCTATTACACAGTTACACTGTTACAGTGTTACACTGTTACACTGTTACACAGTCCAGGTGAATGCCTCTTTAAACCGTCCAGTTTAAAGACCCTTCTGTGTTTTCAGGGTTGCTAATGGTTACAGTGGTTACACATTATCTAGCTGCTGTGCCGGCTGGGTGTCGGGTAAACATGGAGGAGTCTTGGTTTAGAGAGCAGGAGGAATGTCAGTGGTGCTGATAATTACAGAGCGAGAGCTGCACAACAAGACCTCTGACACTGACGGGAGCGGGGTGGAGAGGCAGGCATCAGGTCTGTGCTTGTAGTGAACGGCAAAAGGGTGCAGGGAGCTCTGCAGGCCCGGTGCTGCTAACGGGGTGCCTGTAACGAGGCAGTTTGAAAAGTCGATGCGTCACGTTCGCTGTGCTTTAGATAAGATCAGAGACATTCTGTTTGTTGGCTCGTGTGAAGCAACACTTAAGATTTGGACATTTTACAGGACGGGGAAACAAACAAGTCCTCGACTTGATCCCAGGTTTTGAAGGATTTCAAAAAGGAAAAAAGAAAAATGAATTCCATACGTGCTGACGAGTTTTTACGGTGACAAACAGTCAAACCAGTCATCAGGAATTCAGGAACAGAGAAAGTCTAAAGGGTATAAAAATATGACTGACTACAACAACTCAAGAATAATAGGAGCCAACTGGCCTGAAGGGAAGGCAGGGGCAGTTTTCAGTTTCATGCGAGTCTATCGATTGATGCTTTTCTCCTGAGGCGTTTTCTGCTTTTACACGGTGCAATGACAAGCGCAGTGAGCAGCTTTATTTATTTATTTTTCACACGTTCCCGGTGGTTTGAAATTTCACGAGGCCCATGCTGTGACCTTATTTCAGTTCTGGTGCGATCCGTGGAAAACAGCTGAATGCTGCAGTAGTTATTGAATTTGAAATTAAAGGGTTTTATCTTTATTACAGTAATAAAACTGTAAAGGAAAAAACAAGGAGGGGTTTTACGACACTGCAGTCAGCGGTCGTGTAGTTTAGCTTAGCACAGAGAATAGAAAGAGCTAGCCTGGCTCTATCTGCTCTGTCTAAAGCTAACAAGAGTGTTTGCATGTGACTCTGCAAAAGTAACTAAAGTTAGAAAAGGTCCAACTAACTTTTGCTCTTCATGCTAACTTAATTGTTTTCTACAGAGACTGTAAACAAAAAATGGACATGGCTAATATGACATCACCCGTTTCTTTGTAAATGTCGATTACAAAGTTTCAGTCTTCTGGCAGTTGCCATCCCGTGTTATGGAAAAAATAGCTGTTGTGATGGAAATTGAAATTGTCTGTAGAGAGCAAATGTTTTCACTCCTGGCTGTTTTAATGTGGGAGTCTGAAGCCTAAGCAGTGACACGAGGATCTGTATTTTTGTTGCCTGCACTGAGGACGTCAAAACAAAAAAACAAGCCGATTTCAGAGAAGCAGGAGTGACTGCTTGGCCTTCGGGTCTCCAGTTGTCCATAACCTCAACAAAGTATAATCCAGGCATAAGTGGACTGACTCGCTTTCGGGGCCAGACTCAAGTGGCCTCTTGAGAAACTTCAGGTTTTGTTGCTTTGCGCTGGTTTTACTTTCCAGCCCTGGGGGGTTCATATGCTGTGCGCCTCACAATGAGAGAGATCGTGATTAAGAACCAAGTTGACTGAAACTAGATGGACTCGATCAGATAATCATAAATGCAGCGGTAAATATGAGCTGTTCTTATATGTGCTTGACGAATGTTTGGCTAGAAAATAGCCAGAGTGGATACAGCTCAAGTTAAAATTCTCATATAGCCGTCTCGCTTTTATACGCATGTGCATATTTTGTTATTTTCTGTTTGACAGTCCCAGGTGCATCCTGGGTAAATCCTCCTCCCCCACAGTGCAAAAGCAACAGTAAAGGCACCTCCTCTTTTTATTCTGCCAGAGAGTTTGAAAGTAGAGTAAAGCAGAGGCGAGCGAGAAGCGGAGGCTTATGTGTGACTTGTGTCGACAGTAAACAGCTGGAGATGATGGGGCTGGGGGCTTAGCATTATGGGGCTGCTGGTATGGGCCACTGTATCCATGGTAGCCAAGGTTTCTGGGCTGGGATGGAGACAGACAGGCTGCCTGTGAAAGATCAAGGAACCGCGTCTTTATGAACCCTCGCAGTTACAGTAGCTGCCGTCCTGCTGCTGACTGCCTTTATGTTTAATTACTGCACAGATGGAGAAAGCTCAGATTTCCAGCTTGTTAAGCACACTCCTTCCCCAGACCCTTGTTGACTTTCTTTCTCACACACCCAAGAAAGGAGGAGGGGGGCAAACACAAACGTACGCACAAACTGAAGGAGAGGAGGAGATAAGCGAGTAAGACCAGGAGAAGCAAAGCTATATTTTCCACCGTTTGGCAGCCGAGTCTAACGCCTGCCTAAAAATACGTTGCTCCAAAGTTTTCAACTTTCAGCCGGGATTAGAGAGAAGAACACTGTGTTTCTGCAAGTGTGTGTGTTTGTTCCCTCCCAGCAGTCTGGTGAGACTTTACACAATAGTAAAATCATTTGTTTTTCACTTACACACACACACACACACACACACATTGCTGGCATTGCCCTTCCTAGTAAAAACCAGCCGTCCTCACTCTAATTTGGGAGGAATGAAGGTGTGGCTTGCTTTCCCATTAGTAAAGATTTGTTAATGTCGCCTTGTGGGTTGCGTGGCCTGTATGGGATTACCAGCCGTGCTGTGTCTTTCTTTTTCTTTTTTGTCACCACCTACTGCAGTTTGTTGCCCTGTGCATTTCCACCAGATGTGACTAACCGCAGACTTCAAGGCCAAGCCAGAACCCACTGTGGATGGGGGAAGAGGCTTTGTAAAGGCTCGTGTTTGTTCTGGGAATGGGAGTAAGAGCCTGTGACGTTCACAGACGGGTTTAAAACACGCAGAACTAAACGCGTGTAATTTTGTTTAGACTCGTATATTTAGTGCGTCTTTCATGAAATGATAAGCTGGAAGGCATCCGGGGGGACAGCCTGGTCCGTCGTTGGTGCCAGACTACAGGCAGACAACACGTAACTGGATCCCGCTCTCTCACCACTGAACTGTAATAGCCTTGAAATGCCTGTTATGATGCCTGAGCTTTTGCCCCCCCCCCACAATTCAGCTTTTTAACGGCTTTAACCGACGCTCTTGTGAGGTGGGCATGGCTCTCTGTGATAGGGTACACCTGGAGAGGTCAGAGGTTACTGAGGGACTCCTTGGTGGTTTCTCTTCATCCCCAAACAGCTGCTGTGAAGTGGAAAGGTCACGGTGGGATCGGGGAGGAGGACAGCAGAGGCCTCAGTCACTCAATACTAATGTTTTATTAATGCCTCGCTGTGAGGGCCACCAGGAGCACGGGCTGAATGAAGCTTTTATTGTGGCATCTGTGTACAACAAGGCCCGCCCCCCCAGCTCACACACACACGCACACGTGCACGTACAGTCAGAGTTAGCACGTGCACGCACACTTGGTCTCGGGTCCCTCGAGTAATCAATCTGCCACATTACAGCCCTCAGCACAAATGCTGAAATTTGCATAAACCTAATGGTGTTTTTATTGGTCTTTTCTCCACGCTGGGACTAACAAAAGGAGAAAAGGGAAGACGATGCTTAAAATGGCTGAATAATCACCCAGACTAATTCGATTAGACCCTTAAAAAGAGACGAGCTGTCATACAGTTACAGCGACCCCCCTCAGAGAGCCAGCTGGGGAAGGAAACAGTGTGTTTGCCTGGTAATTAATCCGAATTGCGTAATATTTGCTGAAGTGGTGCTGAAAGTGAGGCTCGTCCAGTCACAGAGATGTTCTTTGTTTCTGCAGCGATTCATCAGGCGCGCCTCATTATGCTTTAGAGCCGTACCAAGATGCCTGTAAGCCGGAGCTCATTCCCAGAGTCCTTCACGCATCCCTGAAAACAATGCAAACTCATGTAAATGAAGTGACTGCGATTCATGCATCGGTCAATACGCTGCAGTTTCAGGTGGTCATTAGTAAACATGGCACAGACCTTGTTGCACACAGGGGACAGCTAAAGAAAGGACTGGGCTAAAGAAAGGCTTTGGTTCGTTGGGCTTCTAGAAGATGCAGATGTGGGTTTTAGTTAAATGCAGCTTTTGCAACATGCCAGGTGTCCAGCGCACCTGGATAATTCCTGGGTTACAGCTGTGTCTAATGAAGAGCCGTACTTTGAAATGTGGGCGAAAGGTGAACGCTGTAAACGATGCAGCACGGTGTTGCGCAAAACTGACCTTGATGTGACAGGTAACAAGGAAGTGACGGTCTGGAGTTCATCCAAGGTGACAGCGAGCTAAAGTTTGGTCATGTGAGACGAGGATATTATCTCTCAGTGGATGAACTAACCACGGCAGTACATTACCTCTTTGTTGCTTTGGTGTCTTTAAGCACTTGGTGAATGTTCTTCACTGTCTGGGCCGCGGTTCAGCTCATCGTACCCTGGACGTGACGGCCTGAAGCTTCTTATGATAAACAGAACTGTCACAGTCTGAGCAAAGTGGCGGCGTGTTTGGGTTTCTTCATCTGCACAGCAACCGGTGCTGCCGGTGAGCCATGCACATGTGCACTGACAGAGAAAGCAGAGGCCTAAAGCTGCATGCGATGCAATGAGTGCTGCTGTTCTTGCTTTTCAAGGCAGGATGAGCTAAGCTAGCTGAGGAGCCTTGCTGTAGAGCCTTACTGAACCATGAACATGTAAAATTGGAATGATATGATTATTTGCAATAAAGCCAAAAAAAGATAAAATAGTGGTTACAATTTAACAAAGCCAAGGTTTGTGTATATACAGTGTGTGTGCCAGTAATCACTGCAAGCTTCAGGCTGTTTAAATGCTCGACGGACGGCTTTCTCTTCCACGCTTGGAGCTCCACCCACCTGCTGTTTTAACATCTTCCGCTTGTGAAAAGCAGCCAATCAAAGACGACTCATTTCACAAGGCAAAACTCCTCTGACAGAGTTCCAGAATAAATATCAGGAGGTGGAACGCAGCATAACAATAAAGCTCCTTTTCAAAGGAAGCTTTTATAGAGATTTGGAAATGTCACCGACTCGTCTGCTGCAGTGGTAGAATCAGCACGCTCGCAGCGATAAACAACTAGAGCCTGAACAGCTCCAGCCTATCACAGCAATCAAGAGTTTAAACGTGCAAACAAATATTCTCGTACTACTTCTTTGTTTCTTGTTCTCGTAGCACAGCGCTCCAACTGTGTCTGACTGTTACGCTTCAGGCAAAGTATTCACAACAGTCACAGATGTGCGTGGATCAGTGAAGGCTTCTGTAGTATCATCAGGCTTTGTCAGCCGTGGAAATTAGAGTCTTTAGGTTATTCAAACAAACCCCCAGCAGAGCCCGAGTATGAACTCGCTGCCTCACGCTGCAGGCGGGTTATCAGTATCTCTGCAAATGTGCAGTATGCAAACCACCAGGTTCAGGTTTCTGTCCAGCGTCCCAAACATCCAGAGGACGACTTCCTCATACCGCCACCAGAGGAAAATTAGACAGTGAGGTTGCAGAGGAATATGAGATTCCAAAGAATTCATTACAGTGTTTGTATTTTTAAAAAATGCTGCTTGCAGATGCAGGAATTTGAAAATTGCAGCATAAAACCTCCTATCGGGATAAAGCAGATGGAATATGTGCTTTTTATCTGAGTTCACTGAAGCTTATTTTCACTCACAGGTCCCAACTTCTGCACCCTCAGATATTCATTACTAAGCAACATAAATGGTTAAATGGACTGTGGTTAAATGTTGCTGCGTTCACAGGTGTTATTAATGCTCTGTGGCCAAAGCCTGATAAAACAGCACAGTGATAAGCTGCTGTGTAGCCTGGAGGTCTCTGCCTTCCTCTCCCTGAGAATGTCCAGGCCCTCTGGTCATGTGCCCGGCGTTCTCATACAGGGTCCTTGTACAGCAGAGTTCACGGGACCAGCACATTAATCCCTCTCTGTCTTTTTCCCTCAGATGAGCCTCGGAGTCTGGTATGCAGGAATGTGCCTCCCCTCGGCGGCTCCGAGGAGGAGGAAGAGGAAGAGGAAGGGGTTTTGCGTGTTCCCGTCGTTTCTCCATCCAGACTGATTCACATTATCTCCAACTGCACATGAGCGAAGGCCTGGAAACGGCACAGAGACTTTTGTTTTTTTACCCGATGTGTTTACTCGTGCTTCTTGTGTAACTTTGCCGTGTTGTCCCCGAGTCTGAAGTGGACTCGCTGGTGCGTGTCCAGCAGGGCCTTGTGAGCACGTCTCTCTCGCTCTCGCTGTAGCTGCTGTCGCTCTGTCAGCCCTGCACTGCTCGTCCGGAGACGCGCATCATCTCACCAGTGCATCACCGCTCTAAGTGACACTTTAGCTTGTTTCACCGCGAAGAAGGAAGTCGAGATGTCCCTCTTTGTCCCCGCCCACTCCTGACACTGTTTACTCAGGTGTAATTTATTCAGACTGAATTAGACCTTTGCTGCGGCCGGCATGTGGAGAGGGAGAGGAGACGTTTGGGGAAGTGTATGATTTTGTGAACAGAAACAATCTTCCTGTCTGTGTTTTTAGAAGTTGGACTTGGGCTTCCCTCAAGCTTGCTGAGCTAAATTTGTATCCTCTCCCTAACTGAAAATACAAGCTCGCAAAAAACGAAAGAAGAAAGAGGGAATGTGGCCCATCACGACTTGAAGGAGACACTCGTCTGTGTCAGCTTTCAGATGATGATTTCTGTCTGTTTTTATCTGTCTCAGGGTCATGTGTACTTGCTGAAGGAAGGGTTACATCTTTTGTTATCGCTCGTCTGAAAACAGATTTCATTCTAGTGAATGTACTTTTTTTTTTGTGATACAAACTCTTCTTTATGTCGTTTTGCCAAGTGGAAAATGTCTGATTGTGCTTAAAAGCGTCGGTCATATCTGAAACAGAAATGTTGCCAAAACCTGAACATCTAACTTTAGTGTTGTTATGGATTTAAATAACAAAACTTAGTGTGATAGCCTTGTAGCTGCAATAGTGTTTTTTTCTTTTCGTGTCTTTACAGAAGTCTTTGGTGTATATAGTTTTGTACATTTGCCTCGTAATTCATTTGTAGAAGGCTTTCAATTTGCACAACTCTCTTAATTGTCTTAATTTTGTATCTTTTGTCTTAACCCGGTCGGGTAGTGTGAGTGATCGAAGCCTTTTTGTAGCAAATCGTCAAAAATATGTTAATTTGCTCTCTGTGCAAGTCTCAGATGTATGGCAGTATACTCCAGATATACTGATATATGAAGCTATTACTGAAACAGTCTGTTACTACTTGTTCTATAGTTTGTTACTTTTCAATAAATGTCATCCTGTTGGACTCGTGCTCGTCCTCTGTGGAGTTCAGCAGCTGTACGATCACACAGGTGCTTCAGATAGTTTCCAAATGCAGGTTCGGAGCGCTTTTGGTATTTTACCAGCAACGCCCCGTCTGCTTCCTGCTCTCTGTGCACCGAGGAGTCGCTCAGATTAACTGCTCATATTTGATCTCTTTGACAATATCACGCGTCAGGATCACATGGTATGTGAAGCAGAGAAGAAGACCCTTCTAAAATCACCATCATAACGCTCAGATCTTTGAAATCTACCCTGATGATTCTCACCAACAGTCAGGAGATGCTCCTCCTGTGACAAACAGTGCAGTCGGGGCGTTGGGTGGGAGGAAGTGGGGCTGCCACGTTTGTGTAGAAGAGGGAGGAGAACCACCAGAGAGGAATGTACCCACACTCAACGTGAGGGCGGAGCCTGTGAGTGCTGCCTGCAGCTCGAGGTTTGTAACAAACCTGCAGGATTTCCACTTCTGAGGTGTTTAAACAGTCGGGCAGCAGAGCTTTGACTTGTTTGGTGCTTTAAAAGATAACAAAGTTTAAAGAGGACATTTAGAAAACTGTCACAGGAACGATAGACTTGGCTGTTAACTCTGTAAATTAGATACTGTAGCATAGCTCCACCACACACACCCTGATATATGGACTTTTTAAAAAAGGAGTTACTGCACAATGACAGATTTTAAGTTAGACATAGATCAACTAGATCAGAACAGAAAATACATGTTTCACACACACACACACACACACACACACACACCTGTCATTAAAACAAAAACATTGCAATTGCATTATTGGATAACCTGCACTCGTGAATCAAGCATTCGAGCAGTGACAGTGTTTTCGTTTTGGCTTTTTGGACACAGAGACTGCAGTTGTCACAGTTTGATGGCATCAGACTCCTGATCTCACAAACACAAAGTTAGAAAAAAGTGGAAAATCTCAGATCACGGTCCAGCTCGTCCAAGCTTCCTTCCCAGCTTTCACTCTCTGTCCTCTGGCTGCAGAATAACACACTGACTCTCAGTTTAGACCGTCACTATTTTCATCCCCTTCTGTTTTTCTTTCTGTTTTCTCCTCGCCTCGGCCTCAGTGGAGATGAAATGAGCTACCCTGACAATGCTTGAGAACGACAGATGGATGAAGACATCAGTGAGTGCGCCTGTGTCTGCCTGAGAGTGTCAGACACAAAGAGGGAGCTGGGAAAACAGATCGTCTGAAGCTTTTTCATTTTCTTAGCATTGAATTCTTGTCTGCATAGTTCTAAATGTCTAAAAGGTTGATAAAAAAAATCCAAAAGACTCTCTGTACACCAACATGTTCAGTCTTTGGCCTAACGCGAGTGACATAATGCAACAGCGTCGTTAAAATATTCCAAAGACGGACAAAGAAACTTCAAAGTGTGCTGCTAATTGGATGTAACAAAGAAAAATGTCCCTCTGCAGCCGTTGCATCGTGGCCGTAACGGGCCGTGTCCAGTCAAGCATGTGCACACGTTTGTGCCACTGTGGGTAAGAGATTCATCAAAAGGTTAATTTATGAATTTTTGGAAACAATGCAAAGGCGCATTAAAAATGAAACGGCCTCTCTGAAAGGAGACCTGGCACCATGAGCCGGTCGGTCAGTGGCTCCTATTGTGATGCTAACAGAACTTGCCGACAACACAATTAAACCACGGCGAATAAATAGACGTTTCAAAGTCCGCTGGACACAAAAGAACCTCAGACAGAGACACAAACACACACACTGGGAAAGGGGGATGGAAGGTTGGATGAGCTGTCATGACTGGATTGGAGGATATGTGGAGTCTCTGTTTATGTGTGTGTGGTTTTTGTGCACATATGCATTTATGCTTCATCCTCATGTGTGTCTGTGGTCGTGTGTTCGTGTGTGAAGCGGGGGGGTTGTTGTGAACCCGTAAGAAAAGGAGCAGTGAGGTGGAACGGACAGAGACGTTGCACTCTGCCTCACTCACCCAAATATTGGCATGCGTGCGCTGGCCTGAGACCCCCTCAGCTGGGGGCCGCGCCTGCTTTGGACAGGAACAAAAGGAGACGCCTTGATGACGCGTCGGCAGGAGGAAGCCCGATCGATGGATCAATAAAGGCCTTCTGGGCAGCTCAGATCTGAGCCGAGAGTAAAGGGGCTTTAATTCTGAATTTTAAACGCTACAGAGGGGAATAAATCAAGGCTATCGGTCTGCATCAAGATTCTTCAAGTGCTTAAATCTTCATCTTAAGATGCTTCAAGGCTTCCTATGATCTCGAGATATTAACGTGAACGGCTCCATTATAGCTCACCTGGTTTAGGTGGCCTGGGTTTGATGTCATTTCCTCTCACTCTCTCCCTGTTTTCCAGTCTACTGTCCGCTCTGTCCTGTCAAATAACATTTAAAGTGATCCCCCAACTTGCATACAAAGACTTGCAATACTTTATAAGAAAAGTTACAAATATGTGGTCCAAGTGCAGACGCACAGGGGAGTTTGCAGACTGCATGTCTGCATGTGTACGTTTGTCAGGGCTGAAAAAATCAGCAGGCGAGTCGAACTGCAGAAGGGAGGAAAGTTCCCTCCTTCGCTCTTACATAAGCCTCCCTGGTTGCACAGGCACAAATCAATCTTCATCAACCGATGCCCCGCCTCACCGTCTATCTCGTTTTACTACTGAGAAAATGACCACAAGCCTGTCCAGCCTGTAAGAGTATACAATTACCAAACAATGCTGTCCCCCGTCTCTGTGTCTGTGCCGTCTCTGCTACTGGTGTCAAATTTGTCCTTCTGTCTCCCCCTTGTTATCCCCCCCCCTCCCCTCCATAGCTGTGGGCATCTCTGCTGGCAGCCGCTCCACGGCTTCAGAGCTGGCTGGGTAAGCAAATGAGGAGTAAACAGAGTGTGAGACAGTTAGACAGCCAGTCAGACAGTCTAACCACTGGAGCGAATGCAGGGGTAGTCTCGTCTCTGCTTTCTGTGTGTGTGTGTGTGTGTGAGGGGCTCTGAGGAGCTGACAGGTCGGCTAGCACCAAGCAAGGCAGAACTGAATCTCCTGAGTTAAATGTGTGCTGGCAGCAGGCTGAGCCTTATGCAGAGTGTTGTGTGTTTGGAATTTAAAGTAAATATACATTAAAAAACAGGACATTTGATTTAACGATGTGAAATTTAGTCTTAAAACTAGAGGTGGTCCGATACCAGTACCGATATTGGTACCAATATGAAATGGGGAATGAAAACATGTACAGTGGAACCCCGACCTACGAAGACCCCATTTCACGAAAAATTCAAGTTACGAAGGTTGAACGGCAAGATTTCTGCCCGTGTTACGGCAAAATGCCCGAGTAACGAAATCTCTGATTGGCTGAGCCTACAATGCCCACAATGCCTTTCCACCTGAAACATGCACTATGAAAAACGTCTACAGCTGTTTGTACTTCAAAATCACAGTGATCATTATTGTTGTGAGTTAAAAGTATCGCTGTTATTGGTAATGGCTTGTTATTTACTTACTTGTTGTTTATTTAGTTTCTCCTACATTTAAGCTTTTATTACCTCCAGTCTGCAGCTTTGTGAAAGCTTTTATTTAATTGCATTTTTAGGTAGACTTTAATGAAATCCAATACAGGTGTTCTGCCATGACGTTCAGGAAGCCTGTAATCAGCTTTGTCCTCCAACGTTTCTATAAATGGAAAGAACAATAAAAAGTAAACACCTATGCGTGCAGTGTTGTTTGGCACCTTTAATTAAGATCTCAGTGACAAACACACATGCTGTGCAGCTGAACTTATGCATCCGTGACACTGAAAAACCTGCATTCACATGTATAAACATTTCACTCTGCGTCTGTTCCTGTAGACTTGTGCAACCTTTGACCCTCCCTCTCTCACTTTCTCTCCACCAGATTAATTTCTGAGTGTAGCAGGAGCTGTGGCTGTGAAGGAGAGAGAGGGAGATGTGAGCATTGTGATGGAAGCGTTCAGACTTGCTACAGAAATAGCTGTTTACACAATGCAATAATTACCCAGTAAACTGCAGGGGAACGAGGAGAGGAGGACACAGCCCATCAAAGCTTTCAGGTCTTTGATGGGCTTCATATATTTGCTTCCTTGCACTCAGACTCGAGCTCCACCAAACAAGCATCTTGCGTTTTACTGCTATTTGCCTGCAGATTCAAATTTCAAGTCGTCATGACGATAACGACCCCTGATTGTGGGTTGGTCCAGACTAAATGGTACTAAGTGCTGCACTTACTGCAAGTACAGTTTTGGGGTGCTGTATACATACTCAAGTATTTCCATTTCCTGCTTGTGCTTCTACTTGGCTCCGTATGGCAGGAAAATGTTACACTTTTTATTCCTCTACATTTATCTAACTGATGATCTATAAATAAAAAGTCAAAGTTTATTTATGTAGCACATTTAAAAGGCTGGTGTACATCAAAGTGCTTCACTTGAAACCGCAGTGCGGGCAGAACAAAGAACAAATAGTACAATTATACTTAAAACTGCATTAACATGAACGTCACACTAATTTGAAAAAAGCTAAGTTAAACTAGTGTGTTTTTAAACGGGATTTGAACGATTGAATTGATTCCGATGTACTGATGTCAACTGGGAGATTATTCCAGAGTCTAAGGGCGCAATGGCAAATGCACGGTCACCTCTGGTTTTTAAACGAGGCCTTGGTTGCATTAGGAGCAGTTGGCTGGAGGATCTTAGTGCTCTCTAAAAAAGATAGAAACATTTGTCCAGAGTTGCAGAGGCCCTGGAGCAAAACCTTAACTCTAACCGATCTTCTGACGAGGCGCGACGCAGGGTTCACCCTGGACACGTCAGCGAGCTGTTGCAGATATTTAAGAGTTTGGCTTCTGCAAAGCTGCCTTTATACGGCACTCATGCTGTTGGCACGTGCAGCAGAGTGACGGGTCCTCTGAGAGCTTCTTCAGTGGTTTAACTGCACAAAACAGCAAAACTGTGAGAAAAGTGCAAAAACTTTCATTGATGTTTTTCAGCTTTTCTCCTTTAAAAAATATGATTTCAAGCAAAGGTTCTGTATAAAATGGGATATTAACAAAATATTTGCCTGCCTCTCTAAAAAGAATAAATCAATAGAAGTATTTTATAGATTTTTCTCCTCCGCTTTGAAGACAAAGGTGGGAGGACCATGTGAAGTATGTGCGTTGGTAGAGGAGCGGTATGCAGTCACGTCACAAAGTCAACACGGGGACGATTTCATTCACAGGAAAAAACACACAATGGCTTCATCCGCCGATCGTAGCCGATGAGCAAAGACCGTGGGCAGAGCGGAGTCGAGCCAGCGGACATTCCAGGCAAGCCGGGCATTTTTGGATTCGTGTGGTACAAAAAGATGCCTTTCTCTTCCTCTACCAACTAAAAACACTCCAAAGCTCCTTCTTTTATCTCAGGCACTGAGATTTTATTTCATGTAATCGCCATTTCCTCATTAATAAAACAGAGACGAATTCCCAGTCGGCACGGAGCCAGGCTCAAGGAGGGGGTTGCTCAAGGTTGGGTTGGCATGGAAGGGGTTGATAGGTTGCCTGAGGTGACAAATTTATGCTCACACACATAAAAACACACACACAGCCTCTCCAATCAGAAGCCCCCTTTTGCTCAGAGATCAAAAGCATCATCCACAGCCTGATGAAGGCCTCGGAGCTGCAGCGTGGCAGATTTAAACCCGCCCTCTCTCACACACACGCCGCAGAAAGTCCCACCCAAACAGAACTATGAAAACAAACCACAAGTGTGCGTGCGCGCTCGAGGCGACCCCTTCTGCTGAGCCGTGTCTGGCTGACCACTCGGATGAGACGTGACACCGAGGATGAATAATACAATAGAGACACTCAGATGTGTCAGCAGCATCTGTCTGCGTCTGGGCCTGACGTGCGTCGTCCTCCCTCCTCATTCACAGCAGAGCGCAGAGGCTTACACAAAACTAATGAAGCAGACACGCTGCATTAACACACTCTCTCATGGATGTATGCACACATATAGAGACAGACAAACAAGTGTGAGTGCAGAAGGTGCCATGTGGCAGCTTCATGACCTGCATCTCATCTCAGACCCCTCGAATTCCCCCGAGAAGCTCGCTCTGCTTTTGATATACAAAGATGACTTTCTCAGTCAGGAGGAAAGTCAGGAGGAAAGGCCCGGCGGAGGCCGGCTGCTGCAAGCAAGCAAACCGCTGAATGATTCATGACAAATCTCACTGTAGCTGGGCGCGTTGTTCAAGGAGGAAACTGAACTGAGGAGGTTACGTTCAAAGAAGGCGATGACCCAGCTGCTGCTCTCTGATTGGTTACACACACCATTTCCCAAAGGGCCGAGGGGAGGAATAAAGAGCAGAAACGGCAGGGAGAGGTTTTCTTTATTAACAATAGAGCAGTCTGCCTTTGTGTGGAACAGGTTCGGGTGCAAGTTACAGTAGATGACCGAGCTGAGTGACAGTAAGGTGTGATCCTACTTAATGCAAATGACATTTTAATGGCCTGAAATAAGATCCATGGATCAAAAGAGACACTGTGTGTTTGGGTAGGTAAGATTTAAAGTGCACTGTTCATGTGTCTGCACGATGGAGAGTGGCTTCACAGCAGACAGTGTCGCCTCCGTTGCATCAGGTAAATTCAGAGGTGATGAAAACCTCAGGACACTCTTAACTGTGCTGGAGGTCAAGAGGCGAGTGGAAGATACTTGGTGGCGTCTGCCTGGAAACTGAACTTTGTCTTGTTTGTCTAATAGAAGTGAAGCTTATGGTTAAGTTAAGATCTGTAATCAGTCATCTGCCTGCTTTCCTGGGTGTTCAGCTGCTTTTGTTACCGGTGTCCCACGCTGTCAATCTCAATACCGACATCATTATTCTAGTCCAATCATCTTCACGCCCACCTTCTTTGAACCAATCAGGCGCCGCTTCTCATGGTTTAAATCTGTGCCCTCCATCGTTCACCCTTTCACCTCCTCCCCATCTCCACCATCAGCGTCTAGACTCCGGGTGGTCCTGCCTTAAACCCTGTCGTCACCATGATGGGCCATCAGAGTCGGATCTATAGTGACACGCTAGCACCACACAGCTGCAGACTTGTGGGTTGACCTTACACCTTCTGTTGAAATCAGTTTTCTGTGGAGGCCATTTAAGTACAGTAAACTCACTGTTCAAGAAACCAGTTTGACATGATCTCAGCTTTGTGACACGCAGGCGTCAGAAGACATGGCAGAGTGTTGCATTTAAACAACACGTAATCAATACTCGGGGATTCCAGCTGCGTTCCTGCTGTTTATGTCAAATTCCGACCCCACCATCCCAAATCGAGACTCATCAGACCGGGCGACTTTTTCCAAGCTTCTATTTTGTCTAATTCTGGTGAGCCTGAGGGAATTCAGTGTCCTGCTCTTAGCTGACAGGTGTGGTCTTCTGCGTTGTGCATTCAGAGATTCTCTTCTGCATATTTTGGCTGTGACGAGCGGTTATTAGAGTCACTGTTGCTTTCCTAACAGCTCCAACAGTCGGGAGATTCGCTTCTCACATCTGGCATCAACGAGGCATTTAAACCCAGAGGACCGCTGATCACGGATCGATGCTAGATTGTTTAAAGTAGCTGAAATCAGCTGCTCGTGATTTGAAATGGATGTTTAACACTTGCAGGAGAAACCACACTTTGATTGCTTTTCTTTTCAACATAGAAAGGAAACGTTTTAATGAACACATCTGCTAAATTTTCTTTTGCCTATAAAGAATAGGGAATACTTTTTAAGGTTGAAGTCAGCAGCAATGCGAGGCATGACTTAGCTAATGTTTAACTTTAGTATCCTGATCTAATCTTAGCCAAACTGCTTTTATTACCTGAAGCAAACTGTATACACCCACATGCAACTCCATCCCTCAAACATGGGTGCAGTGGCTGAACAGAAGGAACCAGCTCTGAATAAACATCACTCATAGCCGAACAGCTCAGGTGCTCGCAGGAACTGATATGCATGCATCTGGCTCCGAGACAGAGGCGTCATGTGTTATTAGGGCTGAGTTTGGGGGATTTTGCATTATTTCGAGTCTCAGGGCCCGTTCACACTTTTTCAGTCATGGTCTCAGCTTTGTGACAACTTTCCTCATTGGATTTGTAGATTTCTGGACCCAGAAGGATTCGTTTCTTAACTGCAGGGATGTAACTCTATAGAGGTAATTGCTGCAGTATTACTGAGTAATTATATAAACAGACTTTTAGCAACAAAATAATTTTTTCCTGCGTGCAGGAAATCCACCCGGCTTTGTCCTAGTCTGGTGTTTGCCGTTACAGCAGTTAGTGGCCTTTTGGTCTTTTGGCAGCGTCTGCCCGTCTCCACTCCCCCACTCCACCCGCCTTCCCCTCATCAGCAACAGCCGCCAGACAGCCAACCGATCCTGCCAGCTCCGGTGGGAGGCTGGCGACTGCTCCGTTCCAGCTCCTAAATCAGAGAGGCTGTGTTTAGATCCCCCGTGTAGAGCTGAGCTGCGCTCGCACCGGGAGCGCCGCTGTCTTCCAGGATGAACGAAGGACGATGCAATTATTCTCTCCTGTTTATCCTTCAGATTTACGAGCCTGTTTAAATCCTCACCTTCTAGTTACATTTATAAAAGACTATGAAACCAAACCCAGAGAGCTGCTTCTGAACGCCGAGACGTACTCAAAGAAAATCTCAAATAACACACCATCAGCAGGACACAGAGGCAGCTCATATAGACAAAGGAAACAGCTTTCGTTTGCTTTGATGGTCCGACTGGAGTGAAGTGCACCGCCTCAGGCTGCAATCTTCGAAACAACAAATCCTCACGCAGAGTTTAAGTGCACCATCAACAAAAGTGCATCTTGTTCACCTGATGTGTACCTGGTGAGAGAATCTCTCAGCTTGCTTTTATTCCCTTTTGATTCGTTGCACATCACTCTGTGTGCAGAAGGGTTCCTTCAGGCATTAAGGTTCCCTTTTACCCTACATATACATGCATGCAGCCATTTACTTGGAAACATGACACATGCTCTCCAGACTTTCAAAAACAACTTTGATAATGGCGAGAAACTTTTACACAAAGCCCCCGGGTCTTTCCAGGGAGAGACTTAGCTTTGCCCACATCTTCACATTCTGACATGAAGGAGGTTTTCCATGCTTGCTGCCAGGAGGCTAATTTGCCTTGGCACCACGAGCATTGGACTTAGGTACCAGAAAATGTGTTTGAATAAGTGCGTGTGTGCGCGTGTGTGTGGATGGGGGAAGTTCTTTTTAATTCTTTGAAATGCCACAGAGACCTCCCAGCCACCCGCATCAGCCCTGAACAACACTGCATCCTGAAGCACCGATGAAAAAAAGCTGCGAACAGAGAATCACCTTGTAAAATGTTGAAAGGCTCTTTATTGGCTATGAAACAACTGCAAACTGATCAGCTTTAAGAAGTGGGAACAACAGAATGCAGTTTGGCACCGACGTGATGGAAGAAAAGGCTTCAGTCACTGAATCACTCATTTCAGCTTATTCACAGAGCCCAGCATAGAGACTAACAATAAGACAACACAAAGATGAGCTCATCCAACAGATTTCCAAAGCACACCTGTTCAACTGCATGTTAGAGGAATAACATCCAATCAGCCAATCACATGGCAGCACCTCAGTGCACTGGGATATGTAGACTTGGGCCTGAAACTGCTGATCTGGGATTTTCCAAACAGAGAATCATCCGAAAACTGCTGAGAAAAAGAGAAAATATCCAAGCGAGCAAACAGCAGTTTATTGTTGCTGACCATGACCATGATCAAATCATCTCACGCTGCTTTCTTTAACATGAACTTAGCATGAATTCACTGTAGCCTCTAACAGAGCACCTTTGGGCTGTGGTGAAACAAGAGATTCAAAACTAATGTGCAGCAGCTGTGAGATGCTGTCAGCATGGAGCAAAGTCTCATTGGGACTCCTCGTTGAATCAATAACACAAAGAACGAAGTTCTGGGACCCGTCCCAGTACTAGCAGGGCGGATCTGGACGTCATGTTTTTGTGAGCGGGAGAAACCTTCAACCACGGTCTCATGTTTCACCCACTGAAACGTCCAGATGGCCAAATCCACATTTCTGAGTGAGTATCTAATAATGTGGCCGTCTCCCTGTACAACTCATCCACTTAACACACTGTATACTGCAATAGCTGCGCCCCTTTTACACACGCTCTCCTCTTATTCAGCTATTTATCAATAAGTGACTTATATGTATATAAGTCATGTATATATTGTGTCTATTGTGTTGTCTGTCTTTGTTACTGTTTCTGCTGGAGCACTGTAACCAAAATAATTTCTCCTAGGGATCAATAAAGTCTTCTGATTCTGATAAAAGCAATTAAACAACTACATGAGCACGACAAAAGCGCTGATCATCATTGGCTCTTTGATTTCCCCTGAAGCCTCTGACTAACTGTGACAACAGCAAATGTCAGGCTGAGCCGGGCAACGTGTTTTTCAGGTTCCACCTGATGCGCTGAACAGTCCAGGGGAACAAAAGACCCGGGGGCGCGGGAACGACTCCGCTCTGTTTGCTCTGAAGCCCGCCCCCCCCCTCATCCTTTTTAAAATGAAGCCCTTCTGATGATGCACAGACAAACTGACACCAACATCTGAACCAACCATCTAGATAAGTACTGCTTGTGGTCTCGCACTGTGCCCAAGCTTTAAATTACACGCACTGCTGTTACAGCGGTGTCAGTTTTCTCATCTAATCCTTGGTAAGATAGCAGGTGCATTTCAGACTAAACATTGTTTGTAGTCGAGCGCAAATTTGTCTTGGCGAAACTCAGACACGACAATATGAGACTCTAATGTTTACGCTCCTCTTCAACGGGCTGATCTGTGACAATGGGGGCCATTCATCACTTCCTCATATGGTGTAATCGGCACTCGGGCACACGGGAATAAAACTGGACCAACGAGACAGTCGCCGGGCTGTAGCTGACTGCAAAATGCAAATCCTGTGAGCACAAAGGGCGAGTCAGCACAGAGCACACTTCCTTTATAATCCATCGGAGCCTTTTCGATTCGCCTGAGGCGTCTCTTCTAGCAGAACAATAGACCTCCACCTGATCTGATTTCTACCTGCCATAACCTTTCACCATTTCCCCCGACACAGGGACCTTTGTTGATCCCAGATGAAGGATCAGATCAGGTTGAAGCAACAATGATTTTCATTCATCTGGAGCAAAACTTTGCTTATACACATCGTACTTTACAGCTCGTGAGAACACGTACAGGCACACAAGCTGTTTCAGGCCAGTGACCTTCACTGTTCTGCTCTTTATCACTGATAACAGTCAAAACTCAAAATACCGCATCCCCCACAAGCTTCCCTTTCCCAGAATGCACCACATCCTGCCAAGGTTATGTAGGCCAAATCTGAAGCAGCCTTGGCTGAGAGACATGTTTTACTGCTGGCTGTGTTCCTGTTATCACCTTGGGTGTTTGAAAAGAGGACAGAGAGTCTGCTTTGTGTCTTTGCAACAAGAGGATCCCTGTGTCAGCCAGGAGCGACGAAGAAGCCGTCAGATAAGCAGACATCTAGCACATTCCTTCATAGCATTAGATTCAAACACAGCGAGCGGGACAATGCTGAGGATGCAGGTTTAGAAACACTGCGGCTGACAAATGAAACGAAAAGGTCACGAGACGGTTTGGGAGAAAAGCTGAAAAATGTTTCGGCACAGTGGACCACAAACTGGTGTCAATGCTGGTAGATGTGCACATTTAAATGATAAGAAACCATTTCAGAAAAATGTTCCTCGATGTAAAATTGTGATCATCATCTATTGTACATAATATCACCACAAGACTCACAATCTGGAGAAATCTCTGTGTGCAGGAGACGAGGCTGAAAATGAATAACGGATGTCCCTCATTCCCTCAGGCACGACTCTGTCGCTGCATCCACAGATAAGCTTAAAGCAGGCACACGTGAACACGATCGTCACTGAGGAGGAAACCGTTCTGTGGTCAGAGGACTCAAAGTTGGAAATTCCTTTTAAAAACATGGACACCACGTCCTCCAGCCTAAAGACGAGAGACACCACCTGGTTTGTTATCAGCTCTCAGTTCAAACGCCTGCATCTCTGTGGTATGGGGGTGGATTAGTGCCTATGGAATTGACAGCTTGCACATCTGGAAAGGCACCATCAGTTCTGACAGGTATATGCAGGTTTTACAGCAACATGCACCAACATTATGACCACTGACGTGAAGAACACTGATTATCTCTTCATCGTGGCACCTGTTAGACAACTGTGATGGCCAGACGACTCTTGTGGGGCGCTCTGGGTCTGCAGCGGCCCAACGAAGGAACCAGATGAACCAGTGTGATGGCAAACCACACACCTCACCACCAGTAGATTCACTTTAGTTTGCTTTGCAGTCACTACTTTAATATATTCTACTTATTGTTCAATATTGTTTCTTTATTAAATGTATTTATTTTCCATCACACCTTGCAGTGTTTACATGGCGTGCACACATATTAACACTGGAAGGTCAAAGTTCTGTTTTTTATTAATGCATCTTTGTTTGAGTTACCTGCGGTTTGGCTTCTGCTGTCTGGCAAAGTGCTGGGAGAGCTGGAGAACCACTGACAGCCTAATTGGGTGAAACCACATGCTTCATTGCCTGGGGAGGGGGGTTTCATGTTTGTTTAATTGTTTTGTATTAGTCGGTTATATGGCAGCCATTTAGTTCCCCCCATGTGTCATTTGGTTTCGCTAAACCAGTATTTAAGTTCCCCCTGTGTCATTTCAGCAGGTCAGTGTCTTATGTTTGTTTGAGGTTTCGTTAATTGTTATTCTGAGTTTAGTTTATTGAGTTGACCTCTTTTATTGGTTTGCCTGTTTAAGTTTTTTGGCTTTGTTAAATATATTTTCATATTTTGGGGCCAATAAAACCCCTTTTTTTTTATTAAACACCTGTGTCCTTTATGCTTTACTGCTTGGTCCCTGACAACCAGCAACGGCTCACTGATGGGCCTGATTACCACCTACCTACTAAACCACTGCTGCAGACCATCAACAACCTTTCATGGAAACGGTTTTCCCTGAAGTCTGTGAACTATGTCAGCGGGATAATGTGCAATGCCTCAAAGGAAAATGGTTCAGGAATGTTTGAGGAGCACAGCGATGAGTTTGAGGTGTTGACTCGGCCTCCAAATTCCCCTGAGCTCAATCTAATCCAGCATCTGTGGGACGTGCTGGACAAACTAGCCCCGCCTCCCGATTTATGAGCGAATTTCTTTCTTAAAATGGTAAATTTTCCTCAACAATTTAAACATCGGATATGTTTTTCCCCAGTTATTTATGGGAGAGAAGACCTTAGAGCAGCTTGAGGGAAATTGTGAAGCTTCGTTTCTTTTATTATGAAAAAAATATTTTGCGTTGAAGAAAAGCTGATTTGTTTGTATATGTTCTCTTTGTTAGAAATCAATATGTGACAAAATGTGGGGACTCTCCACTTAAGATGATGTAATAATGCCACAGCGGCGGAGGAGAGGAGGTAAATTATTTTTTGAGTGATGACAACAAAAACATGACTCCAAGTAGCCATGATGACCTAACGGCTCATTCCAGCAAGCAGCGCACTGAACAACAACCACAGCGACACAGAGTCCATCAAACCAAGATTAGTCTCAGGGTTTTATGAGCCCGCAGGGATGTTCGTCTGCACGTCTGGGCTCTGCGGAGAATCTATTTGTTTAACTCTGCGGTGAGAACAGGCTCTGACTCCTGACTTCCTGCAAACAGCATTACATAAACCGCCTTCGAGCTGTGAATCAGTCGGGCTGAGATGGATTGGAGGCGCTGGATGAGAGAAGAGGGAAGAAACAGGGAGACAGGAATTGGGCAGAGCAGTGGAAGGACTGAGACAGAAACAAAGACATATTAAAGTGCAGCTTCCCTCCGCAGGGGAAGCAGCCTGGAAAAATAATTGTCGAGAGGAGACAGAGGAAAGCCACTAATGACAGCAGACAATAAAAACTGGCCGCTGCTGCAGCGTCTTCCCAGCCAGAATGACAATAAGGGAGGAGCTGGCAGCCCCGCTGTTAGCGATGTCCACCAAAGGATTGAACAGCCTCAACCGCAGCACCTGAATAGATCCTCGTCTGGGAATAGACTGTTATTAAGTCGTCTAAACACAGGGTCAATAACACCGCCACGGCACCTCCGAGACACTGGGAGATGGCACGGGTGCCAGCTAATTGGGTGGTCAGGATTATTTTGACGAGCAGTGAATAAAAGTGCGTATGAGTCAGAATTATACGCTGCACGTGCGCAGCCAGCCAGTAAACACACATTTAGTTGCGTGCTCGACTTTGGACTAAACAGCAATGATCCAAACGCGCGGCACAAAGAGGACAAACAAAAACAAATTATTTCAAGACTTTTTTATTACTAAATGTTTCTAATTCAGCAGTTTGTGTCCGCAGGTCATTCTAAAAGTCGCAAAGTGAATAAAATAAACGGTACAAAAAGGCATCAGTTTTGCTGTGTGCTACAAACGTCATTAGACTGCTTTACTAAACAAAAGTTCACATGACAACAAAGACGCATTCTGAACATTCATTTTCCCTTTCAAGTATGCTACTATCCAAAGTGACTAGTGTAAAGTTGGCAGAGGAAATAAAATAAGTATTTACACATTACAGGTCCAACAAATGCATTTCAAAATGTTTCCACACACACCGTCCACAGGGACGCCACTGACCGGCCTCCACATTGGAAAACAGAAACGAGACTACAGCGAAGCAACGTTTAAGACTCGAGTTGATCCACAAGGCAGCCTTCATCTCCCCGTTGAGGTTTCATTAAAGTCTCGGACCTGGAGCAGAAGCAAAGCACTCGAACACGAGCTGAAAACAGAAATACAGACTGAAGGAAACGTCCCGAAAAGTGTGACAAAGCTTAAGTGGCTTTTTCAGCGGAGATGATCTTCATGATCGAGTCTCACCTGTTAAGTAACCACCAGAGTAAGCTGGCTGATGAACCTGTGAACTTGCTTGTTGTGCCAAACTCGTGAGCGTCAGTCCATAAATACAAGAAACTCACACACTACATATCAGGTGAATAAAAATGTAAATAAGCCAATAATCATTTGTGACTAAAGCGATATTTGAGATGAGGCGGCAAATGAGCTGTAGCTCAGGCGGTAGAGCAGGTCATCTACTGATCGGAAGGCTGGTGGTTCGATTCCTGGCTTTACTACTAACCCCAATGCATCCATCGGTGTGAATGTTAGTTAGAAAGCACGACACAGAGCCCCGTCAGCTGAACGCCTCTTTGGTTTAACCAACTGAAACAAGTGGATCGTTTCATCCATGAACTCAGTGAAACTGCGACTAGTACCAGAGAGCCGACAGGCAGAGTACCGCCGCTGGTTAAATACCTTCGTTTACACAGCAAATGATGAACGATTGGGATTTCTGCCAAGACTGTATTCAGGGGGGTGAAACAGTACCAGATTGTACATACACATGTGTGTATTTTAAGTGTATATACAGAAATACACATAACGGACACCGTGTAGGAGGAGGGCGACCAGTATGTACAATAATATACATAATATACACAAAAACCTGCTCCAAGTCGAGCCTGTGATCACAGCTTCAGACACCAGCTCGTTTTGGATCAACAAACTCTGACACGCGTGCAGAGGAACAAACCACACCGTAGCTGTGCCTCCACAGCTGTCACAGCACCGCTCTTCTGTCAGGCAGGCACAGAGATTTAAGACAAGGCTGATGAAACGTCTTCAACAATAAATACAGAACACAGTCAACAGAAACTCAACCCTCAAACCTGAACGGGCTAAAATGTACCCAGCCAGGTTTTTTTCTTACAAACTGTAAAGTCATCCAAATGAGCTCGAGTGACAAAAACATTTCAAAAACAGATTAAAATTTCATTAAACCTAAAAAAAAAATAATAATAAGACTCACGTGGATTGAAATGGAAAATAAAGAACCTTTAAGCCGCTTCATTCCTGTGTGATCGTTTATCTCAAATTCTGATATTGGAAAAGCTGAATGTGACCTACAGCGCGTTTTTATGTCTGCGTCAAACAGACACTGTTGATTGACATTTTTCCTCCCCAGACAGACAGCAGAGGATACGGTTCTCCACTGTGTCCAGAGCATCTCTCTAGCTCTGTATATATGGAATATGTCGGGTGTATGCGTCCACTCAGAGAACCCGAGTTGCAATGTAACCAAATGCAGTCAAGAACCCCTGTGCAGCCTGTATATTCCATATATATGGAGCTGGACAGGTAGTCTCTTTACTCAGAGAACCGGGGTTATATTGTAACCAATTGTTCTATTTCACGATAAATTTGATACTTTTCAGTATCTCACATCCTCTCTCCTGAAACGGTTACGTTCCAATATGTTGTCTTATTTTTCTATTCAGGCTACTGACAAGAAAAGTAAAGCAGTTTAAAGATTGCTTTTAAAATAGCTTCCAGCATGAAATGTGCAGGACACCCACTCGAGCTCCACTAACAAATGTTTCATACAGATGTGACTCATAAAGTGATGATGGGGGGCAGGGAGGGGCTTCCTGCGGTGAGACAAACTCAGTAAAGTGGGGACCAACTCAGACATCTGCAATTAGCTTCCTGAATAAGTATAAGTGTGGGAAAATTATAGCCTTAAAATTAAAGCTGATGCTAATAAGTTTGTATTAGTTATGTTTCAGAGTCAGCAACAAACGGAGCGTAAAGATGGGAAAGACTAATTTTTATGAAACATTTATTTGTTGTTATTCAACACCCAGCGTTCGGGGGAAAGAGTTGAAACTATGTGACAAAGATTCCGAGTTTGTCTCACTCTGCATGACTTTCATTAGTTGCACAATTAGCCAAACTCCCCCTGGGTTGAAATGAAGTAACAGGACGCGACAGCTTAGACAAGATGGGTTTCATAAAAAGACGAAAAACCAAGGACGTGATCAATAAACACAATTAAGACAAAATGAAAGGAAGCGTCATCATTTTAACAGCTGTGCAGTCAGACAGTACAGTTTGTCTGTTCGTCCATCAGTCTGGGCTGAAGTATTTACACTGTGCAAATGAAACATCGAGCAGACAGTGTTAGAGTTTCTTTTACGTGGTTCCAGGTGCCGTAAGATCTCCGTCTCTTCACCGACTGTCCTGATTTCAACAACAGTTTCTCTTCCTCTCGGTCACATCCTGGTTCAGCTCTCACGGCTAATGTCTTTGGATCGCTAAAACTTCATTTACACCTTTTTTTCACACTCTGGAAGGAGCCTTTGTTTTCCCAAAGGTCTCTCCTTCATGATTCAGCCAATTAAGTTTAGATATAAAACTAAAACTTAAATAAAATAAGATTAAACGATTACACTAATACTGGCAGTTTAGGGCCAGATGAGGGTTATTAAAAACAAACGGCGTCTTTCTTTCCGTGTGAACCACTGCAGCCCTCCTCCCTGCAACAAACTTCACCAGCCTTACTGAAGCAATGCGTCTGCATTCACATGATCGCATGGAAGGTGCTCTTCGGAATGGGCCTTATGGTTTAATGGGGATGACAATCAATCCCTGGACTGGTTTTTTCCTCTATCGTAAGTTCAGAAGAAGATGACATCCTCCTTATTGAGGTCCTCCGTGGTGAACTTGTAGGGCGGCGGCAGGCTGTGGCTGAGCCCTTGAACCTGTGCGCTGGGATTGAGGCTCTGCGGCTGCACGGGGGAGTGGAACTGAAGAGCGCCGGTGCTCTGCGAGTGGGGAGGTATGATGGGAGGCTGCACGGAGGGTTGAGGATGGGACTGTGCAGGAGGCATGGGGGGCTTCTGAACATTTGGAGGGTGGGAGGCAGGCTGGATGTCTGGTCCAGCGTTGTCTAGAGAACTGGGCTGATCTGCAGGAAAGGCAATAAGAGAACAAAGAATTATTGCAAGTACAGTTATTCATAGCAGCTCGATGCAGTGGGGCTTACTCATACAGGAATGTAGTCACATAAAATCCTGCCAGAGCTTTTTTCTTTGTTAGCTGCAGCAGAGAGGACAGGATTAAAACGTCTGTGTCAGCAGCACAGCTTGATATTAATCATACATGAAACTGATAGGTGTTTACACAGGGTGAGGCTGGGCATGCAGACTTTAGAGAGGAATGTGACTGGGTGGGGTCAGGTTTGCCCAGGTGGAGAACGCAACTCTTTTGTTTGCCTCTATGAGAACCAAGATTAATAATGCAGCAGGCAAAGACGGACGAGAGGAGATTGTGTTTGAGTTCGTCTGATTGAGCGCGTGCGCAGCGATACCTGCGTGGTGATGCTGGGTGTGCGACTGAGGAGGGGCCAATATCGGGACCTGCTGGTGGGGGCTGACGGAGCGCTTGACCTTGTGGGCGTTGTCCTCTTTGGTGGAAAGCTTCAGTGGGAGCACCTGCTTCATGTCCAGCGAGGCTGCGGGGAGACCGAGGGAGGGGACGGGGAGCAGAGGGATCAGATTAGATGAGGCCACTGTTTGATAAGCCTGACCCAGTGAAGACTGCCAATGTGATTCTAATGAGACTGATCAGGCCGAGCGCAGGTCAGGCAAGAAAAATCCATTTTAACAGAGAGTCTGCTGCACTGATTAACATCACCTACGGGAGGGAGAGACTTAAAGCCTAATGGCCTACATCCAACACCCAGAGTGCTTTGCTAAAAAAGCACCTGAGCTTCACAAACTGCTCTGAGTAAACTCTCACGAGTGTGAGCAAAAGACGACCCGCACTGTGATCACCTAAAAAGGACTGCACTGTAGAGTATTTACACCTGTGGCCATTTAATATCAAGTCTGCAAGTGCTGGAATTTCTGATGAGCGGTCACGATCCCGACGCCTCACCGGTGCTGTCGGTGCGATGCGAAGCTTTGCCGCTCTTGCTTCCTTTCCCTTTGCTGCTGTTGATTGCTGCCAGCTTGGTGGGGATCTGCTGCTGAACCCCGACCGGCTTGTGCAGCTGGTTGGTGGTGCTGAAGAGATGGAGCGGCACCTCCGTCTTTAGCGGCAAAGTCGAGGAGCCCGTCTCACGTCGCGCTATCACCTCGGGACGCTCCGGATAGTCGGCTTGTGCCACGGACATGCTGCCACGCACCAGCGGCTTCGGAGGCAAGTCGGCGGACCCGGAGGACATGAGGAGATCTCCATTTAGACTTCCAGAAAGGGGAGCCACCTGCAGGACAGGAAAGAACGGGTTATTCTTAAGGTGGACTTTTAAGCTCATTCTCCATATCGATGCATCGATTCAATTTAGAATCACAGTTGCAAATGTTTGCACAGCCCGTGTGTGTGTGTGCATGAGAACACAACTGCAAACAGCTGCAGAGAATACACAGATCGCACGCCATAAATCGTCTGCCCTCTGTAATGGCAGGGTGTCATCAAATCTGCTGAGGCGCTGGGTATTTACGGGCTAAAGAGGGAATCGGAAACACATTGGACTCTTGCTGAGCATGCATTTTGGTACATCTGCTGCAAGCGTTTGATTCCCCCCCAAAGCTGCTTGAGGACAATGCACACAGAGACACAGACACAGAAAATCAGAAACATAAAACCCTTAATAATCCGCGAGCACACAAAGGCGTGTCGAACAAAACGAACAGGACTGCTAAACAAGCAGGCGAACAAGAAAACGGCTCCGGTGACATGAGCGGATAATAGAAATCGCATTTTCCACTTAATTACTAGAAGGGAGGAAAGACGATCTCGAGGCCGAGTCAACATTAGCGTCCGAGTTGCATTCAGTGAGACTGACCAGCAGGATTTCTGCAACAATGCAGTGATGTGGTGTTTGTGTTAACAATCCCACAAGTTTCATCGCCACAAAGGCTCCTTTCAGCGCACTTTTGTAAGAAATACACAACCAAACTTTGCTAATCCCCCTCTGCAGCACTGTGACCCAGTTATGGTGGAGAATGATATTTATCTGACATTATATAAGAAGTCAAAGAACAACGGGCCGACTACGAATCAGCCAGAAGGGGTTAACTCTTCACCGTTCCTCTTACGTGATAATGATGATGATAATAATAGACAGGAAATCTTTGGGGATTACTACGATGGTCTTAATTATAAAAATAAACGAATAGCCTTCCTCTAAACAGTGTTTAATGTTGTAATAATATCAACATCAGTTTCTCTGTGACCAAAGCTAAAGCCTGGCATCAGCCTGTCTGCGAGCAGTCCACGTGCAACATGATTGATGCTGCTGCTGAGCACTTCCTGTGGTGATGGGGAACGCCTGACTGAAGGCAGACTCATCTGAACGCTCTCGTGTGCAGGCTGTAGCTTCCTCTAGCCGAGACAGTGAAGGGCCCTCTGTGGGCAAAGTCTCCACTCATCCTTTCTTGACCCCTCGGTTTTGCTTCTTCTCCGTAATTTTTCCTCTTTCGGCACTCGCTCATCTCGGCACACAGATCCTTCATTGTTCCCACAACAAGGTGATCTGCTTTAAGCGACGCAAACAGCAGGTTTCCAGGGCAGTAAACCGCGCATGAGCTGCCGAGCACAAAGAGCTCTGACTGACAGCACATAAACAATTAGCACTGGCTGCCTTCCAGAGGGTACTGCTAATGGTGGGTTTGGACTAGCTGATTATAGAGCCAGGTTCCTCTCAGCCTGCGTATTCCCATATCATAATGTATCCACGAACCCTGCACATAGACTTCTATATGCTGACAACACCAGCTCGGGGCTTTTAGCCGGGAGTAATTCATGTGTTGAACAGTGACGTTAAAAATGTTTTTTATGGTTAATTTGCAGCTCTGATCCAGGCTGAAGTCACAAGATTAGCAGGCAAAACACGTTTAATCCAAAATCAAATTGCACCTAAGTAAATCCTACAGTTCCTGAATGTGGTACAACTCAGAGAAAGCACCATGTTGGAACACGGTGTTTCACAGCAGCACAAAATTATTAGGCAACATTTTTTCTTAATGCCTGATGAATCTCTTAAGTCTCGCATCAATCAAAAGATCAAACATTTCCATCTTTTCCACTCAGCACAAGTTTTAGACTTCAGTCGATTCTCTACAAATAATAACAAACATGTGGAGGAACTTCAACCCATTTATGACATTTCAGTCACTCGCCGGCTGCAGAGAAAGAAAGCAGCCGTGTCTGTTTGGCTTTTAGACGCCGTTTTCACACAGACAACATCTCCTTACACCAACAATGATCAATACACTGCAGCTTTATCAATAACATGTCACAGCCTGTTATTACCTTAAAGATCCTCATTAATCCCAAAAAAGCAACTTTCTCCAAGACTCCAGTAAAAGTACTTTGAATGTAAAACAGTACTTTCCTCTCTCAGAGCAAATGATTCACTTGGAGTAATTTGCCAATATTGTGGTTAAAGACTGAACAGTACTGCACACAGCGTACAGCTAACAGGTGGGAATAGCTACAGTGACAGATGGCTCAGAGAAAATATCAGCCCTCGAGCGCAGTGCTCAGCTCCACAAAGCAACTGCTAGCAGCTGATTATAGAAGAACCCAGAAACAGGCCTTTAGGTTTCTGTGCACATGGTGAGGTGTTGATGAGTGTTTACTGCGAGCTTCACAGAAACACACTGAGACCAAAGCAATTAATATCAGGCTGGAGGCTAAAGCCAAAGAGCAACAAGAACTTTTACTTTGTTTTTTCATTTGCAGACTTTATGTTTTAGTCACATTTGTGTGTCTTCACATAATCATAGAGGATCTAAATAACACCGTTATGCATGTTTGGCTCCTAATTATTCCACCTTTGTGCTTTCATGCTCACTCTTAGTTGCTCCTGTTGTCTCGCACTGCCCTTTACGTCACATTTTTAGGTACACCCATTCAGCTGCTCGTGAAACAACTGGTGCATGGAGCAATTTGGCCAACTGTTTCTTGATCTGCCGCTCATGTTGTTTACGTTCACTTAAACCTAAAAATCGAGATGTAACCTCAGCAACGCTTGGCTTTTATGACCTTCCAATCACAAGAGTAATGAGCAATCAGACCACAGCCAACCCAAATCCCGGGGCCAACTACGATCAGACGAGATGACACAGATCAAAGAGGAAAATGCTCTCTTCAGTCAGAACATGTCAAAGCCTGCACGGTCGTTGCTCACGTATGTTAAGAAATGCACACACAGAAGCATGTCTCTTTTTATGAGTCTAATCAAAGCTCTCTGCGATTGCTGATGAGTCCTAATTTTGGTTGGTGGCAGATAAATGTCTGTTGATATCAACTTGGCCAGGAGCCTGGAACAGATCCTGCGGGTGTAGCTAATGAAAAGACCGTTTGATGTGTTTGACACAGAGGGAGAAGAAACCACTTCCAAATCTCTCCAAACAACAGCCAAGAAAGTCCCAGCCAACAGCATAGAACTGAAACCCATAGACGCTGCACGTATGTACAAAATGCACGCACAAAGACTGATTACATAGGTTGTAAGTGTGATGTAGGTCAGGTCTCATCTTGCAGTTCATGCAACAAACTTCACAGAAACCTTTTTCACCGTCACCGAGGCCTCTATAATTAGAAGAGGATTACTCATGACAGAGGATTAGGTCAGTTCACCCAGAGGCTCTGCTGCTTCATCAGAGCAGGGGATGTGGTTCTCCTGGAGCCACTGTGAAGTACTCCAGATATAACTCACAGTCAAAGGCCTCTGCAGCTTGTAATGAGATGATAACTGCAATAATTCACATCAGCTGGTTATGTTTGTGTACTCCTGAGTCTAGATGTTAACTGAGGTCTGGGGCATTAAAAAGGTTCCTAACATGAAATCTGTGAGAATGCACGAGGGCAAAGGTCACCGTGTGAAGCTGAGCAAAGTTACAGACGATAAGAATTTTAAAAAAGAGCTCTGTAGCGCTTTTTGGGACGTGTCTGGGCGTGAATGAACAGCGTCGTGTCAGCTGACAGTCACTCAGCATGGTATGCAGGCTGGAGACGCTGGCCAATCAGCAGAGAGGGACTTATGACATAACTATAGATTGCAATCAGACAGAAATACATGCATATGAGCCCCTGTAACAGCACCAATGGTTTACAGTCAGACTTGAGTAATTGCAGTCCAGTGACGGTGAAACACTGTGCTGCAGTCAGAGTCATCACAACATCATTAGGTGTGTTTTGCATTGGAAAAAGGCAGCACGCACATGTGACGTGCTGGTAGCTTTTCACATTCACGCTGTAATATTAGTATTTGAAATTAGCTTTAGGTATTTCTAGTGGCTGTGAAAGAGCTTGAGCCAACACATCGCACTGTTACATAAATCATAACACTTTTTCAGGTAAGCAGGACTCTTTACAACCAGGACCCAGAGCGTGCAGTGAGTCCCGGGTCTGCGCTGAGCTGTGTCAGAGTGAATGTGGCGGCGCTCTGTTCATGGATTCATAAAGCTTTGCTGTATCAGCTACAAATGAACTAAGTAAATTCAAAGTACGTGATTCAGGCGCTGATTATAAATGCTCTATCCACTGAGATTTTTTTCTTTGACAAACAGATAAAATCTGTGTCAAGACAAAAGTTGCTGGTGCACACAGACACCCATCCACCCCACTAAGCTGTAATTGGTTGTTGCAGACCTTTGAAAACACTAAAGGCTGATATTAAGTAGCTCCTTGACAGATTTGTTAGCATCGGGCATGAAATTACAGTCAGTGGCTCTTTCTCAGAACTGCTCTCCCATGAAGTTCACAATGCAACGCATTGTAGCGTAAGGAGAGGAAGCATAAGCAAAGACGAGAGCGGCTGGGGGGTAAGGAGATGAAGCACACAGAGGTGTGTTTTCAACCGTCAGTGTAACATCAGCCCGTCTATGACACTGATGCTTCTCCCACTCGTAGGAGACCTGATAAGCAACTAAAAAAAGGGTCCTGTGGCAGCTTCTTCATGTTTCCACTGTAACTGTAAGTGATGAAGAGAGAAAGGGCATTCTGCACACGGACACACTAATGAACCATCATGCAAAAGCAAGCACAAAGAAATTAAATGCTTCAAATCAAATGCATGCAACACATGTGAGCCCGTAATACATCATAACAATAACAACAGTAAATGTGGCCATATGTGGCCACCAGCACGGGTGCCCCACCTCAATGGTCTTCCTCTTGATCTTCTTCTGGTGTTCCAGGCGTTCCTTTTCTTTCTCCACAGCTCTGGTGGACTCTCTCAGTCTCTCCAGGTCCTGCTGGTACGTCTCCCTCTGCATGTCCAACTCCTCCTTCTCTTTTGCCAGTTGCTCCTGCGTAACAAGAAGTGATGCTGCAGCTTAGGCTTTGTTAAATATAAGCTCAGCAAGTTTAGTCTTCAGCAAACAGAAAGCCAAACGTAACTGTCCTGCAGAGAGCACCTCACCTCCGTCCTCCTGCACTCCTCCTCTCTTTGTCGTAGCCTGGCCTCGGTAGCCTCCACCTGCTGGCGGTGCCTCTCCCTCTCCTTCTCCCAGCGCTGCTGCTCCTGCCGGTGCTGCGACTGCAGCTTGTGGAGGCTGGCCAGCTCCTCTCTCTGCAAGGCCAGAGTCCGCTGCTTCTCCTGCTCCAGGAGCACGTTCCCCTTGTGGCGGCCGGGCAGGGAGGCCCGCTCCGTCAGCGAGGCCCGCTGCAGCTCGATCTGACTGTCCTGCTGCGAAACGATGGCCTGAAGAGACACACGAGACCAGGTGAAACAACAAAAACGTCGCAGACGATGATGAGCAGCTGAGATGTTATTACATACTAATGCATTTCATTTATAGAGTGAAGGGCAGACTTTTACCTCCAGACTGTAGAGCCTCTGTGAGAGCATCAGCACTCTGTCAAAGAACTAGAGTGCAAAGAACAGACAAGGTCAGCACGCTCAAATATCCACAACACAACATTTTACTGGGTTAATAAACATCTCATGGCTCCAGCCGGCACGACTGCGAGCATCAAAGCTGACATTGTTGCGTAGCTGAGAGATAAGAGGCGAGACGCTTACTTCAGCCTCTGGGAACGAGTCGGACCAGATGCGATTCCATCGGGCAGGAGAGCTCTCGTCGACCTGAGAGACACACAGCGAGGCCATCATACTGCAGCGCTGCACATCATGTACAGTACAATATAAAATATGACCTCAGCACTGAATTATTTAATTTCAGTTTAGTAGAATTAATTTTGTGAAAAAATCCAAAAGTGATTCCAGGAAACAGCCGTGAAAAACGAATAATAACGTTTAATAAAAGACGAAAACCAAAACGTGTGAAGTATTAGTCGGTATGTTGGTTTTTATTTTTATTTCAGTTGTTTTTAGGTGATTTGATGCTGTTTTATCTTGTTTTTGTTTTAATATAGGGCTGATTTATTTTTATGTTTTATGTGTTTTATTTATTTATTTTGCTGTTTTCTGTTATTGTAGGGTCTCTCTCCCCTCTATTGAGGACATCTACACCACACGCTGCATTCGCAAAGCCACCGGCATTGTGGCTGATCGGACACACCCCTCTCACACACTCTTCACACTCCTGCCATCTGGAAAAAGGTACTGAAGCATTCGGGCACACACATCCAGACTGTGCAACAGCTTTTTTCCACAAGCCATCCGTCTCCTCAGCAAAAAGGGACTGACTGATAACACACACACACACACACACACACACACACACACACACACACACACACACACACACACACACACAGATTATCACTCAGCTTAACTCAACTACCTCAAAACATTGAGACTGGACTGACTAATCAACACAGGCGCAAACACACTGACCTACACCACCAAACCATCGCACACACCACCCTGTAAATGCTCTTTTGCACAATATTATTACTGGACTTTTTGCACTAACTTCTTACTTCCTAATTTTTGCTGCTACACTAAGGAATGTTTACTGTTCCTCCACTACCTCAACTCATCATCACAAAACCTTATTATTATGTTACGTTGTGATTTTCTGTCACTTTGCTGCTCTTGTTTGCACATTTGCACGTGCACTGTGTTGTCTGCTGTCTGATAACAAAAAAAAAAAAAAAGTCTTCCTTAGATAGTTTTTTTTTTTTGTTAATTTATGTTGTAATTATGTTAGGTCAGTCTGTCTTGTCTCTGCTAACCAGCTAACTAGGCCTCTTAGTTAGCTAGTTTAGTGTTTTCTGTTAATTTATGTTGTAAATTTATGTTGCATGTAGCACCTTGGTCCTGGAGGAACGTTGTTTCGCTTCACTGTGTACTAACTGTATATGGTTGAAGTGACAATAAAGCCAACTTGACTTGACTTCTATTGTTTTAACTTATTTTCTGTACAGCACTTTGTTCCTGTGCTGGGTATTTTAAAGTGCTTTATAAATAAAATTGGATTGGATTGGTATTTCACACTCAGAGCACTGAACCTGAACCACAAACTGAAGTCTGCTGGCTCTGCTGTCCAGGAGAGACATTTACTGGAATCAAATGAATGTTCAGAGAATTTGTTTATCGAGGTTTCATCTATGTAGAAACAGATGAAGTCACCTGCAAGCACGTGGAAGTTTCCAGAGGACTTGCTCTGGTTCTTACTATTTACAGGAAATAACACCGACTCATCCCGAGAAGAGTGTGTGTGTGTGTGTGTGTGTGTGTGTGTGTGTGTGTGTGTGTGTGTGCGCGCGCTCGCGTCCTACCGTCTGCTCCAGGGCGTGGCTGCCACAGAGGTCTTTCAGCTGAGGGTCAGAGCTGGCTCTTTGACTCCTGTCTCTGTTTCTGGACTCGCCAGAAAAGTTCTTCTTCACACTGCCATCTGGCACACACACACACACACACACACACACACACACACACACGGTGACATTAACAAATCACAAACGCTCAGGGGGAAAGAAACTGACCGGCAAACGGTCATAATCTGAAAGAGTTTCACAGAGACTTCACACATACAACCAGATTTGTGTGTAAACTGTCCCCACAGATTTATTTATTTCGTTTTGTTTATACATGTTTATTTATCTGTACTGTACGTGTGACGTAAAACAGACTTCTTTGCGGCTCGCGGTGTGCTGGACTCACTCTTGTTGAAGATGGCGGGGCTGCTGTCGTAGCCCCCAAAGGTGTCGGCTCGCCTGGGCAGAACCCCAGAGCCGCTTCCTTCCTCCCACCTGGCGGGTGCAGGAGGCCCCTCCCTCACTCCAGACTGCAGCAGGTTCTGAAGGTTCTCCACTGAAGCCAAAACAAATCAATAATATTACAACCTACTAATTTATGCAGCAGCTGAGAGAGGAGAACGCATGTGTGTGTGAATGTCATTTAATTCCCTTTGAAACTTGGACAGATGCACGTATTGTCATGCGGCCTAGTCCTACCCTCAGTGATAGCTCCTTTGAGCAGGACCTCCCCCTGCTGGAGGTCTGAGAAGTCTCCTCGAAGCAGAAGTCTGGAGCGCGCCGCTGCGTCTTCCAGCCCTGCCACAGACTCGGCCATGTCGGCAAACAGCTGAAGCTTCTCGGTCAGCGCCTGCGTGATCACTGCATCCTTCTGGCTTAGCCGTTCTACAGTTGGGAAGCATGACACAGAAGACTCGTTCCAGGACAAGCTTTAATATTCTAGACTTCTAGATAGTTGAAGGGTAAGACAACACACGAGCACCACCTTGTGGCCTCCAGTTACCTCGAAATTCTTTAAACCTGGAAGCTCGCGCCTCTTCTTCCTCACTGAACAGCCTTTCCTCAGTGTGAGGGCAGCTAATGGGGGAGAAGACAGGAGCCAGATGAGGAAAGGATCCTGGCTTTGATTGAGGTGTGTGAACACTTTCTTTGGATTAGCCCGAGTGATAAACAGATGCGTGTTTGTGTGTTGCTGCAGCTACCTCTCTGCAGCTTGTCGTATTTGCGTCATCCATGAGTTTCGCTCCTCCTTCGAGGCGGTGTGGATCTCATACATCTCCGGCTCATTGGAAGAGGCACAGATAAGAAACATGGCTTTCTCCTCGTGGGCAACCTCCCTGACTATGAGCTTCTGGAGAGAGATAACTGACGGCTTGTTATCCTGGGAGGACCAGAAGAACAAAAGAGAGGAGGGGGCGGAAACGAGAATGAGAGCTGAACCGATGAATTTACAAACCTGTCGCCCAGCACAGCAGAATTCTGCTCCTTCTTACGGTTTCCAAAACACACCGAGCACATTTCTCTTTGATGCCGGTTTATTTTTCATAGACACCGACGTACTCACCACTGCAGCAAATACATATTTCTGATCTTTTTCTTGCAGCAAAAGCAACACATCTGACAGCAGCACGGCAAGAATATCTAAAGGAAGAGCAACAGAAATGACAGATTATTGATTTATAGAACCAGGACACGTGCACAGGCAGCAGAGGAGTCATAGTTTTATTATGTGATAACCTTTGAGTCTGCCTGAAGCAGCTCTCCAGCTGACTGTGCCCTCATGAAGCAGCCGTCTCCGGCCCGGCGCGAGGTCCTCCCTCCGAAAGACACGACCGTCTTTGAATTTCCCCTGTGCCTTCGGCTCCATCCTGTTGTGTATGTCTCTGAGCCTGGAGCTCTTCTCGTGGAGATTAACCAACGTGTCCACCCGTACGATGGTGTCTTTGATCAGACCCAGCGCCCGACTCAAATCCACATGCTCGTCCGTACCAGCTAGGAATGAGGAAGGAATGATTAAACACAGCGAAGTCATTCTGGGCAGTAACTGCGATCTACGGAGCAGAAATACCTTCAGTGTTGTGAAGAATGCGCTCAACTAGCACCGGGTACTTTGTAATCCGCTGTGTCACCAATAAAATACACTCAGTCACTCCGAGCCGCCGCACAATAGACAGGTGACTGATTTTCTGAAAGAACAAAAGCAGAAATATTTGATTTAACGCCGCACGGTAACCAACGCCTCTTTAATGTGACATGATGCAGCTAATTCTGTGTCTGCATCGTACTCGGATGATGTTTTGGAACTTTTTGTTGTTTTGCAGCTGATCTTTGTAGTAGCTGACAGCTTCAGGGTGGTGACTGCAGAAATCTCCATAGCTGTCCTTCATCTTCTCTCCGATTTCACCTGAGAACTGGACAAAGAAGAAACGTCAGCTCTGTCGCTGAGAAAGTCGATGGTGGGCATCAGCGTGCGTCTCCTCCATACCTGTGCGATCAGGACGTCTGCCAGTTTGTTGATGGTGTAGTTCCTGTCGCTGGGCGGGACGAGGCTTTCTCGCCGCCGCTCTTTGAGACGAGACAGGAAGTTTGTGTGAAGGTCGAGGAGGTTTTCCAAGCGGGGAAACAGACCGTCCAGCCTTCCTGCGTCCATCTGGAGGTTCTCCTTCAACTCCCGGACGTAGACGCGCAGCATGATCTTCAGAGTCCTCACATGATGCATCTCTGTCTGCATCAGCTCTACAGGACGACATACGCATGTTCTGTAATGCACGTGTGTGTGTCGTGCATTGCAGTGCACTGAGGTGCTGGATGTTGCGTAAAGCTCCTGGTTTTCCCCTCATCTACACACTCCGTTACATTTAGGCTTTTTAAACACACACATTTACACATTAAGGTTTATTTACAGCTCTCGCCGAATGAAATGTGCGATTCCAACTGTGTTACAGTTAAAGTGCACGGCCCAGTCAGCGTGCCTTTCAAAGCGCCGTCTGCACCCACTGATCCGCGCGACAGGCGGCTCACTGGCCGGACACGTACAGGAACAATGAAATCACACTTACCGTATATCACGTCTTGTCTCTTCGCCGTTTCTTTAGTGTGCTTTTTGAGATACTGCTGATCAACCGCCAAACTCCACGAGTCTGCCTCCAAATCCTGAGCATCAGACTCCAGATCGGCCCGCACAGCTGCATAGTGAGCATCTGAGGAGAGCAGCAGAGGCATCAGTCCTGCTCTGCTTTGTTGGTTATCATTATTTTGAAAAGGACTTCTGAATATTGCATGATGACACCTCAACATGTGCAGAATTTTATAAATAATGACGATTCCTAAATGATTGTTATTGTGCAGGGTCCCTGTTTAACAGCTCATCGTTCTGAACTAAAGGATTTCCCGTCGCCTAAATGAGACATTTACAGTTTATAAAATCATCAGCTCTGCCGAGACGACGCGCGGCCCTGTTTTCATCTTTTCAACGATCTGTAGCAACGTTGTGTCTCACTACAGGAAACTTGCTCGCCTCTGCCCGCTCGCACTCTGCAGAGGCGAGCAACACTAGTTCAGACACGCTACAGTCGCTTCCAGCAACGCCGAACCCGCGGCACACGCTATCATCAAGGTCGCTTTCCTCAAAGGGCCGATAACAAAAGTGTGACTCCACCTCAACAACGCATGACTCAAGATTTCCGCCCCTTTCATCAGTTATCTATGAGCACAGTGCATGCTGTGCTGTTCTTAATATCAGAGATAATATAGGTGATCATCCTCCATATTGATAACACAACTGTGAGGAAGAACAATCATCCTGCCCTGTCATACATTGTTAAAGCGTGGAATAAAACAATAAAGATGGGTATCGGCAGAAGCCCTTTCATAAATAAGCCCATAGAACAGACACGCTGGTCAGTCTCCAGCCTAGAATACAGGTCGAGGTCACTCCTGAACCCACAAGTCAAACCAGCAGGACACACAAAGCCCTGAAGGGGAGCTGTCGCTCGAGCAGGCAGCCCTCAGAAGACTCAGTCTGAGAAAAGCTGGTCAACAATTTCCCACTGATTCCAACTGAGACTGGAACGGTTATTCCACTAATTCCAGTTCAAGCCACATTTCAGTCACAGACAGCTGCTCACCTTCTACGATGATGGACTCGGTGGTCGAAGGAGCGAGGGAAATCGCGTCTTCATTGTAGCGTTTGGAGCGGGGAGTGTCCGTCTCATCCATCTCCCCAGGGAGGGATCTGAGGGAAGACAACCACAGGTCCAAGGTGGCATACATGGTGAAATGGAAACAACTTAATCCTGCTAGCAGCCAACACGTGCGTTTAAAGATCCAAAGTAGCAAATAAATCAAAGAAAGTAGAGAAAATCTTTCCTGATTTCTTCTTCTCCACTTACTGCGGCCCATCTCTCTTTCACTGCCCCCCCGTTACCGAGCCATGCAGCAGAAAAGCAGGCAGCTGCAAGCCGTCTACACTCAGCTTCACAGGGCGTCATATTAGAAGAGACAGCCTGCCTTTAAGTGTCGACTATAAAAACATCTTACGGTGGCAACGACAAAATATTGTTTGAGCTAAAGAGACGAGAATCTAAAAATATGAGACATTTACATACAGCAGAGCCTGCAAACATCTACAGTGCAGCAATATACGTTTAAGAGAAAGACTGCTCTGTGCTCGTCTGTGAATTTTTCAACTCAAAAAACAAAAAAAATCTCTTGAAAAGGAAACGAGTGAGAAAGTTTTTGAAAGAAAAAAAAAGGTTTTTCAGGGGAGAAGTGGATGAAGTCCATACTCACGCTGAACTATTGTTGTAATGAAGGTTGTAGCCAATGCTGGAGGTAGCAGCCGTGGAAGTGCTGGTGGCGAGGGCGGTTTGCGAAGCGCTAGATCCCAACGCACTAATGGTCATGCCTGGGCCACTGAACGAACCTCGATGGCCATCCAGGGCCTGAGATGCGGCCGGGCCTGGCTGATCCCACTCTCTGTCCCGGTCTTTTAGCGCTGGGGAAGAAAGACGAGAGACAGGTGACCGGATGCAATTAGAGGACGCAGAAGAGGAACATGAGGACAAACGAGGAGAGGAGAGAGAGAAAGGAGAAGATGACCAGCGAAGTGGAGCGGAGGAGGAGCTCTTCGTGTCCTGCCCGAGCCGACCCCAGTGCTTCCTCAGCCAGGATCGCGGCAGGGATCGGAAGAATCTGCAGGTGATCATGTCGCGGTGCATCAACATTCGCATCCCCACACGTCCAGACAGACCACACGAGGAGGCGGAGGACGCTTTGAAGGGTCCCTTTGTTTGGCAAGATCTTTTAGCAACCACCAGCTCCATTGCAAAGGTCTTCAAATCAGATGAGTGACTCACGGAGAAGTGCAATAATGCAAACTGAGCGAGGTCACCAGTGTAAACAATGAGCCGAGAACAGCGCGAACCCTGCTTTTACACGCAGCCCACGAGACCCTTCAAGCCCGAGCTCCTCAGTAGAAGTAACTTCTAGAAAGACGCACACCCTTTGATATTTCTCGCACTTTCTGATCCTTCACGCCTCCTCAATTCCTCCCTCTCTTGCTGATCTTCCTGACCCCCTGCACAAGCTACTGATTGGCTGGAGGCAAGACATGAGGCGAAACCAGGTGTGGGTGACAGGCCCCCAGCTGTTCACAAGAGAATAACAACTGCTACAGGAGATTAACTTAAGCTGCTGCCGCCGCCGCTCACGTCCCCCGTGGGTTCGCTCGCATGCAACCGGACCTGCTGCATGTTACAATTAGCGATGAGTGAGTTTTCCTAGGATGAATAAAAGCAAATGCATTTGTATCATAGTCAGCAAAGCCCATGAAAAGACCAAAACCACGTATATATTCATCCTGCTAAGCAGTATCGTCTGAGTACCACCGGGTGATTAGCCCCCTCAGCTGTACTCAGAGCACCGTTGCTCAGATTTAACACTTGCTTTTGAGAAACGACTTTAAAAAGACTAAAACGTGCAGCTTCACCCAGTCTTTTCTTTTCTTTCTAAAAGCTTTTGTTCAACAATGACGCCCTGTGGCCAAGAGTAAGATGAATGAGGTCAGAATGCACAGGTGACACTTGTGCAACGCTTCATAGCAGTATTAGTACAGCAGCTCTGTCTTTATATGAAGTCGGTACATAAACAACATTTCAAAATCACAGTTTGGACAAAAGGTAAACCAGAAGTAAATCTGACTGTTCTCAACGGTGGCTAATCATCACCTTCACCTACCGGCTGTTGGAGGCCAATCTCCCCTCCTATGCTCAGTGTGTAGGCGCACACACCACAGAGAAACAGACCAACATACACACAAACACACACACCAGAAAGAAATAGGACAAGTCCACCATCAGATGTGTTGAGGGTTCATGTTTTTAATCCTCTGGTGTGGCAACCAGCTTTCTAATTAGACATAAAGGGACTAAAGCCACCTTCTCAGCCATCGATGAACCCCCATAGTTACACTGATACTGTGTCAGTGGGATGTGCGAGCAGCACATCAGCGCTCTACTCACCGAGGTTAGGAGATCCTGATGAGCCGGTCTTCGGTAGCGTGTCTCTCTGCGTGGAGAAAATAAAGAAAGACGACATTTTTAAGGCCAGTTTCTCGTGCTTTTATCAAAAGAGTCAGATTATAAAATTATACAACATTGCACACAGTTAGTCTTTATTAACAAACTCATATCAGGCACAAGAACAGAGAAGTCGAGCCGCAAATGAGCCGGGAAAAGCGCCCCGACAGAAGTGGATTCACGCGTCTCTGAGGGGATGAAGTAGCTTCATGCACCACCTTAAATTTTTTTACGATTCCTATTTTGTTCTCAGTCTTCTGTCTTACTCTTACATTTTTGAATGAGACAAAAAAAAGGAAATAATGTCATAAAATGTACAACACTGGAATTTATAAAGTCTGAGTTATATTTCACTTTAGTTTGTTTAATAAAAATAACAAATGAAAAACAAATGAGATTATTTGTTCCACTTCCTGATATAATTGGACATTACAGCCCTTTAAAATAAGATGTCCAGCACATTGTGTGCTTAAAACCCAGAAACGTGTCCACGCGAGTCACTGCGTGCACGTCACTGTCCCTGCTTTCTGATCAGCGCTCCATCAAATCAATTAACGCTAAAAATCCCCAAAAATAATTTTTAAGAAGTATGACTTGTAGACTAGGACAACCTCAGTCCTCTTGATGCTCCAGTGAGCTCATATTGTGCACATGCATAAGAGACGGTGGTATGTTTGGGAGTCATGGGCGCGGTTGTTGCAAAATGTTTCGACAGCCCTCGTATTGAATGTGGAAATTACATGCAGCATCATCATCATTGACACTTCTGTTTCTGCCCGCTTCACTGTCACAGTGAACACTGAATCCTGCCGTCACGGTCAAACAGCAAATTCTCATGTTTCAGCATCAATCCAAAAGTCATTTTAACATAAACATTCCTCCAAATTTCTCATGCTTGACAAAATAAATCCCGTCTGAAGGTTTCTACGTGTCATCACTGCCAGCGCTGCACAGAAGCACTAATGGTAATCGAACCACAAGAAGAGGACACAGGAAGTGACATGCAACTCCTTCGTGCAACATCACATTAAAGTCCAGGCCTGTAGAGCGCAATCAAACCCAGCGCGGCCTAATCGTGGCTGCTCGCCGTGTTTCGAGTGTTTACCTTATTCTTGCTGCTGGTGCACTCCCCCAGCAGAGACTTGCAGCTCTTGTGAACGTTCACAGCGCAATCTGAAAAACACCAGGGCAGAAACTTACAGTCAGTGTATCATTAGTCTTTGCAGGAGCAGGTTTATACAAGACCACAAAGTTTTGGCAATGATGCATGTTTGAAATGAAAAAGAACAACATTTGAGCAGCTCCTGAAGGCGACGCCATCACAAGTAAAAAGCTGCGATTCAGACAAGGCAAAGAAACAGAAAGCTGAAGGACAGCACTTTCAGCTCATGCAAACAAATCACAATGTTTGTTTTCAGACATGTATTTGTAAAGTAAAACTGGTGGGACTGGTGCAACAGTGGCTGTGGCTTCTGTTTGTTTCCCCATAAAGACACAGAGTCAGAGCGCAGTCGGACCAGCAGCTTCCTTTTTCTCAGTAACAGGTTTATATTTCTGTCTTTATTAAACCCAAAGCTGCTGCTGCATGTTTAGATGACATGACTGTATATACCTCTCTGCTAATTACACAGACAAAAGCTGTTATGGAAAAATAAACTGGGGGCGAGAAAAGTTCTCCTCCATCGCGTACGCGATTACTGAGATCTTGCAACCTGGCAGCGTACAGTACAACACATACTGTAAACGCCGAAGCCTTTTCTGGAGGACAAGGCTAGCCAAACAAATTAGTCATGCTTCAGCATGCAAAGCGTGTTCCCATCCCTTCCAGGTAAAACCACGATAATACCAACAAGACAGACAAGTACATGGTTGCGTACGCAGACTGAAGCCGTAAAACCTTATCTACGCTGTGACTGGTGAAAAACAAATTTCAGCTGACTGCGTCAAGTCAGTGCATCACAAGAGAAAGTGTGACGTCGTACAATAACTCGTTCACTGATGATGTTTATGTCCTAAAGCTTCATTGTCAGCGCTGCCTCCTTTACACCGACGCAGGCAGCGTGGCGAGTGTTTGAAATCAGGCTTTGTAGCTGGCTGACAAAGGTGACGCTGGCGTGAGCCGTACCAGCAACTTCCACTAAATGCTAAAGGTTTCTAGTCCTTACCCCTCCCTTCTGAATGCTGGTACCACACTACAGCTGCTACAATGGAGACAAATGATAAGTCTGTATCTTCTTACCCAGAAAAAGCATGAAGCAGTGAGACAGGTGATCGTTTGTGTGTGAAAACGCTCTGCATGCAGCTTTTTGCCTTTTAGCTTTTTTCTCTACCCCCCCTCTGTGTCTGCTGCTCGCTCGCTCTCACAATAAATGAACAATTGCTGGCTCAGCTGAAGGAAAAGAAAACAGAAACTGGCTTCTGAATAATCTGAACCAGCACCGCTGTGCCTCTCTTTGAGCTGTATTGAGCAGATATATACATAGAATTGTGAATAGCAACTAGAAGCACTTAGATTGTGTTGAATCTAAGCCCATTTTCCCCTTTTAGACTTTGTTTAGCAGCTAAAGGCTGGACAAGAAGGAACTTCAGAAGAAACTAGAAATTTCCAACTTTTCATCCTGATTCAACTAAAAAATGAAAAAGAAAATAAAATGTAATCTTCTTGCTAATCTGGCTGTTCGACAGACGAGCTCAAATTCATTGTTTAATGAAGACAACCGGCCCCACGGGCAAGGCTCATTCCTCTTTCTTCCAGAGCTCTCGTCCACCTGCTCCTTACTCTCACTACAGAGCACTATGTCATCTGCGAACAGTCCACAGAGACTTGACCGATCTGTCAGCCTGTCCATCAACACTGCAAACACAAAGGGGGCTCAGAGCCCACCTCTGACTCCTACCACACAGCTCACCACTGTGTCACCGTCCCTTTATGTGTCCCGCACTTCCTTATGCAGTACGGCAGTTCCTCTCTTGGAAAGGTACTGAGAAGCAGACGGGATTAATAATTAAGTATATCTATGTGGGGTTTAAAAAAAAAAAAAATCAATGTCATTGCAATATTATCAGTCAATAGAAGTAAAAGATTAACCTTAGATAAGCAAGAACAGTAGGTTTTCTGCTTACTGATATCACCGAGCTTATCATTGCAGCTTGTTAACAATAGCACACTGTGCAACAGTCATGCTGAACACACAGGTGGTGAAAGAGAAAAAGATCAAAGCAGAGCTCAGGTGTGAGGACGGTAGGGCTGTTCGATATAACCATATATATCGATAACGATACAAAAACGTCTGTTTCATTTTACGCTATCGTTTGTTTCGTGGTGTCGCAAAATAAACTGTTACAGCAATATTTGTTCATGGTTTTGATGGTCACTGTAGTTATTATTCATTTATTAAAGTTCTCTCTTTCTCTTATATTTAATATCACCACACTACAGACGGACAAGCGCCTGTTTTTATGCGTTGTGGTTAGCAACAGCGACGGTAACACCAACGCGTGTCCGCTTGTTTATGTTCCACATAAACCTTTCACAATAAAGCTCAAGATCCTGTTGAGACTTTTCAAAATAAACTGAATCACGTGAAAGAGCAGATTATTTACGGATGAGGAGTAAAAAAAGCCGCCAGGTGCTAAAAAATCAACCTTAGACTCAAACGTTAGAACAGGCTTTTCCCCGCAGCACGCCGTGTAATAAATACTCAAAGAAAACGGCGCCGTTATAACTTCAACAATGTCTAAAAATGTATCGTTTCATGCATCGGTTAAAACTCCAGCTACATGACGCGCAGCTGGAAACACTTCACGCAAGTCGAGCTGCCCGAGAGTCACAGACTTTACAGAAAATGTTACATTTTTGTGATTCATATCGTTATCGGACGATAGAATTCTTATATCGGGATATGAGATTTTGGCCATATCGCACAGTCCTAGAGGACGGGATCGCGTATCATCAGCTGGACGTCTGATACTGTTGAGAAATGTCAGAAGTTACAGTTACTGATGTCAGTCGCTGATCCACGGGACACTCGGCTCCCTAACAAAACCACGACCACACCCAACATCTGCTGACACCCCATCGCACAACAAGTCTTCTTGTGGTACAGAGTGCACACTTCAGTGAGTCACAGTGAACTAGAAGTGAAAATGATACTTTGCTCTCTGCTGTAACTGATAGAAAATTAGAAGAAAAAAGCTGTGCTGCTACTCCACTTCTAGAGAAAATGTGTTATCTCACATGCCCGGCATTGGATTTGGCAGAGGTCAACAGAAGAACAGAGGTTTCTTCCAGGAAAGCATTATTTCACACATCACATCATGTAAACGCTGTTTTCACACGCGGCCCAGAAACGCTGTCAGGTTGTGAAACTGCAGTTTCCGTCGCAGGTGGTTTTACAACATGCAATAACAAAGGATGCACATTTTAGATCCTAAAGCAGCTGTGAGTTTGCCGATGCTGGCTTTGAATCTATTTAGAAAGAATTTAAGAACGCCTGGCTACCTGATGGTGCGCGGGTGGCTCAGATTCAAGCAGCTGTGCATTTCTGTCAATCTTAAGCTCTCGTTACGATCCTGCTTTACACACACACACACAAATGTCTTTACTTTATTCCTTACTATGTGATAGATGCAGATTGAAGGTGCAGCCTGGTATGTGGAAAATATATATAACTCATAGCAAAGACAAAGTGCAAAAACACAGGAAGCTGTTGTGTTAATTCATGTGAAAGCAATAACCCTGTCACAGCTCTAAGTATAGGCTTTAAACCATAGAGGCTACTAGCACTGCAATTGGTGTCAAGGGCCACAAGAGCTCATTTTAGGTCACATCCACTATTCACTTACAGACTAATGACGACTTAAACAAAAAACACTGACTATAGACGCTTGCTGTGAGTGGATCCAGTGGCTCTGTTATGACCAGAATCCCATACATGGCATTCAAAGTCACTAAGGCAGTCGGTTTGGTTCCCATGACTTAGAGAACCAGAACCCTTTGTATGTGAATGTCGTTCGATTTATGTGAATGAAAAGCATTTTCAAGCATGTCCTCTCTGTCAGATAACTTCCGCCCATGTATGAATTCTCTTAAAAGCTTGTTCAACTAGGCTTGCACGGGGTAGGAGTCTCTCCCGGTTGACCCAGGGCGAGACGGGTTACTCCGAGGACAAATCCCCGGTCCACTGCAGAGCTGACACAAACAGCTATTAAACCATGGATATGGATATCCACAGTAACTAAATGCATGCCTATCAACTAGATAGGAAACCGAGAGAAAACACATGCAGGCACAGAGAGAGCATAGAAGTACTACAATAGAAGTTAAACATATCACCCTTCCACAGAATAACTTGGACAGTGCATTGTCACAATTTGAGAGGAAATTAACTTGACGGTAAAGTTCAATAAGTAGGCTACTTATCGTTTTGAACCATGTGAAAACCATGTGTGACCCCAATCATTCTTTTCAGTTCAAAGAAAAACCTTATTACCGCAAATAGCTGATCGACTAAAGGTAAAGAGGAAAACAGGTCACTTTAAAAAAAAACATTCTAGCACAAAGCTTCCTGTGCAATCATGCATGCAAAAAAAGAAAAAGAAAGAAGTTACTCTTAATCCCCAAAAACACTAGCGACAAAAACATTTGGGACAAAGTCCAAAGAGGCCAGACAACCCAATGACATCATCTAATGAAACGGGAGGGAAGCGGAGCGGTTTACAAAGTGAAGTGAAACATCTCTGCAGTCCTCCACCAAAAGAAGACCACCAATAATCTAATGCACAACATAAATTAGCACAACAACCATGCCTTCATTGTCGTACACTTGACCTTGCTTGGGTTTGAACTATTAGATTAATCTGGTTCACACTGCTGGAAATAATGGTCCAAACCATTCTACTTTTTCTTGGTAATGGTGCTTTTTTCCCCCATTTCCTGATTAATTAGGCCAAAGGTTACCAGTAGAAAAGTAGACAACAATGGTCCACAGGAGGAGAATACTAGTGTGAGAGCCAAACCTTCAATCGTGTAAAATGCAAACATTCAGAGAGCCGGGCATGCTTGAAGGAAAGGCAGTGATGCATAAAGAAGTGTTGTGCTAACAGGCAGACATGGGTGAGACCCAGAGTCAGTGGAGTGGGCTGTTATGCACTGGTAGACCTGCCAAGCACAATTAGCACCATGTGACCCAGTCAGAACAGAAAGGCTGAAGAGTGAGGTGACAGGCTGAATGGTCACCCCTCAGCCTGGGGCATTCCTATCGCCTGATGCCAGCAAAGCTCTGGCAGAGGGGCATCACCTGCCCGGCTGAGGAATGGGAAGCATCTCATTTAATACACTGAAGAATATACATTTAAGGAATAAAAGCTGCCTGGGTCTCAGTCAGCTAAGAGGAGGGAGCAAAGACAAATAAAGGAGGTTGATGGAAACGAGGTGGAGACAGCCTCGGTCAACGCTGCTCTAACATTACTGCTGTAAACGTTTGAAACACGTTACATGAGAGGAAACGCCAGTAAATTAGACTTCAGGCACACCAGGTTATCTTGGAAGCTAACGCTAGCAATCACCTGTTGAGCTTCGTGCAAAGTCTACAACCGGCAGCAGAGCAAAGTCACCGAAAAACCCACGTAAAGTTGACCTAAAGTTCAACAAACAGACGAGTTTCGTGGCGTTGTGGGTTTGTTTACGCCACAAAGACACAAGCTCTCAGCTAACCTTGTGTTTCGAGAAGGAGAGGTTGTTCGCGAGCTAGCACGCTAAGCGCTGCGTGGCTAATAAGTAGCCAGCACTACGCTGAGAATAGCTGGGAGCTAATTTGGGCCAGCTAAGTGTAAATTAAACTCTCGGGAAAGTAAACGTGTCTTGCCCTTATTATCACACCGAGTCAACACTGGAGGGAAAAGAAAAAAGCTCCTAGTTGGCTTTGATTAGCTCTTAGCTGGCTTAGCTAACGACAGGGATGACTGAAAAGTCCACAGAGGGAAACAACGGGAGTTATCCACCTGATCCCGCTTGAGACCATCGCTACAGTAGCCGCTTCTTACCGCCCCAAGAAGACTCGGATTTGCCTGAATCAGCTGCATCCGAAGGGAAATGTAGTCTGTCCCTAAGTTAAACAAAACACACCGGCCAGTGAGATCAGCAACAAGTATCCCACATACTCGGTTTTGTCCAGTTTGTGTCTCCACTGGGAACAATCTCTGGCATACAAACGACGCATTCCACAGGCTGAATCCCCACAGGGCTGAGTTCAAATTAAAGGGACACTCACTTGTTTTCTCACGCCTGTGTCCGCGGAACAACAACACATGAGCATCTAGGGTTTGTGACTTCATTCAGCAGCAGCGATGATTGATGGATGGAGAAATGTAACAGATGCATTATTATTATTATTATTATTGTTTTATCCAGATTGTTTAACACAATCTTGGAGAGTGAAAGAGCCTGAGCATCGGAGGAAAAGTGTACTGGTACTGATTTTCAGGAACAAGGGTGATGTACAGAGCTGAGGCAGCTATAGAGGGATACAGCTGATGAGTCATACCGTGAAGATATGGGAAAGAGTTGTTGAGAGGTGACGATAAGTGAACAGCAGTGTGTCCTCATGCCGAGAAAGAGCACTACAGATATGTTTGCTTTGAGAGTGCTGATGGAGAAGTGTAGAGAAAGTCAAAAAGAACTGCACTGTGGTTTCTGTGGATCTATGAAAGCAAGAGAGGAACTGTGGTACTGCGTGAAGAAGGATGTGAGGGTGGTGCAGGGTGTACAGCAGGTTTACAGGCAGGTTCAAGGTGGGGATAGGATTACACCAGCAATCTGCTAAGACCCTTCCTTCTTCTTTGACACAGTGATGGAGGCTCTGTGGACTATGATATTTACAGGCAACAATGTGATCTGTAGTGAGACCGGGGAGCAGGTGGATGAGAGCCTGCTTCATCCGCGAGTATTAGGGATGATTTGCGGCAGAAGGATAGCAGCAAAATGAAAGAGAAGGTTTACAAGATGACAGTGTATGGTTGAAGATGCTCAGACTTTCACTGGGAGTGACCAGGATGTACAAGGTTAGATGTGGATATGCTGGGCAAAGGATGTTGAAGGGAGGAAGAAAAGGAAGGAGGACAAAAGAGGGGATTCATGGATGTAGTGGTATGTAGAGGGTCGTTGTGATGATGCTAGGGACAGGGTGAGATGGAAGCAGACGATCCACCCTTAAGGGGAGCAGCTGAAAGACGAAGATGTCTTATTGTTTTCTGCTGATGTCAAAAAAGAGGCAGTCCAAAGAGGAAGACACTGAATGTGTGGCACACCGAGCCTCGCTGAAGGATACCAGAGCAGCTCTTTTTAATAAGCAAACAATAAGAAACAACCATATATTACATCCTGACCGCCAGACCGCACGGTGTATAAATATCCTGGACGTATTATGGCCTTTGTCTGCCACAGAATAGAGGGAGAAAGGAAATATTGGGTTATAGTCATGAAATAATGAAGCAATAGCACAGAATGACTAAATGCCCCCCAGTGCTCCCATCCACATGTGCCAGTGAAAGCAAAGAGAAATGGTGATGATATTGAGAACACTTCTGTTTCCTTGTTACTGGAAACTTTATTTGTTGATGTGAAATTCTCAACAGCCAGACCACATGGCTTATGAGAAGACGGCCTCTGGTTTACAATAATGTCAACACATGTGACAAAAGTCCACACTGCCAGCATCAGTCACGGTGATGGAAAGGAAATACCCAGTAGGAGTTTAAAACTGTCACTTCAACAAACCTGTATAAACATAAATGTAACATCAATACTGAGAGTGTGTCTAGAACCATCCATTTTAACTGCATCGCTTTAAACACAGATGTGAGTAAAATAATGTTTTCGCAGGACCACCTACAGTAGGAATGAAAAAGTATGACATGATCAGTCTGTCTGTGGAGGAATCCGAGCGCACCTCAGCTCAGGTAGAGCAGGTCATCCACTAATGGTAAGGTTGGTGGTTCGACCTCTGGCTGCTCCAGTCTGCATGCTAAAGTATCCTTGGATGTTGAACCCGAGTGTGAATGTTGGCTAAAGAGGCTAAAGTGCTTGTATGAATGTGTGTGTGAATGACTGCTGTATAAGAGCTGAGCCATCGAGCGTTTACAGCATTGCTTCAGTTCACTGAGGCTTGTGGGCATTTGTTTATGCTCTTAAGGTCCGCCCACAGCATTCCTGTCACTGCCCCTCCTAGAGTCCTGAATGAGATTTCTTCCTGTTTAAATGGAGTTCTTCCTTCCCACTGTCGCCAAGTGCTTGCTCAAAGGGGTCATCTGTATTATTGTAGGGTCTTCGCCTTCCAGTATAAAGAGCCCTGCGGCTGTTGTTGTGATTTGGTGCTGTATAAGTTAAACTAATTAAATGTAACTGACCTGACTTGACGGTGCCATCGAAACACGTCGATTCTTTTCTTTTTCAGTCATTCTGCTGTAACATTTGCTGCTGTGCTTGGGATCATTGTCCTATTGCGTGACCCAGGTTTGGTCAGACAGACAATCTCACATTTGCCTCTAGAATACTTTTGTGTACTAAGAAGTGCACAGTGGACTCAGTGAGTGCAAGGTGTCCAGTCCCGGGGCTGCAAAACGAGCTGAAAGCATTGCCCCGCTCACCACCGTGCCCAACACATGATGTGAGGTTGTTGTGCTGGTATGCTGTCTTTGATTTTCTCCAAACGTGGCGCTGTGCATTGTGGTTTGGTCAGATGCAGTTTTGAAACCTGTGCTGCCATCGTCTTTATCAAGAGAAGAGACTTTCTATCATTTTACTGACATGAAGCTTAACATTTGACATGCAAACTAGTTTTACTTGAGTAAAGTTCACTTCAACATAGCTTGTCAGACACGTTATGGTCAGATGTGAATAATACAGACTAAAGGTTCTTAACTCTCGTCTACGTCCACGAACACGACTGCCATTATTAAAGAGTTTCACTGGGAAACTTCTTCCATGCACGGTACAAGTAGTTCAGCAGAAGCTGTTGCAGTTATTTATAATCTTCCAAATGTGCAAAGACACATTCGATAACATTATTCTGACTATAGCCTGTACGCTGCCCTTGATTGGCTTAAGAGTAACAGACCAATGGATTCATGAAGCTTTGGTTACCTTGAGACAAAGCGAGGCTCAGCTTTTTCACTTCGAGCTCATTCAACACGTACAAGACAGCAGAAATCTGAAATATGTTGCAAACTAGAAAAACAAATCTAAGGCGAGCTGCAGCTTCACCGAAACATCTGCAAGAATTTGTCCAAACAAGTTCACCGAGGTGTGTGACCTGATGAGGTAAAGTAATGATGAGGCGGAAAAGGGGCAGGCTGTGTCATCTTAACATCTAACATCTTATTTTCAGCAAAATGTCTTCAACAGCCCCAAAGAGGAGCCACAGTCACTGTGACGGGCGGTGAAAAGCTGCTGTCTGATTCACATGTATGTGCTTTGACAAAGATGTCAGTGTGAAGAGGCTGAACGGGTGTTTAGTGAGCACAAGCTCTTCGTGTTGTATGTGCATGTGTGTGTGGTTTGTTTACCTGTGTGCATGAGTGCGCCACTAAGTGGGCGAGTGAGTGTGCATGCAGTATAAATAGATGCGAGCTTGTGCATGAGCGCGGCACCTGTGCACATATGTGTCCGACTGAGAAGAAGCGTGGGTGCGTGTACACCTGTGGCTGTGGTGTTACTCACTCGTGCACTGCAGGCCATGCTTTTTCTGCAGCGCCTTGCTGCACAACGAGCACGTGGCACAACTGGAGAAGGAACCTGGCACCAAATGATGCCCATTGCTGTGAATGCCACACATTTTCTCTTTGGGCTCCCTGTCCTTGTCCTTCACCTTCTCTTTCTGAGGCTCTTTTTCGCGGTTCTTACCCTGCAGAGGAACGAGGAAAGAGGCAGATTGGTTTTTTCATGCACATGTTGTGTTCTTCAGACATAATAAACATGGAATCTCATGGCTGAGGCAGGACATACAATTCGGATAGAGATTGCAATCTGCTTTAAAATGCAATCATTAGGCCAAACGTGCCACGCACTTCAGTGCAAAAGGTACATTTATATTTCGCCATGAAGTCGTAGGGGCTTCACAGGATTACCTTATCTTTATTGAAGGAGCCGGTCATCCTGTTCCTGAGAGAGCTCAGAGTCCTTTTTACTTTTGTGCCTCTTTCCACCTTCTCTATACGATCCTCCTCTTCTTCATTCCTGGTAGATGAGCAAGAGAGTAAAGGATAAACTACAGGCTAATGTAAAGACACCACAGCATCTCTGTGGCGTCTTTTTCTTCTGCTTTCAGCCTTTAAAGGGTGAGATGGAAGCAGATGATCCACTGCTATCCCTGGCTTTAAAAGCATTATGCTCTTTGTTGAGTTTCAATTGACTTTTTTGTGCAGCATCAGGTCATCTCAGGGTGCTTTACTAAGGGAATAAAAACCCATAAAACTTCCCCTGAAGCACACATCAGAAATTCATCCTGGCAAACAGGGGACATTGTTGATTAGTAACAGTTTTTCTGATGGTTTCCATAAAAACAAACCACATTATTGCAGAACCAAGAGCAGCCTGCACTGTATCAGCACTTTGTCTTTCACTGCTTTTAGTTTTGTATCCCGTCACCGACGGCTAATAAAACAGCTCTCAGGACTCGCTGAGATCACAAACATCCCAAATGTGAAACGATCAGCTTCAGTCACAGGGGAACAACGATGAGGGCCGTACTTACTCGTTAGAGAGGAACTCGTACCAAGTGACACTTCCTGAATCTTTGGTGTCTGATCTGCTGTTTCTCTGCTTCTCTCTGTCAATGACAACAATGACAATGAAAGGCTTGATTCAAAAATCTCCCAAATGTGAGAAACGTGTTTGTCATGGCTCGAGTTTTTAAACTGTACAAAAACAAAGAGTGTGGTTTAGACTCGGTGAGTGTTTTCCCAGTGATAACAGCAGTGTCACTGCACAATGTCAACATGCAAAACATGGCAAAAACATGCTTGCACTTACAGTGCAGTGTGTGCACACGCACGCTCTGCAGTCTGGCTCTGCTGGTGCTTTATAGACTGGCACGCCGCTACAACAGCAGTGAAAGCACGCAGACCTCCCTCTCCTGTTTACTTACCCGTGGTACTTCTTTAGCTCCTGCAGAACTTTCTGTACCATCACCCTGAGACAAACAAGACACTGAGACTAAGTGGAGGAGAGGAGAACAATTCTAGGAGCTGGGTGCTGATTTTGAGAAGAATCCTCCCCCGTGTGCTGTGTCCGCACACCGCCCGGGTACATATAAAATAACCCTCCCCCTCACACACACAGACACAAAGGGGCCATCTAAGGAGCTGGGAGAGGGAACTGTGGGAGGAGAAGGTTGCTGACATATGACATGGAGCAGAAATGTCAGCAGAGAGTGGGGAAAGCCCCTCTGCTATGTGGGAGTGAGAGAGCTGCAGCACACCATTTAAAGCTACAGAGCAGGATTTGCACTGCTGCACTAAAGGAGTCAAAAACTGCAATAATACAATTCAACATAGTTTAGAAGACGTGTTTCCTAATGTAATCAAACCACTTCCTTTCCTTCTTTCAAACATCTTTAAACTTGCACTCGACAGAAACAGCTTCTCGAACACGGTGAGAACGAGCAGCTTTTTGCTGCTCAGACTGCAGATGTAAATGACGTGTACTCACATATGCGTCTGTCCTTCAGTAAAATGCAGGTTTTCTTCCGGGTCAAATTCCTCAGCTACAGATGAAAAAGATAAACTGGTCAGTTATGAGGAAAGATGCCTTCGGGTGATAAAACCTGAACTCAAATTTGTTCTGCAGGCGTTAAAGCCGCCGGCCCCACCTCCTGCTGCCCTGGCAGCCTGTTTGGATGTCTGTACAACACGAGAAATGTGTGCAGCACGGGAGCAATCGTCTGTAGCAAGGATCTCTGAGCGGGAGTATAGCTGCCTGCCGGGCTCACCGTGGTCCTGACAGAAGAAGAATAAACGCACGTGTATCCACTCCTCAGCAAGCAGCACACACACACTTACTGTATACGAAAGATTTCTTATGCAGACGGCAATTTACATTCAGTTATTTTGGTCAATGTGGTCAGAAAGTTCTTTGTGGTTCAGTTAATTTGTTGTTTAGTATCAAATATCCGAGCTGTGGTCACCTACAGTTTTCCTATCGTCCATATATCCCAGACCAAAAGTCCTCTGGGACTTCCAGTCTTTTCCAAAAACTATTAGAAGCTCACTGGTTGATGTGTTCATTCATTGCAGTGTCACAGAAATGCACCTGCTTGTTCTGAAAGATGAACAGCATCCTGCAGCTTGAGGAAATCACTGAGCTCGAGTTCAGCGCAGAGCTGCACGTCTGTGACGTCTTCAGAGGGAACTAAATGACATTGTTGCTTTTGGTTTGTTGTGGGATAACTTTAACAAAAAAAGTCTAGTTCCTCGATGCCACTTTTGAGTTATTACCACCACAGTGCCCCTGATTATTGGGCAGCTTACCCTCAGGCTGAAGCCATCAGGACTGCCAGAGTCCTCCTCAGGACACGGCGAGCAGCTGTAGGTGGACTGGAAAAGACTATTCTGTCGCTCCTCGTCATCATCATCTCTCTCTCCGTCACTCTCTATGGCCTTGGTGTCGAGACTGAGTCTGGCAGCACGGCAAGCAAACACAAAGCAAATAGATTTACATATACAAGCATATATATACACACACATGTGGGAGACAGAGTCTATGACTTGTGTATATTTTCTGTTTTGTCAGTATTTTTGTGCACGTTTCATTTTCACAGCTCAAAGAAGCTTCACCATCATTATTTAAAAAGCTGTGAAAGACCAACCACAGGAAACGTTCAGCTCACTTAAATAACACAGGCAGAAAAGTGTTTTTGTTTTTGAGCGTGACAACTGTGCTGAGTAATACTGAAGCAAGATGTTTCTCTATGTAGAAACTTTATTATATGACTTATGAGTCAAATAGATCTGGACTGTAACAGGAGACGCTTCCTCTGAAATGTTTCTGCGTGTCCGGCTCTGCGTCTTACCTCCTCCCCAGGTTGATGGGGGACAGAGGGACACCCCAGCTGTGCCTCCGAGATGTAGACATGGATCTGATTAGAATAGGAAAGCTGTCCAGGTCTGGCTCTCCATCAAAATCCATTGAGCACTGGTCCTTTGCTCCCTCCATCGCCGCTGTCGATGCCGTTTCCATTGATCCCGACAATCCGATCAAATTACTTGGCGAGCTCCGCCCTACTGCAGAGCCTCCACAGAGAGAGTCCTCGCAATCAGGGAACCCACCTGGTAACAACTTAGGACTGAGCTGAGTGACCACAAGGTTGTGAGGAAGTTCCTCTGGAGGCTGTTCGCAGGACGGGAACGGTGCATTTAACTGTGGGGAGTGCGTGTTCAGAAAAGAGTGTGCAGGTCGGTTTAGGGCTGGACTGTTTGTGTTTAGAGGCTCCTGGAGGTCGACGCTCTCCGGGGCTGCGGTCACTGTGGATGCAGTTGTCTGCGAGGTCGGCGTACCTCCCCGCAGATCTTTTAAGTACTCAGAGTCCCTGAGAGAGGGGCTGATGCTCTGCAAGTCCTCCACACTGCTGCTCTCCTCGATGCAGGGGCAGTCATAGTCGCTCACCACCGAACACGCATCCTGAACAGAGCACAAAGGCACCCGAAGACAAGACAAACACAGCAGACGTGAATAGAAGTCCTGACACACTTTGGGAGCCTGGTGTGTAAAATGTTAGCGTTCAGATATTCTTTGAACGAGTTAAAGCTGAAGCTGACCGACACTTGCTGCTAAAGGTCAAGTCCGACAAAAGGGAAGAATTTATTTGTCCATAACGGACCTCGGATCACTATTATTTTGGTAAATTTCATTGCGTTTGTTGAGAACCTAAAATAATAGTAACGCTCAGAAAGGAGTGTTCAGCTTCACCTGGTCATCACTGGTCCACCCAAAGGAGACGTCCTCAGTGACAGAAGCAGGAGATAATGAGGAGGAAGATCCTTTTGCACTGGTAGGCTGGACACCGAGATGAGCACTGGGAGGCTCACAGGGCTGACTGCAGGGCTTGCTCTCTGATGCTAAAAATAAATCATTTGGCATTTATTAGTCTCGATAAACACAAATTTACAACCGACACGAGGAGAAAAGGCAGACGTCATCAGCTGTCTAACACCTGTGGAATGCATTTGAACAGTTGCAGTGAATAATGGAAGAAAGGCCCCGTCGGCAGCCCTGCTCCAGCCCCTCGCTGAAAGCTCCTTTGCATTTCCATTGCATAAACAGATTCCTCGATTCACATGATGCCACAAACTGCCGTCACCACTGGCAACTGCTCAGTGAGCCAACATTAGTCTCCATGTCATTTCTGGGAGGCTGGCGATTATTCCCTTGCTGAGCTTTCAGCAGCCCCAGAAGCGGCTTGCCTGCAATAAATCATAATTTACCAGTGCGCTCATGTGACGTGAGGGGAACAGACACAGAAGAGGCAAACGTGGAATTTCTGGATCTTATTCTGGAGCTAAAAGTGTGTCATTTTATTACCAAGACACGATAAGAGCAAACATGTCAGTTTCACGGCGTCACGTCCACTGGTGGGGCTCCAGCCACACCACTTATTCTGTTTTCCTCATTCAATGTAAAAATGGGTTTTTCCCAATGATATATGTGTAATATGTGTGTAAACTCAGTAGGAAGGAAAAAGAGGATATGATGTATGTAGTTAAAAAGAAGGTGCAGATATAAACACTGGAATTTCCCCTCAATAATGCAGCGATAAGTAAATATTTCAAAGACATGGCAACAAACAGCTCGGTGCTACAGCTGTGCTTCGGCAGCCCGTCCAGCCATGAGGAGTATTACTGCATGTAGCCTCCTGAGTTTGAGCACGAGCAGAGAGCGCTCTGGAGGATTTTACCAGAGCCTCTCAAACCAAAAAAGTTAAGACCGAGATTTTATTGACGTGTTTTTGCCTATTTTATGTTTGATTTCAGCTCAGTGTGGGAGTAACTCCTGCTGTTTTGCTGCTCAGCCCACTCTCTGTGGGCCTCTCTCTTATCACAAAACGGGCACATCAGAGCCAATCAGTATGTTTTTCAGTGCTAATACAGGGTGAGATGCAGCTGATGTGTCTGTTTGTACTTTGTTCAGATGGTCATACAAGTCCAGTCACTTCTGGTGTAGAAATAAAATACAACATGTATATATATATATATACATATATACACACATATACATATATATCTATATATATGTATACACACACACACACACACACATACATATATATATAGATATATATAGATAAGACACAGAGCTTGCCTATTTTGTTATTGTTGACTTTTTATTAAATGGTAAATGGCCTGTATTTGTATAGCACTTTTCTAGTCCATAGGACCCCAAAGCGCTTTACACTACATTCAGTCATCCACCCATTCACACACACATCCACACACTGGCGATGGCAGCTACATTGTAGCCACAGCCACCCTGGGGCGCACTGACAGAGGTGAGGCTGCCGGACACTGGCGCCACCGGGCCCTCTGACCACCACCAGTAGGCAAACACGGGGTTAGTATCTTGCCCAAGGATATTTGGCATGCAGCCAGGAGGCAGCCTGGGATCGAACCACCGACCTTCTGATTAGTGGCTGACCTGCTCTGCCACCTGAGCTACAGCCACCCCGATTACGTTTTATTACGTTTACCAACTATTATTTTACGCATGACTCTAACTGCATGCATGATTTTGGTCTTTGATTGCTTATAAGAACGGTGCCTATAAATAAAATGATTATTATTTTATTTTTTCTATTCCTACTTGAGTTATATCCTGGTTACTGTGCGCTGGTGAAGGGTTGTTTGCAATGAAAAGTTTTATTCATTTCTATTTATCATCATACGCGTCTCCTCTTTAGTGTTGTGTTGATTTGATGCGTCTTCCAAAAGACATCTTGAGCTCAGTTAGACTCAGAAAAAAAAAACGAACCCTTCTAAATTACCATTAACCATCAGAGCGACACACACACACACACACACACACACACACACACACACACACACACACACACAGCACTCCACTAACTTGATGTCTGTTTTTCCCTCTCAGAAGCACTTTTGAGACCTCGGCAGTGGCTGAACGCTATGATGAAACGCAGACATCGTGTCCTGCTGTAAACCAGCAGCATCCACTCCCGGCTTTAGCGGCACAGCCAGGGATGCTGTCATATAAACACACAGACAGACGCGCTGTAGATCCAGTTTTCTATATTACTAAATCACAGGCTGAGGCTGCAGCGGTGGCAGTGTCCTCACTGGAAGGAGAATTTGTTTGCGTCCCAATCCCACTCGTGTTGAGTAAACTTAAGACAGCCAGTACAGACGCTGCTGCGGTTGCTTAATGCTGCCTTGCAGCGCCACTGTGGCCTTTTATGGTCGGCCTCTCATATCGCCCCCGACATGACACAAAGACGAAATCTCTAAAGAGGTGTTTATTATTCAGCTGCTGTAATGGTGAGTTAAGTCAAATGAACTGCGCTGAGCTGCTGAATGAATGCAACCGCTAATTAAAAGGAAAAAGAAACCAGAAGCTGTGCATCACGGCTGCAGCCGGTGTGACGAGGAGGAAACGATGGCACGTGTTTGCCACAAAGTCTGTCGTTCGTTTGTCTGCAAAGCTAATCACAAGAGGAACTCATGTGATTATGTCAGTTGATTTTGTGATCTTGATGCTTTCTTACACATCACCAGTGTGGCGATACATCATCACCCAGTGACACAAACCACAGGAAATAAAACTACAACTCATTTAATAAAACTTACAGCTCCTGTCTGGTTTCCCTCTGAGACACAGAGCTCACATTAAGGTTGTGGTGACCATTTAGTATCTGTCACCAGTGCTTGAATCACACAAAGTGTGGGCTGCTGTGCCTCTGTGTTTGCGTGACGGGCTGGAGGTGAAGGCAGAAGCTGTTAGATCTGAGGTTGAAGCAAACATCAAAAAACAACTGTCAGGCTGCAGAGACTCTTTGATCACAAATGCGCCTGATGGCTGTTTTCAGAGAGCCGAGCGGCCCGGGTACTTTGGACGAAAGCAAAATGGAAACGTTCCACGCTGCTCGTGTGCGCTAAACATTACATTAAAACCACGAAAGCGCAGAAAGCAGGAAACTAGCTGCCGACGAAGCTCCACCTGTTAGTCACGCTTTCTCTAAAAGGATAGAAGGCAACAAAACCAGTGCCACACCAAGTCCCACTCAAAGCTTTACTCACAGCCTGAACTGTGCACGCACGGTGCAGCACCACCGGTGGACACAGAAATTCAGTAATAGATTTATGCTCAAATTTGAAAGGTGCATAGTGACACTGCACAGAGTGAGAAATGACTCACTGAACTTTGCACCAACGTCTCATCTGCTGCACTAACTGTCACCGACCACAAACCCCAACCAGGTCAAACTGGTAAACAACAACGGTGTGAAAATGGCCAAAGGAAGCCAGGAGAACATTAAAATAGTCAGCAGGTATAACGCACATCTCTGGGTCACCTCCCCCCATCCACCCAACATACCCACGATGGCTGAAACATGAAGTCAGTGTAAAACCAGGTTACCTCTCTTGAAGGACCATCTCTTCATCCAGAGTCTGGAGAAGGATGGCCAGGAGTTGTTAAGAGGAGAGTCCGCCATAGGAGCAGCACAGTGGGTAGGCCAGCAGGAACTGGAGCTCGCTCGCACTCGAGCTCTGGCACCCAGCAAGAGGAAGAGGGAGGTGAGAGAGGGAGGGAGCAAAGAAACGAGCGAGAGAGGGCGAGCGGCTCGGAGCTCAGAATTACCTCCAGTGGAAAGAGAGAGCATGAAGAAGCATATCAGTGTGGTTTCTTTAAAAGGGGTGAGGGAGTGGGCTCTCAGACTTCCCTGGGGGGGGGTAGAGCTCTTGTTTTTGGATTCATTTGAAGCTGATTGAATGACAAAGTAAGGAGGAGGAGAGATTTGCAGTTTTATTTCAATATGCACTCATAAAATGGATCCATAGCACTGTGCAAACGTTTCCAGTCACCACTTATTTCTTTGCATTTGGATTCCAAAGCGTGCAGCGAGAAACACTTGTTCAGACTTTCTGAAGCTCTTTCAAAGCTTTTCCTTTTTGCTGTGTGGATGCTTTTCCCTCATTTTCAGTCCAGTCATCGTAGCATTTGCTGTTTTTCTTGGTCCACTTAACACTGACCTATGAATCATTCGAGCATGCAGAAGACGCCCAACTCAAAGGATGAGCCCCTAACAGGAAAGTTAGCCAAGAACCAATTTAAGCACTTTGCACTTTCGGGCCTTGGGAGGAGAAATCCAGCAAAGACCCGACACAGGATGTGACGGAGAATAAAGGTCCAGTCATGCCAAATACTGACTTTCAGGCTTGTTAATTTGTACAAACCTCTTGCTTTAGACCAGTTAGCAGACGCAGCTGTTTTAGAGAAACAAAAACAGAAAAGGAGAAGGAAGCATACGCAATGAAAGTACAGGGTAATGATCCATGCTGGGTTTTTCTTAGATTCAGATTCACAGGGAAACTGCACATTACAGAAAAGACCAAGTCTAACAACTAAAGCAGTAAATTTGAGCTAAAAACAGGAGGTGCTGTACCAACCGCTGTCTGCTGCAGCTGCTAGACATGGGGCTTGGCATTTCTTGCAACTATTTCCTTTGCACCAGCGTCGCTGCGGACGACTGTCAGTGCACATCATGTGGAAGACTCTCCGTACTTTCCCACAGATGACACGGCTTGAAGCGTATTACAACTGAAATGTGCTGCACATCGTCTCACATTTGATCCACCTCCAGTCACAACCTGTCAAAGTTTATAAAAAAAACTAAAAACACACAAAGTGCACTTACGCTGGATGGAAGGTCACAAGTGGCAGCGTGTAAATTCCTCCTGTTGGCCCGAAGAGTGAATTAAAGGCAGAAAAACCCAAAAAAACTGATGTTTTAAATCCTTCAGATGGGACTGTTCTGCAGGAACGTCGGACTCAAACTGAGCGCATACAGCCAAAACAGTTGCCGTCTCTCAACCCGCTTCCTCTTTCTTTTCTTTCCCCTTTTTTCTGTGTGTCATTCTGCTCAGCTGAGGAGAACCGCACTCTGAATGGCCCACACGTACAGTTTGACACATCACTGCAGCAGCGTGATAGCACAGCAGGGTGGAAGCGTAACCAGAACGAGTGACCTGTTGGCAGTAAACCTTTGTTACTCACAAAAACAACATCTCACTCCATCTAAGAGCAATAGTTTGGTCACTGACCATCAGCACACACATATACGCTGAGATGTAGTTTGACATCTCTGGTGTGTGTTTTTCTGCTACTATATCTTCTTATTGTGCAGCTTTGTGCTTCCATGCAAAGCATTTACATAAAACAAGTTGGGGAGGAACTAGATGTGCTTATAGTGGTTTCCCTCAGTGCATAACGACGAATGCGGCACTGCTGCTCTTTTACTTTCAGATCTTTTTCTGAATCAAAACTAAGGCTTGTGCAAACCGGCCGTGCAGTCTTTGTGTTTTTCCCCTGAAATCCAACCTACATGCAGAGAATGGAAAGAAAAGTATTTGCAATGTGCAGCTTTAAGACGTCTCTGTGCTTCAGATTTGGATTTTGTAAAACAAACACACGCAAAAAGCTATTGTAGTTATTTTTTTCATTAAGCTTAAATTGGCCAGATGGGGGTGCATCAGTCACTCTTCTGCTTTCCTTTGCAGTGCACGGCTTCACCACAACAGGTCTCGGGCTGAAAAAACATCTTGACGACGAGCGCTAATAGGTAAGACTTAGCATCCTCCTCAACCACCATCAAGATACCACTTTGCAGAGCTGTTTAGGTACATGACGATTTTTATCAGCTGCCAGCCACGGCTCTGCGTCTGAACTAGGATGCTGAAGTGTGAGAATGCTTCAGTAATGTCGAGGTCCAAATGTACAACTTAAATGTTTTTCCATTTTTATTTACTCCTTTCATTCAATCGTTGCATCTACTCTCCATTTTCTGAGAAAAATACATTTTAAAAATGAGGTACAGTAGAGTGCCTCTCTGCTGACCTGACTGATGAAGATCTGATCCAGAAATTTCACATTTGGATTTGTCACTTTGGTGTCTCTCAGACCATTTCCCTTCTTTAAGAATGGCTCCCTGACAGCCACGCTAACACTGAGACCATTTCTGATGAGACTGAGCAGTAGATGGGTCGACTGAAGGGTCAGATCCATCTCTCAGGTCCTGGGTCATCCTTGCAGGACTTCAAGGGCATGACCTTCAGACTATCATGGACGCTATCTGCTGTACATTTGGTTTTTTAGGCTTGTCTTCCACTTGTCCTGTTTACTCATCTTTTTAAGAATATACTGCACATCACACCAAGATAAGCCAGGTTTCTTTGCAAATCGTCTTGTTGGTGTCATTTGAGGCATCAGTGTTTGAGAAAATGCACAATTTTCTTAACCTTTAATATGATACAAAAGCAGCCAAAGCAGAAGTCTCTAGTAACCGTTCTGCACACCGCATTAAAAAACAAAGTAGTAGTCAGCAGATTATGATCTGTATACAACATTACTGGTAGTGATGGTCCAGTGGACCCTAAAAAACCCAGAGGGCCCAAATGAGCATCAGTTTTTCCTTTTCGCTCAGAGTAATTCAGCTGATGACCAACTTGCCATGAAAAGAAGCCCACAAGGATGCTCAGCTCTGCCCCCCACCCCCCGGCCTCCAGGAGGGCACGCCCACAAATGCATCCATCCAGCATCTTAAAAGATTTCTACAATTTTGAGCTCCAGGATCAGAAGAAATGTGCTTCATCGTGCGACTTAAAGCAACATGACAGCTGGGAGTGCTTTTTTGTAACAGGATGGTCAAAGGAGCCACCTCAGAGAAATGACTACAAATCTGTGGTGATGTCCTGCTAACCCAAGAAACTCCATCAGCTCATTTTTACGTGCTGCCACAGGACATCCACCTGGTGTCACCTGAGCCTGCACTGCCAGCTAGTCCATAAACTCATGTTTTATATTTATCAGATAACTTAAACTAAACAAGGAGGAAGTGCTGAAGACAAATCCAGAAGAAAACAACCACAGGGCGAATACAGTCACGCAGCTTCCTCCCATCATGTGAAAATACTACCAGTATCTCTGGACCTGGGAAACACAGAAGTCCCAGCCAGTACTCCCAGTGCTCCCAGTCTAAACACTTCAACCACATGGACAACACACCAAGATAACAAACAGTCCTGAAAGGAAAACACGATCAGCAATTTTCCTGTGTGAAATTGTCGTAACTCATACTGCGTGACTGGCAGGTTTGGAGCCAAACGTGTGCTCGGAAATACAGCTTTACTGCTGAAACAAGGTAACTGTTGGAACGCAAGTACGCCAAATATACCAGGAATACGAGGAACTTGGAACTTACTACAGGACACTAGGAAGACACAGCAGAGATGACAAGGGAACAGGTGAGGAACACAGCTGAGCAGAATCTAACTGAGGAGACAGAGGAAGTAAAACTGAACATGACATACATGGGACAAGGACCTAACAAAATAAAACAGGAAGTAGCTAACACAAGGGCCAGAGCTTAGACATGCTAACTTGACAGACCAAAAGGGAAAACGAGCGACTACAGAGACTGGCACAGAAACACACACGGGGACACAAAGATGGGGACTAGACTCATTTCCACAGGAGACAGAGGACACAGCACAGAGACAAAACTAGGACAGCCTGGACAAAAAAGGAAACTAACACAACCAACCATACAAGAAACCAAAAACTATATTTGTTTCTATTTCTTAAGAACCAACAGCCCAAAACATTTCACTCAAAAAATCAATTAGCCCATTTTACAAGCTTAATTTTCTAGATTTAACAACTTGTTCATTTGCATAACAAAGAAAGGAGATCCACATGTAAAGGTGAAGAAAAGCAAAACAAGAGCTAAACTAATGAACAATAGCATCAAGGCATTCAAACCAGCGGTGACCAGAGCGCAGTGAAACCAAAGCAAATGAAAACCAAGTTGGAAACCATCTTATATGGAGAATAGCAACCAGGTGATGTCATTTCCTGTAATAGATGACAGAAGCAAAAAATTAGGACCTGAAAAGGAGGAAGCAAAAAGCAGACCCGACCACTGAGGAGGCCGTCACTTATCTTTGGCACTCGATTCACTCGCATAAGTAGTTTTTAGAACAGGTGGCAACAAAGTAACAGTCGTGTTACTGCGTCAAGTGTAGCTGCTCAGACATCTGGATCCTTAGACACAAAACACACTCAGATTCATTAATGCAGCTCTGCATTTATTTATAAAGTCACTGGTGTAGTTTGTGTTTATTTGAAGTTCCTCTCACTCGTTACATTTAATGAATATCCTGATTTAATCAGTGACAAAACCAACAAAGAGGACCGTCTGATGCTGTTGCACTCCACAGGGTTTAATCATCACTCATTCCAGGGCTACAATCCCAACGGCAGAGCCTTTTATTCTAACCCTGTGGTGCTTTTTATATGGCAGTGACAAAGGAGTGCTCATGTGAGATTAGTTGGATGAAGGCATGGTGACATTATCCAACAAAACTTTATTTTGAGACCTTCGCAGTAATCAGTCAGACGCTCACGTCCCAGTTTAAAGCTCTTTCCCAGCCTGGGAGCTGAGACGAGAGTCTAGCTCTGGATCAGACCTCCGAGTTACAGAATAATGAAAAATGATTGAGCTCTTTTACAGATTTGTTGCCTTGCCCAGCTTTAAATGTTGGAATTGAATCAACCTGCAGATAATGTTCATCATTTTAATGGAACAGAAAATATTTCCCCTGAAATGCATCAGCAGGGTTCAAGTGTTAACAGCAGGAAACAGGATGAATCCAAACCTCGATAACGTGACTGAAAAACACAAAGTCTGCGATCAGCTGAAAAAGTGCACAGAGACGCATATTCTCCAATAATTTTATTCATAATTTTAATATAAACAGTTAATTGTTGAATAATTTACACACAGCAAGATTTTTATTTTCATATCATTGCAACATTTTCTGTACACGTCACTACTTGGCTCTCCTTTGAAAACATAGAAAAAATAAATTGTCAAGCGTTCATTTCGTCATGGCACATTTTTGATCCTGTACAATATGCATGTGTGTGTGTGTGTGTGAGACCGTGTAGTCGATATTTTGTGGTACATAAAGATAATGGCACATCTGGATCCAGTGTCAGGGATGAAGCGATCTCTTGCGGGTTTGCGGGTTTTGGGGCGAGGCGTCCTTTTTTTGTCGTTTTTTGTGTTTTTGCACTGCACATACACACATATACACCTGCTGTATGCGTACACGCCGACATTTCAACATAACGTATACACAACATATCCCAAAAAGAATACATCAGCATATTCATCGCCAATAAAATGACATTAACAAAGAGGTATCCTGCAAGACAACACAGAGCATTCTGGGGACCACCTATGTGCACGAGGAGAGAGGAAACGTGAAGTAACAGGAGGACGAAGAGAGCGCTCGTGAAGATCTCAACCGAGGACAACGACACACTCGGACCGAGCATCGCACACTGGTGTGTAAACTGGAGCAGACCACTGGACCGGCGGGTGACTCTCAGAAGCTCGTCCTCATGTCTGTCACCTGACAAAGGGCTACGACACACAGGACTGGAAGTCATTCATAGGAGAGGTTCAGCCTTTACGCTCGTATAAAGCTTGTTCATGTTATGGGGGAACACCGAGCTGTAGCACAGAGGCAGCTAGCTTAGCACAAAGTCCGACACTGGAGAACACGGCGAGTGTGGCTCTGAGCAAAGCTACCAAGCTCGTTTCCACCAATCGAAGACGAATAAAGCCCATCAGACACCTACGTTTAATCTTTGACTTAATATCTCAACATTTCAATTTACTTCTGCATAAGTCACATTTTTAGACTTATGCAGAAGTAAATTGATAAACCTAAACTAACCTAAACTAAACTAAACAGTCGAGCTGAAATTCCGAGATACTCAATTTTTTTGTGCTCCAGTGGCAGAAACAAGCTTCCATACAGGATAAAACACCTTAAAATCCTACAGTTCAATATCAGACACATTATAACTAATCTGTTTAGCCCACACACACACACACACACACACACACACACACACACACACACACACACACCTAAACCGTGAGAAACTCTGAATTTAGTGCAGTCGGACATGGTTCAGCAAATAACCAGTAAATGTGAAAAACTGTTGTCGCTGGTCTTCTGTGGACTAAACCATCCAGGTGATGTGTTCATTGGTTAATCAGTCACGCTCGCTCTTTCTAATCTCTATGTGAGCGTTTAGAGAGGACCCGCTACGCTACAGTCGCTTTGAATGAGTCCTTTGTTTATCCAAATCTCAGGGTTGGTCCAACCAGTTACTTTATCCACTGCCCAAAACAACACTAGCCCCTCTCTATGACATCACAAAGAGCCAAGAGTAGAAAAAAGTCACAGGGATTGCATGCACACACACTGAAGTCATTTTTTGGGAAACTTTAGCTTAACTCACCCCGTAACAGCTCATATAAAAATAAGTGCCTAATAGCTCCCCTTTACCTCTCCGTGAGGGAATTCACCAAAACATGGCACGACTCCTGTGACAGCCTTCCAGCTCTGCAGCCGAGAGCCTGGCAGAGGACACGCTTCTCCAATAACACGTTTTCTCTTTAGCTTATTCGGGATTTTCTCGCTTGTGTTTTTTTGTTTTCTTCTTCAAAATAACGCACAGTGGTCTTTTCCAGTTTGTCCACACTCACAAAGAAACAACAAACAAGTTACTTGGAAACATTTTCACACAAAAACACCTGCGACAGGTGAAGCGTGTGTGACGTGCGAAAGGCTTTACGGGTGACAGGGTGGCATGCCGCCGGGGCCGGGTGGAGGCGGGGGCGGGCCGAAATCGCACGACCTCTCGGGCCAACATTCAGAACATGCATCGGACTAAGAGCGGGGTCGGCGTGCGAAACATTTCAGGCCGCGTACTCGTGAAGCTGTGAGACTGCAGCCGCGCTGCTCCGGGTTAAACACAATAACAGACTCGCGCTTCTCTGTGTAGTGGGTTGTTTCATGAAAAAACAAAAAGAATCTTTTTAAATTTAGAAAAAGTTATATACACATTGATAACAATGTTAAATTCAAAATGTACAAGAGTAGTAAAAGTTTACAGTCAGAAAAGGTCGTCGTATTCGGCCTCCCTACTTTGGCTAGAAAAAAAATAGATATCAACATCTCTAAAACGTAATACTTTTCTCTTTAAAACAAAACAATAATACATACAATGCTTTGTTCTCACCCTGTGCTGCGTTACTAGCATGCTCTGTCCAACCAGAGTTCAGCAAAACAAAGCCAAACTTCCCTAAAAATGAAGCGCTCTCGTTTTGTTTCCAGGGACGAGAAGATCTGCTGCTATTTACAGGTAAGAGCTTATTATTGGGTTCATTCAAAAAGAAAGTGACAAACATACAAATCGTGCAGCAAACGACCGCACTTTTGAATGTTTGTGCGCTCACTTGTTGCTAATTGCGGGTGTTTGCGTGACTTTGGGCTGTCAAAATAAAAATAAAACAAACAAAATGAGTAAGCATCAAACTATCTGCTGGTATAGATGTTTCATCTTCATGCACAAAGCAAGCCAGAGCTTAGCAGAGTAGAGACACAAGTTCAGCTGTTATTTTCCTCTCCGCGTGGAGGGAAGGTTAAAAAGAACAACAACGATTTCCTAAAACAACAAAAAAAGCAGAATAGTTTCGCCAAGAACAAAATTTATGTGATTTTCATTTCGTGTTCGGAGGCGGGAAAATCCTCTTTTGTGATTGGTGGACTGTCAGGGGCGGTTCTGCTCAGGAGGGGGTCAGACGGAGCTTTAGGCACTGTGGGTTGGCGGAGGCGCGGGGAAGCCGTTTGTCTTTGCAGCCCCTGACAACGCTCCCATCCGACCGCTAGAGGGCAGTCCACACCAGATCACGTGTGAGTGGAGCGGTCCTGACTGATTTCACAGGCCGGGGAAAAACTGATTTATGAGAAGAGTGTTTAGGTTTTTGTCGCCTTTTTGCAAGGATGCTGAGAACTTGCGCTTCAGTCAGAGCAGATAAAAGGTAGGTAGGTAGCTCTTCCTCCTCCTCCTCCTCTTTACTCTCCAACCGTAAGCATCGGGCCGCCTCCCTGAGACGAAAAAGTTACAATCGAGATTTCAGTTAATAGTTGTTATGGCACACAGGATGGTCCGAGTCCCTTTCAGAGGCGGAGGAGGGGGTGGGGGTTAAAGTCCTCCTCTAAGCAGCCCGGACGTCTGCGTCCTGCCACGACAGACCCAATCCACGGCATTGACAGGAAATACAGGTCATCACTCGACATTCACAGTAGAAAAAGCAAAAGCATACGTACAGAATGAAATCAGAACAGAGAAACAAAAGTACAACAGGAGGAGACTCGAGATGTGAACACGGCGACCGCACGGAGACAGTTTGACACGCCGAAGAAGATAAAGCAGCGTGAGGTCCACGGCTGAGCTTGGTTAGCCTTGGCTGCGTGAAGGCAATCACAGATATGAACATATCACGATATTATTGGTTTTTCTTGTCAGTGTCACTTTCTCTGATATCAGAGCCGCTTTACGCACAGCCCGGAGGCCCGGGGAGCGTGGAGAAGGGGACCAGTAAAGCTACGGTGCTGCTTCCAGTGACCGTGGGAAGCTTTGTGTGAAGAAATGTTCATGAAACGTGCAGAGGAGAGGGGCGACGAGTGCTCTTAAAACGCGACGCGCGGGCTTGAAAATAAGATGTGAGAGTCTATAAGAGCACGCCACGGACGCAAGACTGCAACCTGGGAAGATTAGCTTCCACGCGCCAGCCGCGGTGTTGGTTTTTAAACGGTGGGATGATTCAGGCTCCGCAGACCGATTCCTCCGTGTGCACTGAGGTAGACTCCGGCCAAACACACAGACGACAATCATTACTAATTAACTAACGAGCACTCCTGCCGCTCACCACCGCCGACTCCATCTCTACAGCTGACCAGCCTGCAGCACTTACTCCACCCTCAGCGGCCCTAAACATGCTGACGGTGTTCTTGTTCACGGGATGATGATCATGAGAAAATGTTCAGAACTGCAGATGTGCAGGAACACGCGACGTGCCGACTCCGAGCGGCTTTTGGCTGCGTGATCGGATCGTGATGCAGTTTGAATATTTCACGACACACACTGATGTTTGTCTGCTTTTATCTTTCCAAACAAACTACCACCGGCCCGCGGCTTTCACTCCTCAGTATGATGAACTAAAAACAGCTCCATCATTTCCGGCCCCCTTTTAGTGGCCACGGCGCAGACTCGGGCCGATCCGCGCCCGGTGTGATCGACGGTGTCTGCAGCAGAAACACCGCCTCCAAAAAATATGAGAAAGCAGTGAGTCGTCTCTGTGTGTGTTGAACTACAGCCAATAGATTTAGCCTGAAGAGGCTCAGGGTTTGAGAAGGCACTGGTAAATATCTGGAGGCAGCTTCCCGGCGTTCTCTGACTCGACTCTCTGGGTTCTTGGTGAGAGAGCAACGCTTTGGCTGTGAGTCTGTTCAGTTTGGCACCCGCACTGCTCTGTGTTCAGGGGAGAAGAAGATCCGCTGACTATCGGCTGATGCCTGAGGACGACAGAAGAGCGGCCGCGGGCTGTGAAACACCGGTGACCTTTGGGCTCTGGATGAAGGCCGCGGCGGGTCAGTGAAAGGTCAGCCGTAAGGACACTTGACTTGTTTTGAACTCTGAATCAGGGATCAGTGGACAGGAATGTTTTTGAATCATCATCAGGAGCAATTTGACAAGTTTCTGCTTGTGTGAATGTTCAGAAAAATCTGTCTGCCACCGTATCTGTGGAAGTCATCTATTAAGGAGGAAAATCAAAAAGCGAACGTGTGTCCCGTGTGTGTGTGAGCTCTGCCAACAGGCAGGAAAAGCTCGAGGGAACGAGGAGCTCCAACTCAACTGGAATGTCAGACCTGAGTGAAACAGCTGCTGCACACAGTCTGCACGTGATAGCAGGGGGAATAATGGGATTAGCAACCAACTGGCAGCCCCCCCCTCCCTGTGCTCTCTCAAAAATACAGGGAGAGACTGCCCCCCTCCATCTGCAGGTGGAACTTTCCGTATGTCTCCTTCAGGCTTCGACCACAAAACCTGGAAATTTCCACCAGGCTGATCTTGAACATCAGCAGCAAACAGGACGCCTCGGGGAGACCAAGCACGGGTGGAGGGGCAACGCGTGACTCTGATAAACCCCTCCATCTAACGCAGAACGCCTCCCCCCCCCCACCCAACCGCTGCTGTCAGTTCATGCTCCGCCTTTACTCCGAGCAGCACCGCGCCGTCTAACCTCGCCAACAGCTGACACAGACGGGCAAACCGGAGAAACCACAAAAATAAATAATAAAAAAATGAAAACCGCACGACCGACGTCACGAACCTGCAGGAACAAACACGTGGGAGCCTCAACGCCACCGAAGACACGAGAGACGGCACACCTGAGCACGCCGACCTACAAACGCCTCAAAAAGCTTCTTTCTCTCTTTTTGGTTGTTTTGTTTTTAGTTTATTTTCAAAGCTGTAGTGAAGTATTGAACTATTGTGCACTTTGAGAGGAAAGAAATGCAGTCAGCTTACAGCATTTCCAGGTTTCCCCATCCAGACAAAGACTAAGAGGGAGGCGGGAGGCCTAAGACACCGAGAGCACTGCCGGTAGGTTGGAGCGATTTCTGGGGCGATAAAAATAAGGAGATAAAAAAATGTGAATAATAAACCCGACAAAACAAAGAACAAGCAAAGCTCCTGATGGAAAATATTACAAACTATTTACAATGCCATCTATTTTATATATATATAAAATATTGGTAGGGAAATACCAATATTCCATATATATGTGTATTATATATACTCATATAATTCTATACCCACTAAAATATATGAAAGCAGCAGTTATTGGTCAGTCTGAGGGACTCTTTTTGTCCAATTCTTAACTGTTTAAATATCCTTCAGCCTCGAGGACACAAAAAGAAACGTTTGAAGCAAATAAATTAAAAGTTGTCACCAAACACCCGACGAATCTGTGTCGTTTGGAATTCTGCAGAAGCAAAACAAACAAACAAACAACAAAAACATTCCTCTAGGAATAGATGTTTGTTCTACGATCAAGTCTTTGCAAGTCATCCCACTGATTACGTCATTGTTCAAAAAGGACAAGTAGTGTGAGCTGACAGACACTTTGTTTACAGGCCACGTATACAAAGGCCACTATCTGAGTAAAAAGAGGGAAATAAAATAAAAAAGCACAGAATCGTGGAAATGCGGATCGGTGGGAGAGGAGGAGGGGCGAGTCTCGAGGAGGTCGAGCACGAGCAGCCTTCTTGGTTGTCTAAGGTTTGTTGTGTTCACAGTTTTCTGTTTTTTCCCCGTTTCCATCACAAGGAGTCGTGGAAACGCGGCGTTAGTGACGAGCGATGGTTTGGTTTTCTGGTCTGATGTGTTACACCACGTTTGCATCATCTTGCCTGTGTTCTGGAGCCACGAGGAAGAAAATAAAAAGTCCTGAGATTTGTGTCTCTTTTTTTGTTTTTTGTTTTTTTGAAGGGCTTCTCTGAAGAATAAGAAAATCACGATCATCGAAAATGATGAGAGGAACACGAAGGAGACAGAAAAATAGATCGGAAAGGGAAAAAGGGAAAGCTTCAAAGAGTTCTTTGAGGAAACGGGAAATGTTAGGAAGGGCTGGATCTGGGCAATGATAAAATTCTTCCATTTTTCTTGCCACCGTTCATGTGTGTGTAGGGGACGTGCTCCTCATAGTTCCCCCTCAGGGCCACCGAGGGCCCGCTGTCCCTGGATAAGCTCTCCTCTCTCTGGGAGTAAGAAGAAGGGTCCAGGGGGATGCTTTCCATGTTGTCCAGGTCTAGGTCAAACTCCTCCGTCTCGGGGACTTTGTTTTCATCGCTGTAGAAGAAGGAGACCTCCTGGAAAGACGGGTCCAGGTCGTCCCGCAGCATCTCGATGATCTCGAGGAACGTCGGACGCATCTTGGGATTGTACTGCCAGCACATCTGCATGAGGCTGTGCCTGGGAAGAGGGATGAAGAAAGGCCAGTTTAGTCTTGTGTAACGTGGAAGGCAGTTTTCCCAGCTCCGCATCTACTCACATCCTCTCAGGGCAGTTCTCCGGTCGATCCAGGAATCCTCCTTCCATGACGAACTTCAGCACCTGCTCGTTGGACAAACCCTGGTAAGGCTGCTCGGCCAGCGTGCTGATCTCCCACAGCACAACACCGAACGACCTGCAGATGTACAAACGCACAAACAAACGAGATCAGGCCGAATGACGTGCGGCTGTACGGTAGGCCACTGTGTGAGCTGTGACTCACCAGCAGTCAGAGTGGGCGGTGAAGACGCCGTCCTTCAGGGACTCGGGTGCCATCCACCGGACAGGAAGCAGGCCCTTCCCTCCTTTACGGTAGTAGTCCGTCTCATAGATGTCTCGTGTCATACCAAAGTCTGAGAGGAAGAGCGACGGAGACAAAGGTTAAGACAGCACCTCAAGCTACACGGCGGTATCGACAACACCAAACACGTTCTGGTACCTCCGATCTTGACGGTGAAGTCCTCCGCCACCATGCAGTTCCTGGCTGCGAGGTCTCTGTGGACAAACTTTTTAGCGTTGAGGTAAGCCATGCCGTCTGCGATTTCTGCAGCCATCTGGAGCATGTCTTTCAGAGTCGGCGGTGGGGAACCAGACGGGTTGTTCTACAAACCACAAACAGGTTAGACCGACTCAAAGCTTCCCACAGGTAACGCTGTGCTGGCCATCTGCTGAAATACTCGTGCATAGTTTTCAGTCACGTGACCGACTCGCTACGCTGGCGAGCTAAATATTACTGCACGACTACTTGGATCATCTACCCGTGGAGCGAAAATGAAGACAGTGATCCATATTCTGCCCCAATATCACAGCTACTGTCTGGCATTTTAGTTAAACTCAAAGATGTTCGTAGGATTGGTGGAGTGCAAAGGTGGGGTGGCTGGAGCTCAGGAGGTAGCCTGGGTCACCTGCCAACTAGGGATGGGTACCGGTATCCGGTGCCATAATGACATAAACCGTAGTAACCAGACCGAAAAGCAGCGCACATTTCAGTGCTTTTTTTTCCCTGAGATGTCGCACTCTTTGGATTCTAGCCAATCATTTTACGTTTCCGAGGATAGTAGGCGGGCCCAGGTACGTACGTTCTTTTAGAGCACAGCTGCAGATTAAAAACGCCCAAGGCGAAGCGGTCAAAGTCTGGCTGTACTTCACAGCAAAAGATGCAAACTCAGCAGCCTGCAACAAGTGCTTTAAGCTGATACTGTGATACTGTCAAAGGAGGAAACACCTCGAATCCGATGAAACACCTGGCGACGTATAGCATATTGTTAAAAGCCGAGAAATGCGCCGTATTTGATAGCTTGCTGCGAGACCTCACACCGAGCACATCTACTGCGGGTGTGGTGCCTGTTATCGGACCCGGAGTTAGCAACATCCCCCAAGAACCCGAAGAGGAGAGTCCTGGCCCCTAGCCCTGCCAGTGTAGCAGGAATGATGAGGATGATGATGCAGCAGCAGCCGTTCTTCTCTGCGTGAGTAGCTTAATGTTGTTCGTGTGTAATTTACGTTGAGTAGGCTAACCACGTTATTACATTAATGCAAACACCGTCGTAGTTACATGCGGCTGTCTTCTTGTTTGATAGAGTGATGCCATATATGCCCCATAGCTGCAGAAAAGGCTAACATTGGTATCTTTTTACAAAAAAAACCAGCTGAACATGAGAGGTTTTAGGACAAAGTGTGTGTTCTCCATTGTTTAAGCGCCAGTTTGAGCACCGTTTAAGCACCGGCACCGTTTCAAAAGTACCGGTTTGGCACCGGTATCGGATAAAAGCTAAACGATACCCATCCCTACTGCCAACTGGAAGGTTGGTGGCTCGATTCCCAGTCTGCATGCCCAATATCTCTGGGATACTCTCCCATCCATCGGAGTGTGAATGTTAGCTAGAACACACTTTAGCTTAGAAAAAGCATCCTGTATGAATGGGCGACTGAGGCATGTTGTATAAAAGAGTAGAAAAGCACTACATAAGAACCAGTCCGTGGACTGTTCAGGTTACTTGCAGCAGGAGCAGGTGAGTCTATCATTTGATGATCACCATCTTCATTACTGAGCCTTAGCAGAGGAATATTAGCTAAAATCATAACACGTGCAACTTCTTTTCACCTGTTTTTGAAATTTTATGAACAACCATTAGGCGAACCAAACGGCTGTAGGCTTTACTGCACGTCCCAAATCATAAACACTGCTGGTGCATGGGCCCATCGGTCTGAGTGACTCGTTATGCACAGGTGGAAAAACCCAGAGTTTGTAGAGCCCTACTTTGCTTAATTTTCAGCAAACAGGCTTCAGGGAGTGCATCCATATGTAAATAATACAGGTATTAGACCACATGAGTGATGTTTGGGGGCGGGGCTTACATACCACAGTGTGTAAATAGGTGGGAGCACAATAATCAGGACTACATACCTCAGAGTCTGGCCTGAGACTCCGCAGGTAGCTTTTCAGGTCCCCGTGGGTCATCAGCTCCATCACTACCAGGGTGGGCTGACCTTTGGACACCACGCCGAGCAGACGTACCTGCAAACAATTCATTGTGTTAAAACGGCGCGCTCAAATCTAGCAGTAGACTTTGTAGCCAAAATTTCAATTTAATGACTAGAAATTATAAAGCTACACCTCAATCTGATTTTTACAGCTGACGTTTTAACCTTTGGCAGTTAAACTAGTGATCAGCCGGCTCTGTAGGACCACAGTAACAGTTACTACATTTGTTTGTAGAGTCAAACTGTGCGTGAACACGGCAGCGCCAGCAAAACAAGACACGACTGTGAGTCAGACGTGTGCCGCCGCTTTCAGCGAGACGACGGAAAAGCTGTAATTTAGCGTAATTGACGAGCAGCCGCTCCGGTGTCCTCTCGGCGTGCCGTGACGCTGTCTGAGGGTTTAACGGTTTAAAGAGTCATACCACGTGGTGACAGCTGAAAGCCTTCATGACGGAGGCTTCGTTGAGGAACTCGATCCTCTCTCGCAGGCTGGCCGATTCGTTGACCGTCTTGACGGCCACACGCGTCTCCGGATCGCCTTTGACGATGTCTTTGGCGACTCCTTCGTACACCATACCGAAGGAGCCCTGACCGAGCTCTCTGAGCAGTGCGATCTTCTCCCGGGGCACCTCCCACTCATCGGGAACGTACACTACACAACACAGGTGCGAATGACCGTTTTGACAGAGCGAACAAAGGGAACAAATCATCGTATGACGGAAAAAACAACTATTTTATTCTTACTGTCACCAGCACTGAAGTACTCGGGGTTTGGAGAGGTGATGAGATCTCCTAAGGGGCCTTCGGTTTGCCTGTAACACGACCACACAGAGTCACTAAGAGTCACTGGAGTTTATGGCTGTAATGGGCAGCCTGCTGGTTAAAGACAAACCTTTTTTTGAAGTACACAAACGCTCCACCTCCCGCGAGTAGCAGCAGGATGAAGCAGATGACGGGACCCATGACAATCCAAATCAAACCTTGATCAGCTGCAACAGATAACAAAGAGCGGTCACGAGACAGTAAATTTGGCACATCTTCCACTTTTCTGTTAAGTTCAGAAGTCCGACTCTCAGAGTCTTACGGTTGGGCATGAAGAAGTAAATCATCTCAGTAAAGGAGCCGTTTCCTGCCAGCGAGGTGGCGCGAACCCTCACGCTGTAGTTTCCAGGCTGAACAAGGGAAAGCTTGGTGCCACCGAGCTTCTGATAGGCCGGCCGTGACACACAGGTCGTGTGAACCTAGGCCCAAAAAGAAAAGAGAGAAAACCCATGTTATTCTAAAAGTTTGCTTAAATAAATAACGGAAAAGACTTTCAGGACAAACAGGTCCGGATATTTCCAGGTTACTTTTACACACATGTGGCACAGCAGGAAATACTACAGTTCAGATGTGCTTACATTACTTCAAATACTCAGATGCCAGGGTAGAGCGTGCAGGACGTAGCACGCATGATGCTCACTCGCTGCTCTATTCCCACCCAATCAAAAGTGACCAAAGTATTTTTGCTGAGCCAATTACTCCTAACCCCTGATTGGGTGGACAGCCCACACTCCACCCCGTCTTCTCATGCTGCTGTGAAGCAAACCTTCACCTCACAGAATGACCCGCTCGAGCTCGTGTCTCTTATTTTGAAGGGCCAACGTTTAAACGTTCTTGCTGATGTTTGTTGGCCTCGTTGGTTTGCAGTATTAAGGGCCTCGAGGGAGTGCTGTTGTGATTTGGTGCAAACCTCACTTGTGCTGAAGTGAGAAGAACAACCAGAGCTTTTTGTGTTCAGGGTCCGACCAAATCACTACATACACTCACACGAAGGAGCGATTTTTTAAAGTGGATGCTGTTGAATTAAAATGTATCCAAAGAGCTGGCATGTGCAAAAACACATAAGACTGTAATCTAAAAATTGGCCTGTAGCCCTTTGATATAAGTGAAAAGCTGGGCTCGTTTGACTCTGTAGTTAAGGACGCTTAAGGTTGGCTGATGCACGACTGCACTGTCGCAGTTGAAGTCCGTTCCACTGAAAGCAGCAGGAAGTGATCACTGCAGTGATAAATGCATCCAGCCTTCATAACTGTGTAACATTCTCAGCGTTGTCATCGATGTGAGCCTCCAACGCGCCCCAAACATCATTTTAAATGAATCCACATCGGTCCGGGCCACGGGCGGTTTTTCAGCGCAGCGAGATGCCGCGTGAGACGAGCCCATCACTGCCACTGCATACTAGTCTTCCATCCTGCCTCTGTCACTATGGTAACAGATCTGCTACTGGCTCCTGGGGTCAGGCAGTGCAGCAATGAATAGTAATGAGAGATGAATTCACACATTTAGAGCAAGTAAACAACAAGACTTGGACGCGCCGTCACAGACGAGCACTTATGCACGCAAACGTTCCCAGAATTTCATCCACAAACAAACGCCTCCGACAGCGTCGACACGCAGCACCAGGAGGCTGTAAACAAATATTTCCTTGTCCCCTTCTATAATGAACAGACAGAAATTGGGGTGTTTACAGGAAGCCTTTCCTTCCCGGCCTGCCTCGCCGCCCTGGAGTCTACCCAGATCACTCCTTGTCTTCTCACCTGCATCTATTTTTCCTTCTGTGCATGTCCTTCCAGCAGAGCGAATCGGGATCATTTCTGCTGGCTGTTTTCCCACATCACCTCTGTGCCCTTTAGTTTTGAAAAACAAAGGACCCCGAGTCCTCCCACTAACATTTTCCAGGCCCAGCGCTCTCTAAGGTTTGCCAGTGGTTCATACTGACCTCTGAGTCTCCGACCTTTTTGTAGAAGACCTCGTACAGGATGATGAGCCCATTAGGGTTGATGGGTGGATTCCACTTAATCAACACATAGGGAGGCTCGCCTTGCACAATCTCGTGGGTCACGGGCTCCGGGATGTCGTCTGCTTTCTCTGCAGGTGTCAGACAGAGAAAAGCATTTCACAGTGAGGCGCAGCCGATTTTATCTCCAGAATCTGATATTCGGTGCACCAGCAGCCTATTTGCACACGCGTGTGCCCGTTCTTACCCTCAGGCATAGTTCGGGCACTGATATAAGTAGCCATGCTGCAGCGTTTGGGATCTGTCGGATCGTTGCAGGCTATGATCTCTATCTTATAACTGGTAAAGTGTTGCAGGTTGGAGATGACCGTCGACTCCTTTGAGAACACCTTTTGTTCCACCTGGGCAGAAAGGAAAAGAGATTGAACTTCGACTGCAACTTGAAATAAAGTGAAGGGAAAAGATGTAAACATAAAACGCTCGATACCTTGGATTCCTCTTGATCCTCGCCATCGGGGGCGATTGTGCCTGAATCCAACTGCAGATTGGGAACTGTGGTAAGGAAGAGAGGAGGCTGGGTGGCATTAGCAACTCCCACCGAGCGGCGCCGCCGGGATGGTCTGCAGAAGTAAAAGTTAGAATAGGATATGAGTGAGTGACAGAGCGCGGACCTGCAAAGTCGTCAAGTTTCATGTGCATCAAGTGTTTGCAGATGACAGATGGTGTTTTGTGGAAGCAAGCCAGACCTCTGCTCGCACCAACCTTTCCTGTGTGTCTAACTTCATGACATTTATCCACAAACACCATCCCAGGACATACTGACTCTCACCACTAGGTGGTGCCATGCAATCCAGATGGATCTGAGTGCGAGCCACCATCCCAGCTAACAGGCCTTGAGCTCAAACCAAATCAAGACACAGAGGAGCTGATGTTTCACCTGATGTGCAATGAAAGGCAGCTTTACCGCGTATGAACTCTTGAAGAGACGAACCCGAGTGCTGCATTTAGGACCGAGTGAAAGCAGAAAAAACGGAAGCTCGTGTCCGTTTGCGTGACAAAATGAGAAAAGCGTGAGCCGCTTCTGGAGTCCTGCACTGTATGGAGCTGACCTTGGCCAGCTCAGAAGCAGGAGTTCAAAATGAGGCTGATGTGCGCACGGCTGTGTGTGTGTGCGTGTCTCCAAATGGCGGTCTGCATGACTGCGCTCTTGACCGGCATGAATGATAATGGGCAGAGTAATCACCCCCCCAGGGGAGCAGAGGCAGAGACTGTGGGTGTTTGTGCGTCCGAGAACAAGGTAGGGGCACCAGGGCCCAGACACTGCACCTCCCACTGCAAGCCCCCGACGGTGGGTGACCAGCACAAAAACAAGTGTCTATAAAAACCACACACAGTGGTGGAGGACACAGAACTGGCACAGATGCGTTGGAGACTCACACCAAGGCTGAGTGATCTGGTTTAACTCCGGTCACGAAGAGAAACAAACGAGACAAGAAGCTCCTTTTGGTGCTTCGCTCGGTGTGAAGCTGAACTCACACCAAAAGAATTTGTTACATTTCTGCAAAACTCGAGGGCATTAAGCGGTTCCAGGAACACGAATTAAACTTAAAGTGCCTTTAATTTAGGTGTTGGGGTGCGTCTCTATTCAAGTTTTCATTTAGCATGTGGGTAAACGATGCAGCCAAGGCATCGTCGCATGTTCAGATGCTGGGAATGAACCTGCTCTCGTACCTGCTCTCAAAGACTTCGTTGTGTAGGTAGTTCTCGAAGGTCTTGCGGTACTCTATCTCCTCCTGCTCCTTCTTTAGCTGGCTGTCCGTCTTCGGGCAGGCGCAGCACCTGCCGCCCGAGGTGGGCTCATCTGTTTGGTTCCACTTGTGCTCATCCTCGCTGTCCAGGTGGGTCGGGATGCGAGACGGCACTTTCATTCCTGGACGGGAAAACACAGCTGTCAGGGAAAGCCCCTCAAATGACTGAAGAGGGCGAACCATTTAAACTGCAACCTTGTAAGCAGTAGTCGAATTTGTACAGGTCGCTGTCCTCCGCCTGCTTTCGACAGACCACCCGGTAGTGGGTGATGTTGCCATTGGGACTGGTGGGCGGTTTCCACTTCAGGATGATCTGAGAGGAGGAGTTGGAGGAGGAGATGGGGTCCAGAGGAACAGAGGGTTCTGACGGGGACAGAGAACAAAATGTAAGTGCATCAAAAGGACTTTAGCTCCATCAGACTAGAGTCTAGAGGCACCATTCCATCCTTCTTTTTACCTTGTTAGGAAAATAAAATGGGTCCAACGATTTATTAAACATGCAAACATCCATGGAAACACCAAACAAACAAACAGTTTGCACAATTCTAACGAGCTTAAAAGTCGATATTTGTTTAAACACCTTTATTCCTCAGCACAGTGCAGTCCACCCTCCGCTGAGACCAGATGGATCAGCTGAAGGGACAGATGCATCTTCCTGCGTCGCAGCCTTCCCAGATTATTTTCCTGTTTCTTGACTTTTAGATGCTGCTCGTGTGCTGTAAACAGTTTGTTTTCCTTCTCCTTTGTTCTTCTATTTTCATCACTTTTTTAAGGATAAGCTGCATGCCGTGAAGCTTTTGGCTAATAGCTCTTTTGGAATCAGTTTGAGGTTCAAACAGATTATTTTCTGCCTGTCAGGCGGCTTATGTTTGGCTTTTTTTACAGATTCAACTAAAGAAATGTGTTTTTGCTGCAGGTAACAGAGCGTCTACAGGCACAATTGAAAAGCGGCTGTTTGCTAAGTCGTCTGGTTCATCCCTCAAGTTTGGTTCCTTTTATGCTCCAATGATTCGTGGTTCATGGTCAGTGTTAAGAGGTTTAAACAAATAAAAATGATCAGGGACAAACACTGCACAAACAGACCTTCAGAGAGCCTGCTCAAGAGCACTTTAAAAAGTTACAATAAAGTCGAGCAACTTGGAAACAAAATATAAAGAAATGAGTGCTGACAGTACAATGAGGGCAACACCCCCACCCCCCCATCAAGGAAGGTTCATCCAAACGTGAGCAAGGTCCCAAATGGCTTCTTAATACATCCCATCATATAAAACAATTAACAACAGTTGGAGTGTTTACCAAAAGCCCACCAACAGAAGTCCAGAGTAGTTTTATACAATCACTTAGAGAAAGTCAGATATTCTACAGTCACTGAAGTATCCATCAAACACAAACGTCTGGTGTTCATGGCGTTACTCACTGGAAGCATCCGTCTGAACGTAGATGATCTCGGTCTTGGCTCCGTGGACCTGGTGCTCATCAGACGCAGACAGCTGCGTTTTGACCATGATGGCGTACTGGGTCCAGGGCTTCAACGGTCGGATCAGGTACCCCGGGTCGTCTGCCTTCTTTCCCTCCGTGGAACGAGGCGGCGGATCGACATCGGCGATCACCCAGCTGTTAGAGCCGCAGGCGTCCTGTCCATCAAACTCGGTGACGTTCTTATACGGCCTGTTGCACATGGAACGAAAACGACCCAACGTCCCAACATTGTTAGGCATCCGTGTGTCAGACAGACTGAAGAGTAAAGTGTTGGTTTTTGTGTGTCCTCGTCTGTACACGAAGCAATGATTTACTTACGCCTCTTTGTAGAGAACCATGAATCCCAGCAGGTCCCTAAAGTCTGCTGGCCAGAATGGCTCCCACCTCAGTA
>NC_140482.1:42071882-42076882 GCF_051167445.1 Perissodus microlepis | reverse complement strand
AGAAGGCATAGGCACTGAAAGAGATCGGACATCAGAAAAATCAATCCCTCACAGCGAGGAGACGAGAGGAGACGAGAGGAGACGAGACGAGACAAGAGGAGAGGGGAGGGGAGGAGAGGAGAGGAGACGAGAGGGGAGGAGAGGGGAGGAGACGAGACGAGACGAGACGAGACGAGAGTAGAGGAGAGGAGACGAGAGGAGAGGGGAGGAGACGAGAGGAGAGGAGACAAGAGGAGAGGGGAGGGGAGGAGAGGAGAGGAGACGAGAGGGGAGGAGAGGGGAGGAGACGAGACGAGACGAGACGAGACGAGAGTAGAGGAGAGGAGACGAGAGGAGAGGGGAGGAGACGAGAGGAGAGGGGACAAGAGGAGAGGAGAGGAGACGAGAGGAGAGGAGAGGAGAGGAGACGAGAGGAGAGGAGACAAGAGGAGAGGAGAGGAGACGAGATAGAAGGCATAGGCACTGAAAGAGATCGGACATCAGAAAAATCAATCCCTCACAGCGAGGAGACGAGACGAGACGAGACGAGACGAGACGAGACGAGACGAGAGGAGACGAGAGGGGAGGAGAGGAGACGAGAGGAGAGGAGAGGGGAGGAGAAAAGAGGAGAGGAGACAAGAGGAGAGTAGAGGAGAGGAGACGAGAGGAGAGGGGACGAGACGAGAGGAGAGGGGAGGAGAGGAGAGGAGAGGGGAGGAGAGGAGACAAGAGGAGAGGAGACAAGAGGAGAGGAGAAAAGAGGAGAGGGGAGGAGAGGAGAAGAGACGAGAGGAGAGGAGAGGAGAGGGGAGGAGAGGAGACAAGAGGAGAGGAGGGGAGATAAGAGGAGAGGAGGCGAGAGGAGAGGAGAGGAGAGGAGACGAGAGGAGACGAGAGGAGACGAGATAGAAGGCATAGGCACTGAAAGAGATCGGACATCAGAAAAATCAATCCCTCACAGCGAGGAGACGAGAGGAGAGGAGAGGAGAGGAGAGGAGAGGAGAAAAGAGACAAGAGACAGGAGAGGAGAGGAGACAAGAGGAGAGAAGAGGAGAGGAGACAAGAGGAGAGGAGAGGAGAGAAGAGGAGAGGGGAGGAGAGGAGACAAGAGGAGAGGAGAGTAGAGGAGAGGGGAGGAGACGAGAGGAGAGGAGACGAGAGGAGACGAGATAGAAGGCATAGGCACTGAAAGAGATTGGACATCAGAAAAATCAATCCCTCACAGCGAGGAGACGAGAGGAGACGAGAGGAGAGGAGAGGAGACGAGAGGACAGGAGACGAGACGAGACGAGAGGAGACAAGAGGAGTGGAGAGGAGACGAGATAGAAGGCATAGGCACTGAAAGAGATCGGACATCAGAAAAATCAATCCCTCACAGCGAGGAGACGAGAGGAGAGGAGAGGAGAAAAGAGACAAGAGACAGGAGAGGAGAGGAGACAAGAGGAGAGAAGAGGAGAGGAGACAAGAGGAGAGGAGAGGAGAGGAGAGGAGACTTACTCTGCCTCAAGCTGCTCCCCCCTGATGACACGTAGTTTGCGGAGGAATGAGAGGGAGACCAGGGCGTAAGCTCTGCGGATGGTCAGGTAGCCTGTGATCTCTTCAATCTGACCCAAACTCGCCTCCAATTCGGCTGCTATGTTATCTATAAAGAAGACAGTTCATCACATAAACAGCTACCAGCTGATGAGAGCAGACAGGTCAGGTATATACAGATAAAGGCTCAAAAAGTTTTAACAAAGGGGGGGAAAAGTCAAGAAACCCAAGTAATGGACAAGAAGGCGACACGGAGAGAGAAACAGGAAGTGGTACTCACTGCCTCCTCGAATCTTGATGATCATGTTGCCTTTAAGAATGGTGCACCCCCTCAAAGCCTGGGCCGACGTTACCGAGTCGATGGTCTTGTTTCCCACACACTCTTTAGGACACAAGCCCGCACACCGTGAGCAAGTCAGCCTACACAGAGAAACACACAACATCAAAATCCTAATGAACGAGCTTTGTGTGCGAGCCACGACTAGCTGAAGGTCAGGACTTCTGGAGACAACGTGGACGCTGCAGAGAAACGCCTTCGGTTAAAGCAAACAAAACTGTTTTTTGAGCAAAACACACAGAAAATGCCTCAAATGTTTCTGCGTGCAGTTATCAGAATTGGAATGAGGCAGGAATGCTCGGTGACATAGCGGAGCGCCGTGGGTCGGAGCCGGGGATGACACCGCAGTTTTACACAACAAGGACGAATCTGTTCAGTTTTTCTGAGGTCTATTCAGACTTTCTACATGAGCAGACATCCATCTGCTCTGTTATAGCTGCTGGTTCTTCTCCCTTTGTCCAAAGGAAATTAGAAAACAAACACGAGCCAACATTCAAGTGTCTAAAACTGCAGTTCCTCTCATGTCCACTTGAGGCTGGCTCCAAGAATGAGTCAATCCCCACAGACGTCCACGTTAAAGGCTAAAACGGAAATGTGGATTGATGACGAAATGGTTAAAATCTGTCAATATCAGTACTGACCCCAACCAATATATCGGTGTATTGGTAGGGCATACTTTATATAATCATATATATCGGTTTTTAATGGTTTTAATGGAAGTGACGGTGGTGAATCAAACAAGAAACCATCAAGCATGCGCTCAACAAGCTGCTGCACTTATGTGAATCTCTATAATTCTCTCAAATGATTTAATAACCTCCAAAATAAAATGGTTTATTTAACAGGATTAATGTTCTGCCGCTAGTTTTAGTGCAACACACATGCAAAAAATGTCACAGAGAAAAGAAACAAGACTCGTGCGCCAGCTGCAGCTCTCAGAGCGATGTCCTCCCACTGCAAACGTGCTTTTGCACGTAATCATATGCACACACGCGCATGATGAGGCCTTGATAGCGCCCTTCAAGAAAATCATTCACAAAAGGCCTGGCATGTGCAGCGAGTAGTCTGGTACGTGCTGCTCCATTCACAAATGAGCACTGTTATTTTTTTTGATGCACTCTCAAAAGAGCAGAATCCAGCTTTCATTTCCACCCTCGATGTCCCAAACCACCCAGGTCTGCTTTAGCCATACGCACTGCACACTGGCTGAAGGGCAAGGAAGCCTCCATGTATACTTCCCCATTTCCTATTTTGAGGGAATCGAGGATGTTCAGTTATAATGTTTTTCACGTTTGCTTAAAAAAGGTAGAGTGCATGTCAGCCGGGGCAGGGGATTGCTCTGGATCATTAGAAAAGATACCGATCACCAAACTCAGGCCCCGGGGACGTCTTTAAAGGAGCCCCTGTGCCCAGGAAGCAGCCAACAAAGGAAGCTGTTGTGTTGTACTGCTATTCATAAGCTCACCCTGCTTTAATTCTGTGCAGCTCCTATTATATTCCCTCTCTGCAGGAAACACAAACGCACATACACGCAGTTATCCAAAATAAGCCCCCCACCCCTCCCAGACAGCCAGGCTGCGATGAAGACCCCATTTACCACAGTCACAGTGGCACGAAACACCCCACAGGTACTGCTTTTCCCATCTACGCTGACAGATCCAAACGATCTCCACGCCCGGCTCCTCGTGGTTTCCACCTTATCAAGCTCCTCATTTCTCGCACTCAGTGGACGAATCATTGTTGCCTCTCTGTGACTTGTGAGTGAGTGGAAATACACTGTAATGAATTCTGCAGAACAACAGTGACTTTTAAGAAAAGCTCCAAGCATATTTTGTGTCTCTTTCTCCCACATGGAAAATTGTATATTCAGCTCCTCAGAAGTAACGCTCTAGTTGCAGCGTAGACAGAATGTTTTGGGTCGTTGTAGTGAAAAACACAGACACACAGGCAGACAGGCGGCGTCCAACCGGAGCTCTTAAAGGGACAGCGTTGATCCGTCCGGCTGAACTCTGTGACTCGGACTCCCCGAACCGTCGAGAACAGAGGGTTTGGTTTGGAGCGAGCGTACGCGCACGCACAGCGGTACTACTGCGCTGTCACATCCAGGAAACAGGAAACTCTTTTTAGACTGGCAGAGGTGGATGAAGATGCAGTGAAAATACAGTTATGAAGCGTTTCTTCACATCTCTCTTAATATAACATAATACACAATAATAACATGCACTGAACCACCACTCACAACCACCAGCACTTTATATACCTCTGTAGAAATCATCCACATATCTCACTGATCTTAACTGCACTGCTGTATAGTTCTGTGTAAATAATCATTCTGTACAATACAATAATTTTTAATCCTACAACAGTTTATAACCTGCATAGTTCACATTTCTGTATAACTGTATATCTCAGATTTCTGTATAGTTTTTCATATTTATATCCTGTTCATAGCCTGTACATACTTATAGTTATAGCATATTCATAACATACTTCATACCATGTACACTATAACATACCATAATAGACCCATTTCTGTAATATACTCACATATCTATATTATTGCTAATATATATCTATATCATGGCTAAAGCACTTCTGGATGGATGCAAACTGCATTTCGTTGCCTTGTACCTGTGACATGTGCAATGACAATAAAGTTGAATTCTATTCTATTCTATTCTAATATCTACCTGGAAAAATGAATTACAGGGCAGCTTCCATCATATCTAACACCTCTCATGTCTTTGTTGCTTTAGATGCGTGCTAACAGCGCTGCACATGCACACATGCACAATGCTGGAGGCACCAAAGGGAGGCAGGGTCTCCTACTCAGCAGTCTGTTAAGAGTCCCAGCAAAAACATCATGATGCAAACCGATGGGTGGGCCATGCTCACGTTGGACGGCGTGGGTGTGAAAGCAGCGGCGGACGGGGCGTGCTCGTGTCTGTCTGGGTGGAGCTGCTGCCAGATGATGACACGTGTTCTCGTTATAACCAAATCAGGCTGTAATGTCGCAAAAATCAACAGATTCCCAATGACGACGTGGACATCGAGCCTCGTTCCAGGCCGTGGACGTCACCTGGCGACCAACCGATATTTCCATTTTGTGTAGTTCATCGGCACATAACAACCAAGGCATTCTTGACGTGCC